>NW_028186601.1:4646013-4684758 GCF_003343005.1 Rhea americana
TATGAAAGGAGAAGTGTTTATTTATTTTTTATTTTTTTTTTCCTGTCTTGCATTCCTACCACAACATAATGGCACAGACTCAAATGGAAAGACTGCAGAGCACCCTTCCTCTCCAATGTCACACTGGATTGCTTGTTCAGGCACTCTCCTTGGATATCAAGAGAGAGAGACCTGAAATGCCTTAGGTGAAGGAGAACTGGAACCAGTCTCTTCCTGGCACATGGGCACCTTCAGAGYGCTGCCCCTTTTCCAGCTCCTTGACCACTTCCTAAGATTCTGGCTGTACATCTTCCTTCACCTCCACATTGGCCCTGATTATCTCCTATCTATTTTTCTCTTGCGTCTTTCACTCTACTCATCTCCTGAGAAGTCCTTGACACTTTGGTTAACAGGAGAAGAACAAAAGATCTCCAGCAGTAGCTATGTATTCTCATGACTAAGCTGTGCTTCTGAACGAACGTGCCCATGATCAGTATGCTGCGGGCTTACCTCCGGGCTCTCTGCTGGTCCAGTGCGTCTCTGAGCACACTGACTGCATCAAAAGAGTGCCCCACTTGGGAACCCCATGTATTASATGTTAGACAGGTGACAAGACATTCAGCTCCACAAAAACCGTAGGACTTTCTCAAAAATGTAGGCAAGTAAGCAACTTCAGTAATAAAAATGGAGGAGTAGATGATTACATACAGGTATCTGAATATTTAAGCACATTTTCTGTGGATTGTTTCACTTACAAGGTGTACACAGATTTATTTTTCAAAATWCAAGCCAAATTCCTGTGGATATTACTTAAACACAATCAAAATCAATGTAATCATTTTCTCAGCCAAATAAATATTTGTCTCACAAGTACTGGTTATTATTTTTAGTGATGTAGTGATTTATTTTCCTTTTGGTGAAGAGAAGCTAAATTAGTAGTTAGAAAATGTAGTTTTTCTTTGAGTTGATTTTTTTTATTTCAATTGTTTGATTGCAACAGCTGCTCTTGACAGACGAAAGGAAAGAAAAGGTAGACAACACTGCAGTTATCATTAGAATAACAGGAATGTAGAAAACAGATTTAAGTGGAATTTGAATGCACTGAGAAACATTATTTTAAAATGTAGCCTCTTTGGGAGTCTGACAATTTTTTATGAATCAGCAAATTTTCTGAAAAAATTTTGTGCAAGACAGTATCTGATATTTTCACTTAAAAAATTATATTGTCTTTGTAAGGTGCAGGAATTTATACATCATATTTAAAGCAAATAGTGAAGCCATGTAAAAAAGATCAAGTCTAAGGGCAAGAGCAATACACTGATAACATACTCGGAAATGAGCTGCTTCTATGGCAGAAGACACAGTATGGAACTCATTTCCTCAGAATACTCACCATTTCATTAAAATTACAATTAAACGGTTAACTGGCTTCAGTGTGTGAAGTCCTAAGCAGATAACGTGAGCCAGGAGGATTAGGTGGGATCTAGGCAGCACAGACCTTTTCAGGAAGTAGCTGTAACTGCCACCCTTGCACTCACATACCTCTAAATGCGAGGTCCCCCCAAAAGATGAAGAAATTGTTACCTCACCTTTTCTGGTCAGCAATAGACTTTAATTAATTGCTGGTTTCCTATGGAGCAACCTAGAGAGTTTGAAAGGGGGTACGATCCACCTGAGTAAATGCAGATGCCCAAAATGTTACTCATTTCATCCTAATGTAGCTGCCTGGAACCTGTCAGCTGGATTCTGCCCTGAAAGCATCTGTGTCTCTCCACCGGTTTTYCAGGAAGCCTATGGTGATGCGCTCCGTGTCTGAAGTTAGGCRAGACAAATCTGGGCCAAAGCCTCAAATTTTAGGCCTGCAGCCTAAAATCTTCTTGATGCCCATATACCAGCCTCTTGAGCCCAGTGTTAGCTTTTGAAATATTCTTTCTATATTTTGATCTTCCAATACAAGTTCAATTTCATATATATATAAAATACATAACCGAAGATGACTTCCTAATGAAAACTTAAAATCCACAGACAGAAGCAAGTATGGAAAAATGCCTTCAGAATCTATGTATCTTGTCCCTGGGATTTCTGGCTAGTTCTTTCCATAGATACTTGACTTCTAAATTAAGTCTTCAAAAAGAAAAACTAAAATAGATTTGGAACTTCAGTAGACACAACTTCCGATAACATTTTGGCTACAAACTCCTCATGTGCTCTAGAGTAAATCCTTCCCTCTTCGTCTCTCTTTTTTTCCTCTCAAATTACTCTCTTAAAATGAAAATGAAATTTTACAGAACTGCTAATACAGATCTAAGAGTGAGATTCAAACTCTGCCAACTCTTACTTAGTTTCATAGTGCTCTGATAGCAATATAAAACTGAAAAATTGGGAGGCAAGAATCATTATCTCGATAGGACTGGAAAATAAATAGTTTTTCAGTAGGAGGAGCCATAGTTATTGAAAATGATTTCCTCATTCAAAAATAGTAATTTGCATAAAGTATTGGGATAAGCCATAGAAAACTGAACAGTATTAAACCGAAAAAAAATATTTTGTTTTGTGGAAATATTGTTCTCCAAATACTCTTGAAACTTCTGTGTGAAATTTATTTGCATAAGGAATTCTGAATTAACCAAAAGAATAAACACTATGTGGAGCAGATGGGAATGAACTGGGCAAATAAATTATTCTTTATCCTTTTTTATTGTACACTAGCCTTTTTTTTTCATCCTACTAATACAGAACGTCAAAGCTGGCAGTAATATGGCCGTCTTACACAAGCAAGAGCATGATGTTGGCAGTCATGTTTCAGGATTCTTGGATACCTTCCTTCATAAAGGGCAAAATAAATTAGATACTTAGTATGACAAAARAGCAAAATGCAGGCACCAGTACCATCACAAGAGCTGGTGTGAGGTGGAGTAACAGTGATAATGATAAAGAAAGTAATCACTGAGTATTCCCTAGTAACTACTATTTTTTCCCATCTTAACAATACAAAATAAATGCAGTGAGTCTGTCTACAGAAAAGATGTTATTAATGTGAAAACTATCACAAAGAATGCATAGTGCAATATGAAATTCAAGAGATATACTGAATATCAAGAAAATATTAAAGAGATAATCAAGAGATACTGGTATGCAAAGATGTGCTGAGATAATCCGTAAGCGACCTTAAAATTTCAGATTTGTTTTCCTCTTTTACTACCTCAGGAATCTGTAAATTCCGGGTGGAGTGACATTTAGCAGTTTGGACAAAGGCCTTTAGCTTGGCAGTAGATCAAAGTAATTTTTCACCCTATGGGAGGAAGCACATATTTTATCTGTTATATTATTCTTTAGGGAATCTTCCAAGCAAATCATTCCCTCTTTAAACCTTATGTAAAAGGTAACATACAAACATGGTTCAAATTTTTTCCTGAAAATGAGTCTTTCCTGACAAAAGGGATAGTTTAGATAAAGAGTAAGTAGAATTCACTAATTTAGTTTCATCTCTTTGCCCTGCGTTTGACTGAAAAAGAGAACAATTAGCAGAATATGACAGAAGTGATGCTGGCACAATGCAGAAAGCAACAGGGATGGTAGCAGGATTATTTGTTCCAGTAAGAATGCTTGTTACCCCATCTGTTTCATTTGGGCACCCATGTCCTGTAAACAGTAATTCGTCCTCGGTCCTGAGGAGAGAGAACCTTCCAGAGAGAGCACGGGAATCTTAGATGTTGTTATGCTGTGCTGTACTGTACTGGGAGGCAGTAACAACAATCAGAAATGCCTCCCTTTTCCAGCTCACCTGAAAAAAATACRGCAGAAGAATAATACAGCTACAGATGGAAACTGTATTAGATCATCTAGCTTGTGTCCATGACAATGAAGGCTCTTCCCCTACCGTACATTTTCTAGAGTTTTCCCAATTTACTTTTAGAACTATTTTTGTTTTGGTTTTTAAGGCTTACACCATTTCCAGGGTAATTCATTCTATAATTTGGTACACTAGTAAATTTGTACTGGCATTCAATTCAACGGGTTACTAATTCATCATACTTTAACATTTTATTCTTTTAAAGAAGTCTCCTTCCTCCTTGCTGTTTACACAGTCAGCATATTTATACACTGCTACTGTCTCCTTTCTATTAACCAACTTTATTCCATGTTCCAAATGGACATATTTCCATTTCTCCTCTCTATTCTATCTCTTGGTTGTTTTCACCCACTTTTATTGCTTTTCTGAAATCTAAATTTGCTAAAAATTGTCCAGAATTATGTACGGTGATCCTAGTATCACTGTCTCAGAGTTACGTAAGATGGCTTGTTCCAYCTTGTATTTAACAAAGTCATAAATACTTCCAAACATAGCAAGGTTGTGCTTAAAACTTTTTAATTAAGTGATAACCTGCCAGTGATGGTCAGTCTAAGGGGAGTCCAAAGGTCACCAAGACCTGCCAGCACACTGAGAAGTCTTCAGTCCTCTCCACACAAGCTCTAAAAGGTGCTTTACAATGTTTTAGGTGCAAAAATATTACTATTTTGAGGAAGAACAAACATATCATGCGCTAACACATAGCTTCCAAATTTGAAATTGTTAGCACAAAACTCCCAGAACTCAAGTAACAYTTACATAGTGCCAAAGACCTATTTAAAATGCACTTTTTTTCCTTCTKTTTACTTAGTTCATCTCACTTCAGCTGAAGCAACAATAGACTCAAGATTAATTTGGGTCACTCTGACCCAAACTATTGTTTTATTATCCACTTGCTACCAGTTAGGAGTGACTATATACAGAAATCATTTTCTGTATGACAAGAACAGTTCAGATCTCTCACATGCAACTCAAATGAAATACTGATTAATGTATCTTGCTTAACCTTCAGTAGAAAAGTAATTATTGAGACAGCATTTAGACACTAGTGATTATTCAGAAGGTTTCACAATTAAAAGTAAGTAAGAAATGTTCAGCTGTCTTTAGCTGTTTTATTTCTATATTTAGCTGTGGACTCTAATATATAGACTTATCCACAGAATAGAATCAAAGATTCCTTTGCATTACCTGCATGGAAGTACTGCGACACTAAAATCCACAAAAATACAGATCTGCAAGTCCTTCCCCAGTTCACTCCCTGAAGGCCACACACAAAGCTGCTGCAGAACTACTGAATATTTTTCTGTGATTCACAAAGAGGAAAACACAGTATTTCTGTGCAGAAGTGCAACTATGTGGGCAGAACCAGAGTMGCTTGTATGGTTACCCAGTTTTCCAGTATCTCTACTATATTTGGCTAATGTTACCTAATCTGCATCCTTACTGCACAGTATCTTATTAGGAATTTCCCTGCCAATACAAATACAAGTATTTGTATAGTATTTAAGTATTGAGAAACTACGTTCAGTTTTTAAATTATGGAAAAAAAATGTTGAAAGATCTATCCCAAGACAAAAAAAAAATGGTGTAGTAAGGACACAGCAGCTGTGTAGCTGACAGCAATGAAGTAAAGAGTGTGTTTAGTAATACGATGCAATTTGCAGCTGGTATGACATCCGTGGTGTGAGTGAAAAATATGGCACAAAATCCTTGTGCCTCTGTAAGATATTTAAACTCTACCATATGATCTAAAATCTAAATATAATCCTAAATACTCAGAAAATGTAACAAAAATCCATTTGATCTTTCACTTACATACACTTGCAAACCAAGGATCCTGAAGCTCTTTACAAATACTTATAAATTAAGCTTTGGAGTTGCCCATGAAATATTAAATATGAATTACATACCAGAAAACTCTGACAATGAAGTTCACATAATTTGCCTGACTCTATATAGGATATGTTGACAGGGGCAAGTACAGAATCCAGATCCTTTCAACCCCAGATTTTGATTTAATGACAGTAATACCTTCTTCTCATGAGATATTCTAAAACAGAGTTTTGAATTACCATTACAGGTACTTTTTATGTATAACCGATTATGAGCATACTTTTCCATTAAACATGTATACTAAGCACAAGCTTTGTGCAAGTAAATTATATGAATTGCCAGATCTTTAAAATTTTAATTCTAGTTGCATTTTGAAATCTTTTCTGTCTTCTCTGACACTTCTCCAGCTTTCAAAGTTATGACAATTAGATCAAGTAGGTGCTACTTGAAAAGTTCTTGATAACAGGGCACTTAGAGGCATATACTKTAGTTATTTAAATAATAACTATACAGTGTTAGAGTCACTGTGACACAGAATAACTATAAAATTTGGAGGGGTTCTAAAAACACATTTTTTGTAATTTTACAGCAGAATAATGCCACCATTTGCAGTAAAAGCTGCATGTCCTTGAGTGAATGAAGCGCTGAGTATCTCTGGGTTCCTAACACCATACAACACGCTCTTGCTCTAAGTACAATCTGAAGACATAGGAGCAACAAGATAAAAAAATGGAAAAATTAAGACATGTAAAAGGAAACATTAGTATACAGAAGGGAAGGAAAGGGAATGAGAGGAGAGATTTTCTGCTCTTTTACCTAAATTTTTGAAGGTTATTTTTAGATGTTTCAATTATGCTGTATATTTGCATGTAATTTTTGTAGGACTAGAGACAATAAATCAGTAACTGGAATGTAAAATCATTTTGAAACTTTGGAATTCCATCATTTAGTAATGTGTTATACTTTATCTTCTAAAATGATTATTTTGAAAGTATCTTAAATGTGTTATATGGAGAAAAAATACATTTGTATAACATTTTCTCACTTCATTACTTTATCCTCTTTTTAATTCATTTTTTACTTACAAATACATGTGCATAACACATGCCAAAAGGCCTTATCTTTAGTGTACAATAATTAAATTACACTTGTAATTACACTTGTTACAATTTTATATTTACTTCTTTGTTTTGGAGTATTTCTCAGTGACTTTGTATATTATTTTATGCATTAAAAAAAAAGATAAATATTTTAAAGCAATTACCATGATTGCATTTCCTTGCTTGTCAAATTAATTTTGTTCACCCTTTAACAAGGAAAGGTTGTTTTTCAAATATTAATGGCTATTACTATCTAAGAGACATGAACTAAAAACTAATTTATTGAAAATATTGATTAAGTTTCATGATAAAAAATTGTCTAGATTACCAGAAGAAAAGGATTTGGAAGCATATCTTCATCAGAAAGATGGTTCAAAAGTTGGAGGGAGGATAAGATGTATTAATCAAGATATATTTTAGTCTTCTCATAAATAAAGACATTTACGAGCACATTCTAGCTTCTGTAAGATAAATTCAATCCGATTCTTATTCTAAAACGAATAAAACATATGTTTCAACAATTTAACCTGCAATTCCTTTCATAGACAAATTTGGGACAACATTCTCCAAAACACAACATTTTCATTTCTTATCTCATTCTCAAAATCTACCTCTTGTCAGGTTAAGGAAGAAAAAAAAAAAAAAAAGGCAGAAACCACAAAGCAGCTATCAGAAAGCTGCCTTTGCCTCCCCATCACAACGCACATGCTGAAGTAAAGCCAAGGATTTGAAATTGTTTCAACTTCTGCTTCAGACCTTCTATTCTATATTTAGGTAAGGCTAAAACATCTCTGATTGTTCTGGTTTATCAAGGTCCAATACTTTTCTTACTTTTTTTAATTCCTTTTTTTTTTTTTTCCCCAGAATGTGAGGCCCACATATGAAACTTTCTTAAACTTCTTTGAAAACAGCATGTTCTGTGGGTAGCCTTTGTATCTTTTCAGTGCAAAATCAAGAGTATATTCCCAGGGAACCTGAAGGGATGCTAGGTCCATCATTAACAACTGCTAGAATAGCTCTGTCTCACCTGAAAGGTAAGAAGCAGTGGAGCTGTAATACTGTATCATCTCCCTAGTTTATCCAGACTAGACAGCTAAACTTCCTATTCTGTTTGTGTTATTCTGTCCTCTTACACGGGAGATTCAGGAGGCCTAAATTGGCTTCGTTTCCCTACTATTTCTGTTCCTACCTGGAAACACACTACACCAAAAGGATCAAAGAGAAAGGAGGAAAAAAAAAAAATCAAGTAATGGATCATAAGGAGGGTCCTGGCAGCAGCAATGGTCTTCCTCATTCTCACCACTTCTGCTGCCATGACTGGCTCACTGCAGCAGCAGATGGAAAGTTTCTCTATGAAGGAACACAGAGCAGATGCACAGGCTTGGTTTAATTTAAAGACAAACATCAAAATGTGTTATCTCATTTGTACTTATGAGAAGTATGTTTGCTTCCTGCATTGAGACCTGATAAAACATTAAGGTCATATTTTACAACTGATAAGGCAAGTGCTGCTTCTTGAAGGATCGTGTTTCTACAATGTATTGTAACTACCACTACTGACACGGTAAACAATTATTTCTGTTAGTAGGCACAATGCGCCTTAAATGTGCATGTGATTTAACATACTACCCAGAAGAAGAAGAGCTGAAATGATAAAGAAAGGAGAGAAAATCAAAAGGCAAGGAACCACATGAGTGCTGTTAAGCATCTCTGGGATATAGCTGATAGGGAACCACGCAGGACTGGTGAAGTCTCTCTCCAGAGAGAGTCTGTCTCTGGAGTTTTTGGCTGTATAAGTGGGAAAACTGAAATATTTTGTCTCATACCTGCACCAAACTCAGAACTGAGGTAGTGTGGAACAGATTTACACAGATTCATGCCACTGTTACAAGAGTGACAACACCCCGAAGAAGAGTAATGTAGACAGGTGGGGGTGGTTATCATCTCAGTCACCACAGCTCAGTCTGTCACCAAATGTATCTTCTGTCTTATCTGATAAAGGTTCAAGACTGGCAGTTTGGATTTCTGAATGTCCACCTTGCAATATGCACTTTTCAAAAACTGCTGAGCACTTCTGATTGAACACAGCTTTTTAAAACATTTAAAGTTGAGCACAGAAAATCAGCAGCCATTTTTTAATATCTTGGCTTCTGCCTTTTCTTCATCTGTAAAAAGAAGATAATAATACCCACATCTCATGGGCATGTTCTGAGGAATTACAGGAATTATCTGAGTTATTCAAGAATGGAAAAGGATTTTTTTTTTGTATGTTCTGATCAAAAATGTTGTACTTGGATAACTCAAATATAGCTTAGATTTCTGCTGCTCTCATCCAAGTGAAAAAAAAAACGTAAGCTTTAAGGCTGTGTTTTATTGGTTCCAAATGCAGGATGATTTTAAAATGCAAATTTAATATACAACCTGAACGGTGGTAAATTATCTACAGCTGACCCCCTCCTCTTTTTTCTTCTTTGTGGGAGGCAAGACCATACGCCAGGTAAGATTATATACCATCATCAGATAACAGCAGCTGATGTTCAAAGAGTAYAGAGAGAAACTTGTTACTGCTGCAAAGATCCACAGCTCTGAGATTCACAGGGGGAGCATATGTCACTTCATTAAATCTGTAGCAACTGAGGTGAAAGTAACAGAAGGGAACTCTCTTCAGAGCCGCAAGAGATGGTTCTGCACGGAAATCTCTCTTACTTTTCTCTCTCCGAAAATATCTGTAACAGGATGTTACAGGGATATCTTTTCTGCTAGAAATTGGGATTTGAAAGCCAAAACCAAAAACCAACTGCAGCCAAGAGACGATGGAACACAGAACTTCCTTCCGGGGGAAAGAAATAGCTTGGGAGTAAGTTAGGGTGTTCAGTTGCTTCTTCCAAGAGAAATAGAAAGAGGAGAGGAGAGGAGAGAGATGAAACAAAAAGGAAAACCGAAAAACCTCCCGCTGCTTGTCCCTCTTTCTCCCAAAGTAACGAGCCAAGGGCCAAAGCAGGCCCGGTGCTAACTGTGCTCGCCCACAGCTGAGGGAGGCCGGGGGGCTCTGCCAGAGGGGGCACGGCACGGGGCAAAGCGGAACTTCGATTTTGGAATACTTACTTAATGTTCTCAGTATCGCTAAAATATCTGACAAGTTGTACATACTAAATCATGAACTTTCCTGCTGAACATTGCAACAGCCTGCGCTAGCCTTCAGAGCGTAAGCAGCTGTCCTGCGGCAGTCAGCCGGCCGCGCCGGCGTTAGCTGAGCTCCAGAACTCTGACTGTTTGCTGAAAAACACACACGGTTAAGAACGGGGGAAAATAACTTTTCTAGGCCTGTAGCCCACTAAGGGAAAAAAATAAGCAGAAGGAATCTACTTAATCGGTGTATCTTTTTCCTTGGCTTTTGGACTAGTAATACATATAAAGGCAACATACCCTTAGGATGACAGCAATCCCCTTGCTTTGTTGAACTGATACACGGTCAGGAAAAAAACAAACAAAAAAAAAAAAAAACAGATCCTTACTGCAGAAATATCTCCACAAAATTGCTTCCAAATAAAGAATAGAAAGTGCTCTTTCTCCTTCAATGTCAAAGTAATCATTACTTGCACGGTGATGAATAACAAATGTCTGTGCCAGTAATTCTGGACATCATCATATGATGGCTTCATTATAAAATGGAGCGTTAGTAAACAGTTGATTGTCACATTTAGGAAACAAAACAGAAAAGTCAATAATGAAAATAAAGAATACTTTTCTGCTAAAATGGTATTTTCAGTGTAAATATCTGGTTTCATTAACAGGCTAATTTCTTAGATATTTTAGTAACCTTTTGAAAGTAAGAGCAATTATTTAGAAAGAGCTTTACGAAGATACTCAAAAAGCAAAAACACTTAAGGATCTCTAAAAATACTGATTTTAATTTAATGATATAAAATACATTTTCCTTTTGTAAATTAGGCTTTTTTAATTTCAAAACATGGACCACTGTTGAGTTTCTGCTGTACACAGAATCCGTGATGAGACCAATCGTTTTATTATTTGGGGGGGGGGGTGAGGGAAAGGTACTAGTCATCTTATGCCCCTGTGTGGCCAACCTGGACAAAAATTCACCTTTACATAGCTTTAACAAAGAAGTAACATTCTGTGGGATAAAGCACATTTAGGTAAATCTACTGCTTTCCATTCGTAAAGAAAAGCTCCTAATTTATGCTGTAAATTGTAAAATTGGACTGATATTGTTCCGTACAGTTTGTATCAATTTTAGTCACAAAGGATACTCACTCTTACGCAGTGATGTGTTAATCTGAATATTGCCCAAAGCGCTTGTGAATTCCAATGCAGCACAAAGCATGCTGCTACAAATTGAGCATCTGACAACACAGTATTCAACTCTAAATGTAAAATGGCAATCAGCAAACCTAGTGTATGTGATAATTAAGGCCTCTTAAAGGCATCGAAAAACTTTAATTCAGTCTCCTTACTTATTTGAATAAAAACTATATAAGTCAAAGTTATCAGAAAAAAATAAAATTCAAAAATCTGAAGCTCCCTTAGACTCTGTTTTAGACTTTGGATGTAATATAAGCATTTTGTTATAATGTTTTCAAAAACAATATAAAGGTCTCCTGATTTCTTTTCTTGTACTTTTCCAAAATGCAAGAAGATTTTATTCCCATGCTACCCATTTGCCGATACGAAGAACACAAAATAACTTTAGTGACTTTCTCACCTTAGGCAACTCATAATTTTTCAATAGAAAGTTGTCTATTGCCCAGGAAATAGCACTACAGTCCACAATGCAGGTGAAACAAAATTCTGAAGTAAACTCACAGCTCTTACTGCTTCAGCTGGCTGGAGTTGGTATTGTCAGGTAGGAGACACACAGGGTTAGGAGGAAGGCACCGTAAACCAAGCATCTCTTTTACACTCACTACAGCATCTTACAGAGCGCTGCTGCAGCGTAACTGGCAGAAGAGAACTAAACTGCAATATTCCTCCAACAGATGCTGTTGGCGGAGGCTAACGCATTGAAACAGTAACATCAATCCAACTCCTGAGGAGCCCAGTATCRTTCGGGTTCGCTCATATCAGCCACTGTAATGCGAAGAATAAACCATAAAAAGCCAATTCATGTAAGGTTTCTATGTAACATGATAAAAGACATTTTAATATATTCCTGCTAATGTTTTAGAAAGGCCAAGATAACTGGCTTTCCTGAAACAAAATCACAGCACATCTAACTTTCTGAAGAACCGAAGAACTCTAAGAATACAGATCATGTTAAAATTAATGGGAATGTATTTTCTCTTCCAGTTCCATGCATACTACCTATTTTCACTTTGACGCCTTGTTTTAGAGCTTATTTTCTGCTATATTATTAGTATGCATTAGTGTGCTTTCTTCATATTATTAATTTGTATACCAGCAGTTAATGATTCTGTGCTTACTCTCAGATTCTTTCTGGACTCTGTAATTTTTTGTATTAAAATAGAATGAAAAAGAAATCCAAAACAGGAAAAGAATCATCTCTTTTTAGTCCCCTGACTATTTAACCATAGTTAAAGTTCAAAGATACAGACCACATTATACCTCTTAAAAGCAGAATCTTTTACATGCTAAAGATATTTGTGTTTTCCTTACTACAGTTCTGAAACATTAACTCTTACTGAATGAACAGCTAGTTTTCAGTAGATGCGTTACACTCTTTGGGCAAAGCTTTAAATGAAAAGTCTACTTAAAACATACAGTACCTTGACATAACTAATGAATCAATAAGACAGCAAAAAGGAGAGGTCACCAGAATAAATTTAGGTAAGACTTTTTAGTGACTATTCAATATATGTCTTCCTCACAGCTATTTTATCAAGAGCAATTTTAAAATACTGATACTTATTCAGAAGACAGAAAGAATATTTTAACTGAAAATGAAATACCTTTCAACTAATAAACCAGTTTAATTCTAGATAACACTTAAAACATGACTTAGCCTCTCATGATTACTCCTACATATTGCTAAAAAATTGCACAGTGGCACAATTGCAATTTCTTGAGGCCAAAAGCATAGTTACCTAGTTAAAACACTACATAGTTACCTAGAAAAACACTACAAAGCTGTTTATAAATACAGAAATATTCTCATCCTAATTAAGCTCATATTGGGTCAGAAGCTGGGTTTCCTAATAACTCTTTCTTGTTAATCATTGTTCTAGAATAAATATAATTCTAAATTTCAGTAATAATAAATGTACTAAAATATTTCTCTGATGTCTTTTGATTTGAAACTGGTAATATTTGCAGCTTTTGCCAGAGAACTATAAGCAAAGCACATGCATCTTACATATGGATCTGTAAAAAAAAATAATAAAAAGCATGCAGCTTGATCTGCAACAACAGATACAGAGAATCAGGAATAGGTTTGTAGATGATCAGAACAGTTGCTTAGGGCTCTCCTGGTTGTTGCCGGCCTTGAAACTATGCACTTGGAAATATGCACTATTTTACCATCACAGTTGTATTACATAAATTATTGCTCCATTTTGTAGAGCTTCAGAGATTTCACAGAACACCAAAGGTATGTAAAAAAAAAATCCCTTTGACTATAGATTTCATTTATGTATAGAAAGAAATCTTAATTCACTAAATTGATTATGATTACAAAAGCTACCTCTAATTTTGCATGGCTATTTAGAAATTCATAACTAGGATTATAAAGCTTAAGAACAGTAAGATGCAATAAATATTACAGTATTCTATAAAGAAACATGAACAGTAATGGAGAGAATTCTTAATACACCATTCTGGGAAATAAAGGTAAACAGTTTTCTAAAGTATTAAGTTCCAATATCATTGTATTTAAGAAAGAATATCCCATTTAAAAGGTATTTCTCCTACAGACACAGAGAAGATTAAAATGCTGGATATAGTCTCTGCAATATTACTTCCACCCTTTTTCCAGAATGTTTCCATCAGTGCACTATCACTATAAAAAACTACAGGATTCTCTTCCTCTCTGATCTGCATCTACACTTCTTAGGTAATATTCTTATCCATTTTTACCCTCAATATTTAATAGCAGCATGACAAAGTTCAAAACATCACTAAAATAGCATATGTTTACTGAATAATGTAACAAAAATCAGTAATTTTTAATTCAGTTTACTCCTAAAAATAAAACTAAGAAATCAATTTAATAACCATCTCACAGCAATAAACAACAACTCTCTATCATCTCTAATTCCCCCAAAACAGTAACTATTCATAAAAGGATAGCCTACAGAGCTGACTGACCTACTGCAAAGCATCCACTCATCATCTGTAATTTGGCTAGTTAAAAAGATCATTAAAAAGCACTGCACACAGAATTTAAGTCTTCTGAAAACAAGAAGCTGTTTTCTGCATATTTTCCAAATGGTATGCAGGACTGCTAATACACATCTTCCAACAAATTATGCATGGTTAAACAGATACATCTTTGAGCATTTAATCCTTTCACTGCCACATCCACAAAGAAATCATTTCCTCAGACAAATCTGTTTATGAATATTTAATATGCTTCAAGGATTACACCTAATAATGCTACCTTCTAATGGCAGCTAATGTATTTGAAAGATATATATGCATCTTAAATATTTTATTCTATGTGCGATGGGTTAATTCCTGCAGATAGAGTTCTCATTTAAATCCTGATATAAAACATAAAAATATCAGTGGAAGAGACTCATTGCTACCACAAAAATATTAATGTCTAAGAGTGTAATTATAAAGATATCCCACTGGAAAACATGTAAATAGGTTACTATTAACACAAGCATAGAAATAGTAAGGAGAAAATGTTAGATTTCTACTT
Organism: Rhea americana; assembly: GCF_003343005.1. Classification (NCBI taxonomy): domain Eukaryota; kingdom Metazoa; phylum Chordata; class Aves; order Rheiformes; family Rheidae; genus Rhea; species Rhea americana. The sequence continues at coordinate 4,660,616 of NW_028186601.1, forward strand.
ACCTAGCATTGTTCAGCGTCTGTCCAAAAAGATCATTTTGTAAAATATTTGGAGGGGATGAGAAAACCCCATGAAAATGAGATAAAACAGAATTGCAGACCTGGCGCAGTGTCTCAAATTGCATTTTCTCTCTTTCTTTCCCTTCTATTTTTCTTCACCACCTGTCTTAAAAGTCATCTGTTTTGCACACACCATCAAATGCAAACATGCCAATCAAGTTCCATATTTCTCCTGATCTCTGTAAAAACTGTGCCTAAATGAGCAGGGGTTGATAGTTAATTGTACAGTCATTATTCTTCTAATTCAGTCGTAGAAGATTTAGTACCCGTGCGGCTTTCTCCTGACTGTAGCAAGAATTCTAAACAGCAGTAAGCTTTTTGGGCATTCCCAGCTGAAGTGTGAAGCTGAGCTGCTTTCATGTACTCTACTCATATTTCTCCAAGCCTATTAAAAACACGCAGTGAATAGATGCTGTCGTCAGGAGTTTCAGCACATCTGGCTGCCAGCAATAAAATCTCCGAAGTAATAAAAATGGGGACAAGGCATCCTCGCAGTGTTACTACTGTCTAAGAGGAGGAGGATTTCTGCATCTTCTCCTCCTCCTTCCCTCCCCTATAAAAATGACTAACACCACTGACCGTGTATGTAGGCTTTTTTTTTTTTTTTAATTTTTTTTTTATTTATTTTTTAATGTACAGGCAGCTATACAGGACAGAAAGACCACTCTAAAAATAAGATATCATATTCTCCATATAATAACATGTAGCACTGAGATCGGAACAGTAGACTTTCTGCCTGTACTTAAAAAGCTATGCTGTACCTTACAGGAGATAACAGGATTTTCATTGCAAACATGTAAATGTAGTATCAGTTCACGGCTAAAGGAAATAATATACATTCTATCAGATAACCCTGCTCAGTTAGGTAATGTATGTATAGCACTGAGGCAATGATTAATCAAACAAAGCTAAAAAAAAAAATTATTAAAAGCAATGGCCACTCATATATATAGTGCATTTCAAAATAATAAGTCTTCTGCACCTTTTAAAAGTTTATTGCACAGAATCAAGCGTGATAGAACTAAGCAAAATCAATCACTTCTTTCGGTGCTCCATACCTGTCTAATCCCAGGAACAGCCATAGGCTTAGGAGCCTATGCCTCTGGTACATGCACAGTATAGGAAATCAATGAGCAAGAAGTAGAATCAGTCATCTAACAGAATACAGAGAGATTCTGCAGCACAATGTGCACAGTGCATACTATTGAACGTACAAAAAATAAGTATCTCTGCCTAACTACAAAATACGTTTTTCCTCAGTTCTTTCAATATTTGTGCCAGATTAGAGGACAGCATTACAGAACATTACGGAATGTATTCTATCATTGTCAAATTGAAAAATAACAATTAAAATGATTTTTCCTAGAATATCTTATTTTTTTTATCCATGGCTTTTAACATCTTAGTGCTAATTACAAAATCTCCAAATAAAACCAGCACAAAATGAGGGCCATTATTAAGGCTCATCCACTGAAAGTGATTTTAATCCCAGAAGAGATGGGAATAAGCAACCTTCCAGCTAATTAAAATGTTGCACTGATGTGCTCAGAAGGGAGTTCCCATCCAGCCTTCTCTGGCCAGAAGGATGGCAGCTACAATGCAGAGCTTTTCAAAGAAATAAAAGGAAATAGGAATGAATTCATCTACAGGCCTGCAAAGGGATATAGAAGACTTCTTCACACTTATGTTAAAACTTTCAAAAATGTAGAGAGAAAGTATCAGTTAATAAAACTGTTCCCAAAATCCATGTGAAGACCTACAAAGTACTATACAATATATAGTAACTGCATTTCTGCCTATAACATACTGTGCATTATGGAAGCCTATCTTTGAGAAATTTATTATTATGTGCGGTAAAAAGCACTAGACTGTAAGTATCCTAAATCTGATAACAATGATGAGTTCCTCAAGTATGAACTAAGGAGTATTTATGGCTATTTTGCAATAATAAAATGAAAACACTTTGTAACTACCTTTCCCCTACTGCACGGAAATTCGTGTTTGTCATAGGAAAAATCTCTCTTACATTCCATCAGAAAGACAAATTTTCAAATCTGCTGCAAGAAATAGAATTTTCTGTTAGAAATGATTTAAGGTATTCAAATAATTACTAGTCTTATATACACTGTTTAACAATATGGAGACAATGTAGACTGCTGACTAGATACAAGACCAACATTTTATTGCATATTCCAAACGTATCACCGTTTTGCTGTGTGGCTTATGGATAGTCATCAAGGCCAAAATGCTCCTGCAATTGCAACCTATGCCTGAATATTTGATGTTCACTTTTCTATGTCTTCCTTTTCAGATATTTAAAATAGAAGTCATGACAGACATTCTTTTTGTTAAACTGCTCAAAAATTATTGACAAAATGACAAAAACACATATTTACAATTTTCCATTCTTTTATTTCTGGCGTAAGGAATGACTTCAAATATTCACGTAAATAAACCCCTTAATGGGAAAAAGATAAAAGGAAACTTTTTTAATGCATATACTCTATTGATGCTATCAGCAAAAACAGATATATAATTTCTCTTTTTTGCATGTGTACATCTAGAGATTTTCATCAAAATTGGATTTAGTATTGACTAGAAATGTAATTAATTTTTATTCCAAAAAATAAAGATAGTACAGAAAAATAAAGTTTCCTTTCTTTCTTAAACTTTCTATTGCTCTCACAGAAACCGTTTTGATTGATTCTTTCCAGTATTTAGTATGTGGCCTGTATTATTACATTGACTCCATATATACACTTACTAGTAAGTGCAACATTTATTATCATAAAGGCTTTTTTCTTAGTTACTTATGCCTTTGCCAAAAGGCAGTCATTTGGTCTGGAAGGAAGAGGCATAAGTCAGAGACAAGTCGGACAGGAGAGAGCAAAGGCGAAGGAGCAGAACGGGTTGTGCCCGCTGGAGTACGCAACCCTGCAGGACGAGAACGGCACTGACAATCGAGAAATCTGTGGGACCACACACAAAATTTATTTCCTGTACACAAATATTATTGGAAAACACAACATTACAGGTACTAGCTACCTTATTCCATCCCTGCTACGGCCGTGTTTTTTTTAAAAAAAAAAGTTAGGAAATTATATCCTCAAAATACCTATCTCAAGAGCCTCACACAATAATTCCAGAAGAGGTAGGGTTTCTTTTGTTCCATTTAATTTCCTTATACTTCGTATGTCCTTTTTTCTTCTGGCAAGTCATCTATACCTGCCGATATCGGTTTTAAAAGTAGTACAGGTCCCATGTAAAAGCTTCCTTTTTCTGACCATCCTTAATTCTGTACTTTTAAACATATAAGATAAGACAAACTTTACTCAAGTGGTCATGATTTTGGAATTTCCTAACTTTTGAGGGACTGATTCAAGTAATTTTGATGGTGATTTTTATTACAGTATTTTGCGCATTTATATTTGTGCATATATATATATATATATATATGCTTTACCGATAATTATGATTATAAATAATAACCAATTTCATCTCTGCACTAGTTTTACAAAGGTTTTCATAGACATTACAACAAGTTCTTTAAATATATTACACATAATGGGAAAAAGGAGTACCAGACAGTCTAGGTGACACTGCCATGGTTGAAATGGCCCTTTCAACATGAAAGGACAAGCCCAGGAAAGCACTGTTGGCTCTCCTTAGCCAGGCACCACTGAATTCCCTATAGCTACCTATTTTTCAGCCAGGCTGAATGTTAATAAACACCCTCCAGCTACAAACAGTTCTGAAAAAAAAAGATTATGCCAGAAAACTCCCCAATGTACGGATTTTTTTCAGCTGGTAAAAATATATTTATCTTTCAAAAACAAGATTAAACTTCCTCTTTAAATTTGATGCCAGAATTCAGAAAGCTCTTAAGGGAAAGCGATCATATAAAGAAAACTGACAATATGTTCAAATAATTATCTCAAATATTTTATAAAAGCATCACTTCTTTATTATAGGCATACAGAAAATATGTTAGAAGAAAGCAGTAGCTTAAGTGAGCTAAAGTCATGAAACCTCATTAAAACTATGCATTGCACCTCATAAGGCATTTAAGATCATTCTGTGATAAAAGCTACTATCAGGTACAATTTTGGATTAAATTCCATTCTTATTTATTGGGTATTACTTAAGTACAGTTTGATAGAAACAAAGAAGAAGATGGTAGAGATAAGTCACTTGGAGTACAGAGTTCAGAGTGTTTTAAGGTACAGGAAGTTAAGTCTCCTTATTTCATTTCCTCTAGACACTGAATAAAATCAGGCAATAAACACTAAATAAACCCCTGCAGTGTATCCATGATTGGTCTCAAATCTGCCCTTATTAGAACATTTAAATAAATGTAAGATAAAATTTTTCTGATCATTTGATGTAAGTATTCCTGTTATTATAGGAAAACATCTGAAAAAATGCCTGACTTTTCACACAGGTGGTTAACACCAATGGCCTTGCAACACTATGGGTTGCAAGGCCACTACTGTTAACCACTTGTGTGAAAAGTAAACTAATTTAAATCAAATTCAGTATTAGGACACACTTTTCGTTTAGCTACTGTAAATGAAATGCAACCAGACTGCTTCCTTTGGAATAAAGCACACATTCACTAGTACTTCATAACATCAATGAGCAAAGGGTTAGTTTCACAAGAGGAGCTTAGCAAGACTTAAGGCAAAATCCACAATTACAAATTTAAACAGCTAAGAACAGAAGTCTCAGAAACCAGTACTCTAAGATAGGAAATAACAAAGAGAGGGATACAAATACAGCCTCAACCCCAAAAGGATACAAGTACCTAAATCCAGGCTGCAGGGAAGCATCAGTCTCTGCTCAGGAATCACAATAAAGAATCCTCCTCTTGAGCTGGACGATGTTTCAAACATGACAGTGGTTCAAAAAGCACCCTTATTTCTATTAAGGTAAACCTAGCAGTTAGAACATTGTTTTGGATACAGAGTCCCAAGTTTCTCTTCTGCCCTCCTCAAATATGCCCAAACCTCTCCTCATCAACACTCTTGGGTTTTCCAAAGTGGGAGTTGCTGCTGAGACTGCTCTCTTTCCCATAAAATAATTAAATATTGAAAGAACTATTTATTGCACTGAGTTAAACATTAATTGACAGTGGAAAAGTGATACTGATTTTATTCCCTGGTACTCAGGTCACAGATCTAAGAAGGAAGATATTGAAATTCCAGCTAAGAGAGCAAACCTCGTCACACAGAATATCTGCTAACAAAGTACAGTAAGATAAAATAACTTGAGTTCATGCGAGTATCCCACCACCTAAAGTTACGTTCTTTTCTTGCTTGCACTTTTATTCTAGTATCTTCACCCTTCCCTGTTTCCTTACATTAATTTCTCAGGCATTCTATTCATATTGTTTTTTCTATTTCCTTCTTCTGAAAAATACTTCATCTTCTATTTCTTCTTTTAATACTAATCCATACTCTCCTTTTAGCCTAATTAACAAACTTTAAACCTAAGAATATGAGACATAGGAAGCTGTGCATTCTTTCTCTGTTCTTCTATCCATATTATTGCCCCCAACTATCACCATCATTAATGAGCTTCAGCAGACAGGTTAATTTCAACCAAATTACAAAAAAGGGATATAAAAATACAATGATTATGTTGCAAGAAGATGTGTGAATATCAGCAACACCAGAGGAGGAGAAAGACGCAGGGCAGTGTGTCTGTAGAGGGAAAGCTGGGCAGAACCAAGCCATTACCCACGGCCCTGGGCGGCAGAAAGTCAATCAGAATGTGGATGCTGCCTGAAGAGGCACCTCGCTGCCAGCTTAAGTTCGACAGAAAAATCATGAGTGATAGGAAAAGGCGCTTAAGTTTTTCTGATCCTCTAGTCCATCACTGAGGAAATAGGTCAAAAAAAACAGGGAAATAGTTATAGGCTGTACTGATTCTCATGCCCATGAAACTACTTCTTTCTATTATATTTAATCCCTCACTCCTCAGTTCCCATTGGTGTGGCTGCTAAAGACATTCCACACACACGGGATTCCTCAAAGTTTATCTCCTGTTCCACCAGTAGTAATATAATTAACGAAATAAGTTTTCCTTACTTTACAAAAATACATCACCATCACAAACCCTGTAAGTAAGTAAAGTATCTATTGGATCTTTCAGGAAATTATGCTTAAGTGATCCGACTCAAGCCACAACTGAGAATAATGTCAGCACTTCAAACGAGATGTATGAGTCCCGATCACTTCTCTYCCTTGTGTTTAGAGTACTAGAACTTTGCTTCTCCAGAGTATGTTGAGCAGCTGTTTAGTAACCTGATTCCAATTAAATTAGTTATAACATACCCATTGCATATCAACGTTCTTTGGATTGAGGTTCCAAAAAAGCAGTCCCTTCACCACCTGGCCTCTAGCGGCTCCTGGGACTGCTCTTCCGGTGTCGGGGAAACAGTCTGCGCGCTGTACCTCAGTCGTGAGCTCGCCCAGCAACAACCGCAACGCTCTGAGTGCTTGGAAGGCGGCTGCAGTTCAGCTACGYGCGCTCAGGGCAAAACACACCAATAAACCGTCGGCTCCACTTCGCATCATTAAGGAGATCTGCGTATTTTTACAACGTCCAACTGTCAAAGTTCTTAGAACAACTAATGTTATCACCACAGGGGCAAAAAAAGGCAAGCGAATGTCTATTTTTTAATGAAAGTCAAAATTAACCTTGACATTTATAGATTCCCAAGAAAGTCAAAAAGTACAGACTATCAGCCCCAAAGGCCAAGGCTTGATGAGAGCTTCCTGATTAGCCTTGGACTTTCTGAACAAAATGCTTCGACTGTGCCTAATTACATGTGCTTATGGTCTTGTGATGAGACCAACCAATTCATTTCTCTAAATCTCATCACGGTCTAAGCAAAAGACAATTAATTATGATCCACTGACAAATACAGCCTAAAGACTTTTTATAACTTGGCAAATAAATTAAACATGAGGTTTTACCTATATATCACCATGTGGAAACAATATATTTTACAAGTAAAAGAACTGGAAGTTGAGATTTTATTTTATCCAATTACAGCTTAACTAACATGTTAAGAAAGGGAGAAAATGAAGACGTATGAGACTGTTTAAATGACTTGCTTATCATAAATCATTTCAATGTTAAAAATCTGTATTTTTTAAAACTCACATAATAGAGGGATAAGTCCCATTCTGCTCCTTAGGCAGATACTAGGAAATCTGCCATATGTTCAATTGGGAAATCCTGCTGTTCGGCCCAATGTGGACAGATACAAAAACTGGCACTGACCATACAAGCCGCACTTTCCAAAATGAGTGAGATGAAGAATACAATCAATCAAATTCATTAAGGGAAACATAAAAATGATCTTTTAAAAAAAACCTTTATTATTAATGATAACAGACCATCCATGACTCTACCATGACAGTTCTGCTTCTTGAAATTATCAGTAGCCTCAGAACCAGGCATACTGTCAATTATAATGATTTTAAAGCTATTTTTAACATGAAAAACTTTCATTTATTGGTTAATTTCCTTAGCTCAATATGGCTTCACAAACCTTTCCATGGAATTCTTTAACATAGTAGTTGAAAGATAATATAGGAAATTTTATTTAAAAATGACAAGTTACGTAATAGTTGAGAAATAATTACATGAAATATTTAATTATTTCTCACAGCTCTGTTGTCCTCATCCTTCTATAGATTACACCATATATACACCTTGCATAGTGTAATAGAAATGCCTCCATGCCTCTAGCAAGTTCACAAATAGGTTCTATTGCTGGGGCAATGAAATACAGAAAAATGAAATATAGAAAAAAATCACCATAAAGGGCCTTATTCTTTTCATATGCTACTTATATTGATGCGACTCCACTGTGTTAAGTCTGTGTTCAGACTCACACTGGAGAAACAGAGCAAAATGTGAAAGTTATGAATGGCAAAATCCTTATGTCGAAGTGAAAGCTCTCAAGCATTTTACGTTTGCAAGCCTACTGATGGATTTAGAAGTAGAGGGAATTAGCAGCTTTTCCTCACATCCCAAACAGCACATTTACAGTCACAAATCTATGTTAAAGATCAAATGTGTTCAGTCAAAAACAAGGAGCTGCTCTCTTAAAGGGGTGTAGAACTCAGAAACGGCCAACAGAGATCAGAATAATAAAACTTGTAGAGATTGATGACATTAGGCGTTTTTAAAATAAATGATTAGTTATTCCTTCTTTTTAACTGTTACCACAGTGATTTTGGCACCCTCATAATCTAAGCAAATACACCATAAACAGTCTCTGGTGCAAATTTTGTGCATGTATGTATGAATATGTATCAATGCATATGTATAAATATGCATAAATGTATATGATGGCATAGGTATTCCAACAGCATTATCTTCTATAACGTGCATACCTCATTAGATAATGTCAAAATAAAAGTACCTGAGGCTCAGTCTGCAAAAGCATTTGAATTATAATGTAATTGCTCCTCTAGTATTTGAAATGTTCATTTAAGTCAGATTAAACTCTCAACTATAAAAGTTATTTCTAAATAAAATAGATTCTCCCTCTGCTTTCCAACAAGAAAACTCAAACTCAACACTGTGTTTGTTCATGTTCTTACGTCGTAAGACACAACTTCAGAATCACTTTGGATTTTGCTAAAAATATTGTATTCTGTGTGACATGTTCATAAAAACAATTCCAGGCACTACTTTTTAAGCACCTCATTGCCTCCCTCTGATCTGCCACAAAGTTCTAAAGCCTAGTTTCTGCCTAACTATGCACAGGCTATGCCTCATTGCTTAGGAAACTTTGTGCTTAAAATTGGAGATGTTACAGGTTTTACGCACATTTAGAAGTTGAATTTAGATTGTCTGAATCATTATCTGAAGTTATCAACACAGACACTCAGATTCCTTCCACTTAAAAATAAATGCCTAAGGTCCCTAATTTAGGAGCTTAACTGTCTTTTTCTTCCTATATAATCAACGCAGAGAAATAGGGACACATAAAAAAAAACATTTATCCAATCAAAAAAATGCCTCAGTGAACAAAAATAGGTTTAATGAAGTAGCCTTATACTTTAAGTCCCTTATTTAAGCAATATAACTCTATGGTTSCATTTCTATGGCTGAATCTGGGAGCACTTTGCAATTCTTTTCTTGGCTGTGTTCTGACACCACGTTAGAAAAAATAAAATAGCTTTGCACTAACTCTTCCTTGCTTCCAGCCAGTACATTGTCCCAACATATAATCTAAGTACATTATGAATCTTTGTGTTTTTTAGCAAAATTCTTATTGATGGTAGATCTCCCATATAAAGCAAGAAGTCATAAATATCAAGAGATAAATGTTATTTAATCCACTGCCCTGACCCAAAGCATAATTAACTCTACCTAAACAGTTGTAGAAGCATAAAATGCATTTGACAAYCCCCCAAAACCTACCTAACTGTCTAATGAAGGTAGGAAACACTTTTTTTAACCTTACAAGACCATGACTCTAGGTTGTACTAGAACAATTCATAAATATGCTAATTTTGTTTCACTTCTGTGGGGCTAGTAGGTTTACTATGGGAGAAATAGAGCTGTTGTTCTCCACAAAAGAATGTCTATAAGTTCTCACCCATAGCATGATCACTGTAATCAGTTCCCTAGTTTTCTCAGTGCCCGACATTTTCTTGGAATAGCTATACCACTTAGGCTTTTACTATGAATATATATATACATATATATATATACACATATATATACACACACACACACATATATATATGTATATATGCATGTTCACAATATAAAAGTAATATAAAAAAAACAGAATTAAAGGAGTACTATTAAGATGGAAGAGTCAGGCAATCAGAGCTAGGAAAGATCTAACTGAGACTTTATTTCCTTGACTACAGGAATAGCTGCATTACCCGGCAGAAAAAGGAAGATGTTACACTCTCTGGTTGAATAAGCAGAGGAGCACGTGTAGCACACACTGATACAGTAGGCTACCTATACAGTAGATGTTGCACCTTGCAGAATGCTTGTACGTACATAGTACATGTCAATCAATTTAACCTTCACCTGACTCACGATCAGTTGGTATTTCTCTACACCTCATTACAGTACATGAATCCTGCATTATGCCTCATTTGCAGTTCTGGGTGGTTCACCAATGAGACACGTCTCACTAGTCAAGAAGTCTGGCCTAAAACAGAGATTCGACTGGTTTTTGAAACAATGCATTTGCATGGAAATCTTCAACTGCTACCATTTGTAACCTTTCAGGGAAAAAAGATTTAAAATATTACTAATGAATAAATACAAATACGTATTTTTTTCCTGCTGCACTTCAATATGCTGGATACAAGCTGGAAGATTCCATGCCTTCACAATCAGCATTGTAAGATTTATGGTCTCTTGGGTTGATTCCACCTTCAACTGACTAGAATAAAACAATTCATAGGTACCAGAAGAATATTTTCCTGATGATCACACACCTCTGGAACTCATTTCTTTCAATAGCGTCATGGAGCCTGAGTTTTATACATATTAAGGTATAGTGCAAATATTTTACTTTGGAAAGACTTCAGTTTAATACTGGAGTTTTTACATTAGCAGAGCAATAGCAATGAATTCATTGCTGGCCATTAAGTTAAAAGCTTCAGGGCAAGGAGGAGGGTTAATTTTATTAATTTATTGTTTTCAAAAATGTAAGGTTTCATGATACTCTGTGATACACCACAATGTAACTTTCTAAATGAATCTCATTTTCAGGGAGGAAGAAAAAATGCCTCTGAGAGACATACAACTACCACAGAACATGAAGTCAAAAATGCCTGTCTTGAGGAAAAGCTCACGGTTTAACCACCTTCACAAGGATCAACTCTGAGAATAACCAAGAGTTTTTGTAAATTGCCACAAATATGACATAAGCTTTTCATATGACTATTTTTAATTACTTGAAGGAGGAGATAAGAAGTACGTAAGAATAAATGATCCTGATTATGCCAGTGCATTGGTCATTACTGCAATGTAGTCGATACACCATCAGCCATCATTATATTCTCATTTTAGATAAAATACATTTATGTCAGCATCACGAAGGGTGAAGTCATTGAGCTAATTGTTGAGTTCTTTAATTGCTGAAATTCAGGAGGTGAAATTGTTGAACTAACTGTGATTCTTCTAGCTTGAACTACTCCTCATGATCCTAACCAATAAAGATATAACTGAGAAAGGCCCTTTTTAGTCATCCCAGCACCTTATGCCACAGTCAGTAAGATTTAATTAATAATCAAAAATCATTTTTGTGCACTAATACAATACTTCAGAATCCAATGCTCCTCTTCAGCCTCACAGTTTATTAAAAAAAAATTATTACAAAACATTTTTTAAAAAAATTTCTTTAATTTCATCTGATTTGATGACTATTTCTTTTTCTTTTACTCAGCATCAAGGAAGTCTATCATTTAAAGTCCATCTAAAGATTTTCATAAAGTCACTATAGAAAAAAATGCACTGCAGTTAAAAGGCTTTGTTTTCTATCAAGATATTACCGTAAGGACTGCTGACCTTGCCATTTTCCTTTTTCTGAAGGAAACAGGTTTCCTGCAGTAAAGCTCATGGTTCATACTTTTGCAAATGGCATGCTGAAAACTCATTTCCACAGATAAACTACAGCTAGGGAGCCATTCAAGTATGTAATATTAACCGACAAAACACTGAACCAGAAATTAGAAATGCTGTGTCTGGAGCAACTTAACCTCTTGTTACTCCATGAACATGGATCAACACTTACTGAGATCCCTAATAACATTTCCATGAACTTCAGTACTGCAGAAGTGGGCACTAGGGCTGTCCTGAGCTAGAATGAGAGAGACAACACCATACAGTGCAGAGAGAACTAGCCATACAGCTCGTTCCAAATATTAAGCTGCATCCACAAAACTCACTCTATATCATATGCAAGTATCATATGATTTTTATGTTTTTATATTTAGTATACGGATTTTAACACTGCACTGTGTAATCTGGTTAGTCAGTGACTTCAGGTCACTCATATACTTAGCTTGACATGACATTGTACTGAACTCATTTGATGGAATACTCCTTTAAAACATCTATGGCCATCCTTCTTTTGGATAGTAACGAATGCACTGAGACCTGTTCTCACTGAAAGGCACAAAACAATGATTTCTTAAAGCTTAGGAGGGAAGCTCCCATTTATATCACCATGAATCTTGGATGAGACTTATGTGTGACTACAGTGCAGTTGAAAATTGAGGAAGAGAGGTGAGGTGGAGTTATGGGAGAGAAAAAGAACCATGTTAGAGAAGAAAAGAACAAGTCTGTCTTCATGTGAAGGACCACCACCAGCACGCTTTTGACAACATTTCTAACATCTAGCAAGAAGTTGGTAAGAGGTCACATCAGTAAGACAGAGAAGATAATACACAAAAGACAAAAAAGGTCTCTGTCTACTCCAGAGTGCAAGCAAGGAATTGGCTTTGGAAAGGAGATTTAAAAGAAAGACATGGAAGATACAGAAGGGGCAGAAAAACAAACAGAATAATCATGCAAAGATAAGGTAGAAAACAAAATGGTATCTTTTTATACTGTAATTTTTAATTATGAAAATATGGCCATCCTGGTCCTATTATGTGTCACATTCACTTTTCAGTTATCTTTTCTCAAATATGACTTAGTAAAATAGATTTACATTTACTAGAATTATTAATCTTGCAATCTAAAAGATAAATGACAATTAAATTGCACTGAAGAAGTAGCTGCTTTATCATCTGTATCTTCCAGAGACACAAAGAAAGAGTCAAAGAAAGAATCAAAACAGTGGTAATTATTAGAGTTCATTTTTTACTTTAATTCAGTGCATTTAGCTATGGTAAAAAGTAGGAAAATTAAAGCCCATTCATTGAGTGGCTTCCTGCAGATTCAAGAACTACTTTGCTGCCAGAAATTGCCAACATGACTTAACAGGCATTCTTTAATAAATGTTAGCCATTTCACTGGGCTGCACTCCACAGATGCAATTTGTTCACTTTTATACACCAGTTTTTTAAATATGAAATTCAAACAAAATCTTTTATTTACATTGCTGAAGAGAAATTAGCCTCCAAAGTACAGAGGGAGCACAATTAGGGATTATGAATACACAGTGAGCATTAACATTCATGTTTGTGCAAGTTCCATTAAACAGCAGTCTGAAAAGCTATGATCAACCCAGAAAGATACTAGCCTCATTAATTAAAAAGATTAAATTAAAAATGCTAACATCTTCCATCTTTTCTGATACTGTTTTCTTTCAGCAATAATCTAGCTAAAAGCAATACTACATTTAATTCTATAAATGTTAACTGCTGTTAACATTTAATAAAACCGTCCAATATTCGGATACAGACAAGATCTCTGTTTAGAAACGTGGATTATGAATGGTTTTACATCACAGTGGCAGACACAGCTGTGATGTACAGAAGCATAAGACTGCAATGGAAGGCTAAACTCCGTTCCAAATATACCGAGTATCAGCACTAAGTATCAACAGTGCCCTGAGATCATTCTGCATTAACAGCTCCTGGAAGCCAGCAAGAATGCTGCACATGCTTCCCTTGAACATTAAGCCATTTGAAATAATGCGAAGAAGGGAGATGCCAGCTGACACAGTTATCCCATCTCCATGCTACTCTTAATGACTATGGGCTGTTCCCTGTCACAGGGTCCCTCAGAAGGAAAGACCCATTCTGACCTTCTCTAATTACCTGAAAACATATTCCAACTCTCCTGATTTGGCCTGGATATTTTGCATTTCAGCAAAACATAAGAAAAATCAACAACATAAACATCAAAACCTAAGAAAGTGTTGTACATAGCATTTTCAACAGCTGTATCTTCTGAAGAAGAACAGCATACATAAAGACTTTTCCCAACCGTGGGACAGCTTTCTCTGGATTGCTTCTGTACTCATGTACATCCACAAGGACAACCCTCCCACACTCATACAGACACCTTCTAGCCCCCTTCTCTAAAATTTTTTTTAGATCTACATCCTCACTGCTTGCACAAGGCCTCCTGAGCATAGCTACAGGCCAGAGCAGTACTCACAGATCTCCCAGGTAGCACGACCCTCTGTCTGGTCCTCAGTTCTTGCTCCTCTTTTCTCATTCCGCTATGAGAGATTCAATACCAGGACTTACGGTGAAAGAGGTACAGAGACACTACTGACATGATCTCTGAATTGGGCAGTCTGAAGCCCTCATAATGCAGACTAAAATGGAATACAGCTGAAGGGAAAGGTTTCTGTAACAACTTAGGCTTTATGGGCCAAGAATCTCCTATGTAACAGTAAAAAGTGCCTGGCTATCCATGTTCCCAGCTTGCTTTTATATAAGATGTTGGTTTATCATAATATGACATGAAGATCCCATGGTATTATTCAAGAATCTATATCAATAAGAAATGTACAAATACAATATTGGTTCTGTCAAATGCTAAAAATTCAAATATTGTTTTTATTTTTGACAGAATTTTCATTAGACTTTTATGTTTCCTCTCTTCAGAAACAGTGGTCATCTTCCTACGCTCATAGATGAGTATTGATTTTTGCTTTATTCATTGTTTTATTTCTTCAGGCACTGTTAAGACAGAGAGAAAAGTCAAGTGCTAGTTTTCAGTGCAACAAATATGTGTAATTAGGGAAAACTCAAGTAATCAACAACAATAAGAAAATATAGGTATTATGTAACAAGAGAATTATTTTTTAAAAGGCACTCTATAGCAAATCATGAAAATGAAATTCCTTAAAACCAACATGAGATTTGCTTCCTACAGAGAGAGCTGGTATAGCTCTGTAATTACTGCTGAGTTCAGATGTTCATTTAAAGCTGGGATTCAACCACTTTGTTACATATTTAATTAAAATATTCTTTAATGTTTGAAAAGAACTACAGCAGTTTTAGACTGTATACTTAAGTAGGCTCATTCTGCTATATTAGAAAATTTGTCTCTTTCTTTCTTCTCCAAACAGATTAGCTTTCTGTGAAAAGGGATTCCAAATTCTATCTATTACCAGTCAGAGGCATAGAGTTTTTCCTACTTGGAGTTTTTGCTCCTTAGCCAAAGGAAGTTAGCTTAAAATAATAATAAGAAGAAGTTATTTTACATAAAGCAACATTTGAAAAAGAAAAAAGAAAAAGAAAAAGAAAAAAAATTCTTAAAAATTGATTGGCTGTGCTGTACTTCAGGTGGGAACAGAAAACAGAAGAAAAAAACACAACAGAGGAAAAAAAATAGAAGGAAGAAAAAGGAAGAATAAAAGTTTCAAAAAACACGTTGTCCTGAAACCAGGAAGTCACAGTGCTGCTGCATGTCTTGAATGCTGAACGAGCCCTGCCCTGGTCCACTGCACAGGAGACCCACAGAACCGAGGGGAGGAGACAGCGGACTTGTTTCTCAGGAGAAAACGAGGAAAGAGCTCATGATAATGAGGAAAGAGGATAACGAGCAAAGATACTGAGGAAAGGAAGCTCCCGCTTTTTTTCAGAGGCTAGAACAGCGTACAGATGCTATAACGCTCTGTAACATCCTAAGAACAGATAGAAACATGAAAGATCAAGCCTGCATTACAATTCTAAGTCTAGGTTGTTAACAGAGAAAGTACCATCCAAGAGGTTTGACAACTGTACTTCTTGCAGAAGACCCTGCATGTAGGCTTTACAAGATGGTACCAAACATCCTAATCCGCCTCATAACTATGAGAAGCCTAACCTCATCAAAAACATCTACATATTTTGTTAAGACTTGTGCAATAAAGAATTTCTGGCTTTCCTGGGCCCAAGGTACTTCTTTCCAATAATTAAATACTGTTTTTTTTTCCTGGCTCCCCCCTGCAAGTTTTAAGTGCTTCCTGTGGCTACAGTTATAGATTTTCTGGTTATGTCATTCTAGATTCAGACAACTGATAAACTGAGGTTTGGTTTGTACTTGGAAATTGCGGGAATAGCCATAAAACTGTGATCCATACTCCTAGACCTTTATGAAGAGGTACAAAATACCTAAAAGAGGAGTTCCATCATGAAGAATCTAACTCATGTCTTCTGAGTTAGTACACCATGTACTGAAATGGAAGGATAGGCAGTACAAGAAACAAAAGCAGAACTACTGGAACAACAACTTTCACACCGACAATGCTTTTACTTTACAATGCCAAGGGCTGACTACCAGCGTGGAGAAGAAATGCTGGAATAGAAGCAGGAAGACAAAGATAAAACTTTCTTTAGATGCAGTTCAAATCTCATATAACTTAAATCTTAAATTAGTATGCTTAAAATATTTTGGGGCATTTTTAATGCCCAAATTTTGAATCCTGTTCTAGCACGAGCAGAAGCAAATGACAAATCTTTGCACTCACCATGGAAAGGAATATTGTTTCAACTTCAAACTCACCTGCAAAGTACTTCAGCAAAGCATTAGATTTATTCATGAAGTGAAAGCTTATTTTTATGCTTTCTCAATGATTAAGTATTTTTTCATTGCAGTGGTCAATAACATTAAAAACAATCAATTCATGTTAATTATAAATCAACTGTCAAGGCTTAAAAATCACTGTTGTCCTTCATGGATACTTCTGTGCATTGACAGGTACTATAAATATGTAGAAATTTGCACATGCTGTTGTCATTCCGATTCTTGGATACCCAATTCCCTTATTTTAAGCATTATTTATATATAAATTCTTCCAGTATTTCTCAATCCTGAAATCATCAGATGGAAAACCATAGATAAAGATGTTAAAATACCACTGTTTTACTCAGCCTGAGATGACTTTCAAATATGCTTAGTATCCACAACTCCAAGTAAAGACTGCACACTTCAAGACACCTAAGCTAAAGATCTTTCAACTCAGTACTCAAAAACCAGAAACAGTCTGAATCAGAGGCTGCACTACAGTGCTGTGATCAAGATCAAAGATCTGCAATGTACAACAGCCATAAATCTCCCCTATGTGCATAGCAGAATGGACAGAACGGACCATTTGAATCTAAACAGACAGTAATATTTTGCATTTCTTTGATTCACATCATTTGGCATTTTTCAAGAGTTTAGCATTATGGTCCACCAGCACCAACACTTTGCTCACAAGGTTATCTGTAAAAACCACCATGCATGGTTACTTCTTAACTGTCCTYAGCATAAAATCTCCATGGAATAAAATCATGTCAGTCTCACCTCAATCAATGTCAGATATAAGCTGACCAGTTACTGAAAGCAATATAACACTGGATCCTGTAACATACCTGCTAGCTCTAACTTCTCCGTGTATTTATTTCACAGAAAGTAGGGTAAGCACTGTAAGACATACTCTAAATATTGGACTAAAAAAAAAAAATAATAATGGAAGACTTTTCTGGTGGTAACTAAAACTTCCTGCTGAACAGATTTTTGACTTCTGTTTTCCTCTCTAATGGATCCAATATAAGAAACTCACCCTTAGAGAATGTGCAATCCAAAATCATCCGGGATGTCTTTAAGGCAACAAATTGCAGATCAATCAATCAGAATCTACATTCAAGTACCTTTCTGTCTGAGCAGTTTAGATTCTACTGCCTGCAAATGGGACTTTTACATACAGTAGGGGAACAGAATACTGGTCTAATGCTGGAAACGGAAACAGAATACTGGTCTGATGCTGGAAACGGAATACATTTTAATACAGGATAACACTAGTTAAGAATACAGAATAACACTAAGTACACTGAGCACTACTCAAGAACAGAAAGCAACAACAACAAAAAGAAGAAGGTTGTAAGGAATGAAACAAAAACAGAATTGACCTTCTTGCAATTCAGTGAGTGAATGTTGCCTTTTCCTCTGTGACCAACCAGTGTCTCCAGATGACGAAGATAAGATATGTAATACCTTATTTATAGAATTACTAACTAATGATTGCTGTAACATCAAAGGAAGCTGCAACTGTTCCAATATCAAACTATTAAGCATATTTAATGAAGCAATTTCTAGGTTTAACTGGGAATATGTTGATTTAAAAAAATATATTATTTAAGAAATGTAAAAATCCCCACAAAATAATTCTATCTTCAGACTTTGCTATGGTCATCAGTATATACACACAAATAAATCATTATAAAATCAAATTACTTAAATGCAATCAAACTTGGGGGAAGAAAAGCTTTAAAATTACAGCAAAGTTTATACAGAACATCAGTACAACACAGTGCTTATGTGAATATAAACAAATTAATTAGAAAGAAAATAAAATCAATATATAGCTAGCTTTGTGGATACAACCTTTTAGATGTATATTGAAATGACTTTCAAAATAGATTCTGAACTTTGAAGTAGAACTTCAGAAAAATGACTTTTTATCATTCTATTAACCTAACAAAAAACCCAAGGATATACATTCTTAGAGACATTGTTTTTAAAAAATGGTGTATTGTTTTTAACTTAACAAATTATTTCTGGTGTTGAAACTAATGTGTTTGGGATAAAAAATAAAATTGAGACAATACAGTTTTCATTTTATAATTGCTTCAATTACTTTACACGGCCCTAAGTGTAAATACTTCAGACTTTTTTTTTTTTGCTATATCCCTATCATTTAGGAAATTTTTATTTCCTACTTATTTTTCCCTTAATTTAACTTATCTAGACTAATGGTCTAGTATCCTAGAGTGGTCCAATTTCTGAGTGGAATTACTTAGGAATAACAAAAGAATGGTCAGAATCCTCTTTCATGTAACATGTTTCTCTATCGGTTCTTTCAATTACTGTTCAGAAAATAAATACCTATCATGAAGTACTCAAAAAATAAAACGTGAGAGACCAGGAGCCCATAGAAAAAAATGAATGTAAGTGCTAAACTACAGCTTCAAGTTTTAAAAGGATAAAAAGGGTTTTCTTAACTTGATCAATAAGTAGAATATATATGGGTTTATAAAAATTACTTTTAAAATCATATCAAATTGTTGTTACTATATTACGCACTGCTTTACTAGTAAGATAATACCATATTATGTACATGACTTAACAGCAGTTGAATGCAATAAATTGTAGGGCTTCCCAGTATTACTGCTAAGAACAGCAATGGCATCACAACATATGCAGGTCCAAATTTAAGATCTAACTCATCACTGACTTTTGGGATAGTTTCTCTCAGAGATGCCCTTAACACCCCACCAAGGAGCTCTATTCAATATCTCAATCACGGGGAAGACAGTTTGTGAGGAACACCAGTCAAGAAAATTATTCAGAAGACCCTCTAACCTTCTAGAGCATGTAATATTTATCATAAATACATTCTTATATACGTATACTTATATATGTTAATTAAGGAACATCAGAATGAGTATCCAAATAAAAACAGAAAGGAGGTAATGACTGAAAGAGCAATCTGGATTTAAACAGTTTATTGGGTACTGGTGACCAGGATCAGCAGAATCATTCTGATTTCAAGTATGAAGATTACATTCTTCCTGCTGATAAATACTATTTTATATTGTCCATGTTTATCATGTACCTCTGCTTAGAATAAACACATGCAAAAATCCTTTGGGAGTTAAGTTACTGCTGAGAAGAACAAGAAGCTATCTTCCAGAATATCTCTGCTATTCTTTAATCTATCTTTTATTTTTCTGTCATCAAATTATGTATGATTCCATTTTCCTGGCAAAATTAAGAAGAAAAAAAAAGAGCGAATGAGAAAGAGAGAGCACAAGAAAGTGCACAAAAACGTGCACGCACGAAAGAGATTCATTCTCGCCCATTATGCCTCCTGCTCCTTAGCAGTGGGTGAAGTCGCCAGCTTCTGTAGGGCAGTTCTCAGAGACCGCAAAYGTAATTAAGGAGCACTCGGAGCCAGTAAGTGCTGAACTCATCAGCTGAAATAGGAGCAAAGGGCAACTGGCAGAATAAGTAAAACAGAAAAGGTTAGATTAATTACACTCCATCTGTTTCCAAGTAAGACCAAATAGATGAAATAAAATATGGTGGAATACAGGAGGTAAGGGGAAAGGAAAACAATTTTAATTACATTAGTTGCAAAAGATACTACAGATGTCTAACTTCAATCTTGCTATACAAATATTGTTATGGCTGGGCAGCAGAGGAAGGCTGCCAGATGATCTTGCTCTGGCTGACAAATTTCAAGGCCTCTGGAGAGAGAAGATACCATTTCCCTGCAAACATGTGACCAAGTTCGCTCTCTTCTCTTCCTCTCCACCATATTTTAAGTCCAATTTCAGTATCGTTTGGAAAGAAACTCAATGTATTTAAATTGTTTATACTTTTGTGTTACAGTAAAATGTAGCCGCAGGGGCAAGAAGCCTTCTGGTGCTTTTTAGCATAATCATTTCAAGAAGAAGACAGGGCACTTTAATCTCCAGCCTCTGCCCAAGCCTAGGTCCTACCACACTGATCTTAGAACAGCCACAGTTTTAAGTAATGCCAGGTAACACTGAGATAAACCACAGAACAACCACCTTTGGTTCCAATGACAAGAACTAACAGTAAGAAAATGAGAGACCATGAAAAAAGTTCAGGTCCTCATACAAAAGTTTCACCATCTTCCATTCTCTGTCCAGCACACACTCCAAGATGCTTTAATTAGGTAGTCTGAACAGCCACCATCTTCTATTAACCTGCATTTTAAGCCTTATTTTGAAGCAGTTTAGAATTACAAAAATCCTGCCATAAAGTGAATTGCCATGAAGTACTGAGGCAGCTAGCTGTTGTTACAACAAATACAGCAACTGTCTGTATAGGACAATGACTAAGCTTCAACACCATTGCAAGCACAAGGACGAGGCCTGTCACACTGTAACTGTCACCTTCCACACGTTCTTTTTATGAGAAGGGAAAAAGAAATCACACTCTCTACGACCATGTGAATGTAAATGGCTCCTTGAGTGCTTACTGCTTAAAACAGAGTTGTTTCAAAAATTCTGGTATGTGTAGATAATAAATTTTTAAAAAATTGTACCATAAATTCAACAGCTCATATTGTTATAAAGATTAAAAGCTGTCTTACCTGTCTGATGGTGTGTCACTCGTTACTTGGTGCTTTACACCTGAACCATTTTTAACTGAGTCTTGTCTTGTGAGCCCTTGAGATCTGTTTTTGTCCAAAGCTTGTGTGGATATGTCACCTGATGGTCCTTGGTACTGAGAATGCTCCTGGAGCTTTGCTTTTTTCTCTTGAGGCGCTTCCTCGTTCCGTTGACCTCTAACACCTTCTTGATCACGCTGCTGTGGTGCGGTTGATCCACTGTTGTAGAACCAGGCTCCTGATTTTGTGAGGATTTCTTGTTGTTTTCGGCACAAGTTACATACCCACATTACCTGTTCAGAGATACGTGAATGGAAAGTCTGTTAGCTTGTAAACACAATGTTTACAAAGTTTTGGTCAAGCAAACATCTACCTTTGAAAATGGCAGCAAACAGTTGAAAGAATACAATTTTTCTTCTATAAGATAAAACTGCAAGAAATTTATCCAGAGCATAATAAAACTGTCTGTACACCTTTGAAATACAGTATTTTACTAAAAGTATAAATAACAGAATTAGCATAAAATATTTTGTATTTACAGTGCACAGGAAAACAGTAGATGTACATATTTAAAGTATCTATCTATTAACATTTGCAAACAAAGATTAAATGAGGGCAATAAAAAACAAAAAAGGCATTAAAAATTAATTACCTGGTTAATCAGTTCTCTTACTAAGTTAGAGAAAGGAAAACTGGAAAAGATTCTCTGCTGTTGTGAACAAATGATTTTACCATCCTCCAAAATGATTTGCTGATTTACATCAGCTGAGCTTTGTATCTTGCATTTACATGAATAAGTTGATTTCAAGAAGTGATTTGATTCTCAAAGCTATTGCAAATGAAAGCTATTTTTAAATAAAATAGTAATATATAGGGCAGTGAGTCTCTCCATTCCCTAGCCATAGACAAGATTTAACCTTTACTGTATACTTACTAAATTATTAAAATGACTAAAGCTTCCTGGGTGAGGGATCATCCACTTATTTATGAGATTTTTAATATTACAAAATGTGTTTGCTTGAGAGGTTTTTGTATCTGATCACCTTAGTCACCTGACAGTGAAGGAAGCTTCCAATGACAATTATTTCTGACTTTAATTTTACATTCATTTCTTACATCATGTGACAGTAAACCAAGATTGTAATTAAAGGAATGTAACAGGCCAGTTATTAATACAACAGCATGTTCAGTAGTTATTGTGTTATCTTAAAACTTTGATTATATATAGCATTGATTCACCTTTAGAGTTTTGCCCTTTTTCATTTGTCTTTAGCCTTTTACTCAGCTCTTCTGCTCTTTATACGTTTTTCCTCTTACTTTGCAGACAAAGCTATACAATTTTTTACACATTCTATACATGTTCCTTGAATGTCTACACTCCGCCTTCAGCACAGTTTATCACAGCTCCAGTTCCAATCACACACTGAGATGCCTGTCTTCCTTAGTTCACATTACAGTACAACTAATAATGCTTTTCTTTATTCCTTTAAATGCAGCTTACAAGCTAGCTGAATCACCTTGAAAATGTAGTTTCCCTCTCCACAAAACATATAGCTCAGTCCACCAGAAAGGGTTTGAGAAGCTACAAACTGTATCTTACTTGTATTCCTCAGGAAGTTATCTAACAGAAWATTTGGGCCACGCTGTCTAGGTAAGTCTCACTGAAAGTAGTTTTGATGAAAACTTCCTAGAGAAAGCTAGTTAGGTACAGAGTTCTCAGTCAGACKGAGCTCACTGATTTCCTCATTCACAAACTGCCAGGCTGGGGGCAGGAAAAGTAGGAGCTACTTGCTAATTTAATTGTGGCACTATGCCATCCTGATAAACTTCCCTCTTAAAATACTTTATAGCACTGATACCTCCACCTTTGAGAACTCCTGTCATCTTACTTCAACAAGCAGAACAAGCTACTGAAGTGCTGACACARGGTAAAAAAGCGACTCCCTAAGCAGCTGTCTGAAGTCGGGTAGCTCTCCCCAGAGCAAAGGTCAGTCCCACGTATGCTCCCGACCTGGCCAGCACCCAAATACAGATGTCAGAACAGGCCTGTYTTACCTTCTCTAATTAAGTTGGGAAGTAGACAGAAGTTTCAAATTGAAATTTCAGCAAAGATGGGAAATATTTTTGCCTTCTTTAACCGGTAACACTAAAAGCCTGATTGCTTTGTACACTGCTGAAAAATGGTTTAAGTTTCCATATATATGTTAGTGTAATGAGAGGACCAGATCAAAACAATTTTTCAAGCATACAAATACATAACAATTTGAATGATTGTAAGATCAAATCCTCAAAAGCCTTTGTGTTACTGTTTTTCTTCTGTTGGTAAGAGATGTTAAAATGTCACAAAAACTAGGTATCATAGGCATTGCAATTGAGCAAGTTTGTCCTTGGCTTTCAGCCACATTTTGTCCCAGAACACTGCAATCCACAATGACCACTATTATCCTCTTGTACCCAACAAAATGACAGGTCCTTCTGATAGGAGATAATTTAATATCTCCTCCTCTAAAAATAGAGTCAGGAAGAAGGCTCCTGATCTAAACTCTTCCCCACAACTCACACGATTTAGTGATCTGTTCCAGTATAAATCTCAGCTCCTGACAAACAGGGTGGCTGACAGTGTGCCTCTGGACACAGCAATGCTCTTGCTAGTGCAAGACCCCMCACACACACCCCTTAGGGAAGAGGCAAACTTTTTATCATCAAAAAAAAATTTTTTTTATCAACCCCTGTCCCCATTTAAAGATGCTGTCTCTATCCTATTTGCAAATATCTACTATGTGATCATACTGCATTTTGTTTCCATCTCTGAAGTCTGGAGTCTGTTTTTCCATTGTCAGTGTCACTTCACAGAAGACATCTCAGGTCCTACTGAAGTCTAGCTGGTTCCAAAGATACTATGCAATGTTTCTTACAGACTGCCAAAGTAATTGGGTCAGACCTGCAAGAACGATGAGTACTTTCTAGTAAAGTACATCAGGAAACAAAAAAAAAATTGTAATAGAAAGAAAATT
>NW_028186601.1:4684763-4800323 GCF_003343005.1 Rhea americana
AGTGTTCCACAATGGGGAAAAATATCAAATACAGAACAGGAAGGATACATATATTTCTGTATTTTGAAGATTTTTCTATCACTTTGAGAGTGCTTTGTAATATTTATTAGCTAGCACTTCTGATAAAGCCTTATTTACAATGTACGTCCAACACTCAGACTTCCATAGTGTTGATTAWAGAGTTGTAACTTTTCTTTAAAGCAATCACAAAGAATGAATAGCCACTAGCACTCACAGAAAAAATATACAGGCTTTTAAGATGCATCAAGAAATTCAATCCTTCAGTTAYTAAAGGGTAGAACTGATTTCATCCTATTACGGTCTGTAGCATTTTTTCTGCAATTTCAAAAAATACCAGCAATTTACAGTGCTGGCCTCTCCAACACGTGACAGACATGCCTGTAAGAGCGTCCCAGGAGCACGGACAGCAAGGTGGCAGGCTCCTGGGCAGGAGCTGTCCTTCTGCTCCCACACACCTGTGACACGGACACAACCACTCCACAGCTCCCCCAGCCTGCGGGGCAGCTCTGCCCCCGCCAGGGTCCAGGCGGCAGGAAGCATTTCACATGGCTGTGACAAGGACACAGCAGAGAGCAGGAAAGGGGGACAAAACGAGTGAATGTCACACTTAATACATGCATTTGGCAGTATCAAAACACCAGAACAGTATCACAACAACGSTTACCCTTCTAAAATAATTATTTTAGCCCGCCTAATCCCTTACTAAAATATCTGCACCCTCAAGTAATCACACCAACTAACTACACTCTATTTAAAAACACTTAAGGATTGACCAGCACCTCTTTGTAATATACTCGTATAAAATATACATATATATATACATATATATACACATATATATATACATATATATGTTTTCTGTATACAAACACCAATGTTGTCATTAGTGGGTGCCAGTTCTGCTCAAGATTGGAATGCTGCCCTTTCAAAAGACAAAATGGACAAACTCTGCTCTCCAACATCTCGAACAATTATTTTTAGCTGTAGTTGAAAACTGGAATCTAARTCCTAGCGATTCTATACCAAGAGATTAGCATTTCAATACTAAAGGCTGAAACACCACCTAGTGCCTAGCATAAGAATTGCTGAAGTTATTTTAAAATGCATTTCTCCAGTGATTTGTCACAGAGACCAAACAAAATATCTCTAGTCCAGTATTTTAGCATTAACTCTAATGCTAAAATTGTTTTTTGTTGTTGTTGTTGTTTTTGGTTTTTTTAACACATTCGTTTTATACAGCACTTTATTCCAATTTAAATATTCCAAGTTAGGATTAGACAAATTTACCTGAAACTTTCAATTCACTTTTAGTTCACAAAGATTGATTCTACATGTAGAATCATAGAATCAGTAAGGCTGGAAGGGACCTCTGGAGATCATCTAGTCCAACCTCCCTGCCCAAGCAGGGTCACCTAGAGCATGTTAGACAGGGTAGCATCCAGGCGGGCCTTGAAGATCTCCAGAGAAGGAGACTCCACAACCTCTCTGGCAAACCTGGTCCAGTGCTCCGTCACTCTCACAGGGAAGAAATTCCCCCTCACAGTCAGGAGGAACTTCCTGGGCTTCAGTTTCTGCCCATTGCCTCTTGTCCTGTCACACGGGACAACTGAAAAGAGTTTGTCCCCATCCCCTTGACACCCTCCCTTCAGGTACTTGTACGCATTGATCAGATCCCCCCTCAGTCTTCTCTTCCCCAGGCTGAAGAGGCCCAGCTCTCACAGCCGTTCCTCATAGGGCAGATGCTCCAGCCCTCTGATCGTCTTTGTACCCTCTGCTGGACTCCCTCCAGTAGCTCCATGTCTCTCTTGTACTGGGGAACCCAGAACTAGACACAGTACTCGAAACAACGCCTCACCAGGGCTGAGTAGAGGGGCAGGATCACCTCCCTCCACCTGCTGCCAACACTCTTCCTAATGCACCCCAGGAGACCATTGGCCTTCCTGGACACATGGCTCATGGTCAATTTGTCAACCACCAGCACTCCCAGGTCCTTCTCTGCAGGGCTGCTCTCCAGAAGGTCAGCCCCCAGCTTGTACTGGTGCCTAGGGTTATTCTTCCCTAGGGGCAGGACTCTGCACTTGCCCTTGTTGAACCTCAGGAGGTTCCTCTCTGCCCAGCTCTCCAGCCTGGCCAGGTCTCTCTGAATGGCAGCACGGCCATCAGGTGTGTCAGCCACTCCTCCCAGCTTGGTATCATCAGCAAACTTGCTGAGGAGGCACTCTGTCCCCTCATCCAGGTCATTGGTGAAATGTTGAATAGGATGGGACCCAGCACTGAGCCCTGGGGGAAGCTACTAGCCACAGGCCTCCAACTAGACTCCACGCCACTGATGACAACCCTCTGAGCTTTGCCTTTCAGCCAGTTCTCAATCCACCTCACTGTCCACTCATCTAACCCACACTTCCTGAGCTTATCTAGGAGGATGTTATGGGAGACAGTGTCAAAGGCCTTGCTGAAGACAAGGTACGCAACATCCACTGCTCTCCCTTCATCTACGCAGCCAGTCATTCCATCAGAGAAGGCTATCAGGTTGGTTAAGCAGGATTTCCCCTTGGAGAATCCATGCTGGCTACTCCTGACAACCTTCTTTTCCTCCACATGTCTGGAGATGACATCCAGAATGAGCTGTTCCATCACCTTTGCAGGGATGGAGGTGAGGCTGACAGGCCTATAGTTGCCTGGGTCCTCCTTCTTGCCCTTCCTGAAGACTGGAGTGACACTGGCTTTCTTYCAGTCCTCAGGCACCTCTCCAGTTCTCCAGGACCTTTCAAAGATGATGGAGAGTGGCCTGGYAACAACATCCGCCAGCCCCCTCAGTACCCGTGGGTGCATCCCGTCAGGGCCCATGGATTTGTGGATGTCAGGCTTGCCCAGAAGGTCTCTAATCCTATCCTCCTCAACCAAAGGAAAGTCTTCCTTTCTCCAGACTTCCTCCCTTATGTCCAAGCTACAGGATTCCTGGGGACTGCCCTTAGCAGTGAAGACTGAAGCAAAGAAGGCATTCAGTAATTCTGCCTTCTCTGTATATGGAACAAACAAGTTCCAA
Source organism: Rhea americana (assembly GCF_003343005.1). Classification (NCBI taxonomy): domain Eukaryota; kingdom Metazoa; phylum Chordata; class Aves; order Rheiformes; family Rheidae; genus Rhea; species Rhea americana. The sequence continues at coordinate 4,687,831 of NW_028186601.1, forward strand.
ACCTTTTTTGGATTTCTTCACTAGTTTTTTGCAAGATGATTCTGTAAAATGCTCTAACAGCTACCAGCACCTATTAAAACTTTTYAGCACTTAATATCAAAACTTATTTATTACATAAGCCCACAAAAAGCAAACTCTGCAAAACCTGAAATATCTATTTATTTGGCCATTGCAAAACTGCAGCCATCCCTGACATAATTAATGCAAGAAGCATTAGTCCTTTTATTGTCCTAAATAAAGACATTACACACTTTTCAATCAGAGGAAATTCTTTGCAACAGATTTCACACACCACTTTAAATCCACTAAAAATGGAAAAGATATTGATAAAAATAAAAAGATATTTACAAAGAAAGTATATTTGTGGATATTTTAAAGCTAAAGTATATGTAATTTAATAAAGTGGATATAATACCACMATCATTTTTATATGTTCAGATGAACTRTGTGAAAAGACAGCTATCTTACAAAATATCATTCACTAGTCCTCAAAGCATTACTGAAGTATAGATGTCCCAGCACTAAGTTCTAAGATCTTACTGCATTTAAGATTAGATTAAAAGACACAGTRTATTTGATTACATATCGGGTAAGAGTCTGAATTTGATAGTTTAGACACTATAACAAATGATGACACCAAATCATCATTAGCCTTCAGAACAGTATTTTGAACTCTAAGTACAAGTAAGGTATGAAATTATACTGTTATTACAGTATTATTGTATCTCTTAGCATTAAGCTGCTTGCTGAGTTAGTGTTATATTAACTGCTGTGCTTACTGCTACTAGTCTCCTTGGGTTTTTCAGGAAAACTCACTTGTATGTACAAGTATACGTATTATTTTGTTTGTCCTCATATTTTAAGTAAGATGCAATTCCTTGGACATTCTACAACGTAACAGCAATATAGCACTGAAAGGAAGTAGGAGAATGAAGGAAAAGGTAAGRGAAGTCTCACGTTTTCCCTTGAGTTCAGCATCAACTTTACCAAATATGTTTATTGAAGTATCAGTTAGTCCATCCGTCCTTTCTTTTTCTTTCCTCCTTTAAAGCAACAGATGCAGAACAATCTGATCACATCATGGAGCAGTGCAATGTCTGAAGCCACCATATACCAAAGAGGTTTTTTCAAGGAATGAGTAGATCAAACTCCATTAGTCACAGCTTTGACTTGGAACAGACATTGCTGAATCAGTGTTGGCACTTGGTAGCATGAGTCAGCTGCTTCTGCACAGCCACTGAAATTACTACGATACACTTAATGTGGCCCTGTTTGCTCCTGCCAGGGAGAAGCGGGGCCCAATGGTGTCTTCCTTCCCTCCAGATGCAATTTCTGCTGGGCTTCCCCYATTTTGAATGCTTGAAACACTCAGTAAGTGTTTTCAGAGAACTGAGAGTTTAATCAATGAGTCTCTTGGTTCTGGGGCTGCATGGACCATTGTGAACTTTGTGTCCCCCAAAAATAAAGACTGACTTCCGTTTCTGGATATTCATTTGTTTCTGAAGACATCAAAATCCTCCAGATTTTTTTSGGTAATATAGCTTGATACTCCACTATTAATGGCCATGTCAGAAGTAAAACTTTYCAGCATTCTTCATGAGTGGGAAGCTCTTTAAATTACAACGGACTTTCTGAAGTTAGCTAAAACATTAAGTCCTATCTATTTAGTTCTATATATCAACAAAAAAGAGGCTCATGTTTGCTCTACAAACAACTTTTTTTTTTCTCCACTCCAAAGTCTGGATCTCTTTTACAGCTGAGACTACTAATTTCTATTACCGGTGAAGGAAAGCCYGTATTCCTTTTTATGAGTTGCTTCCTTTTAAATCTCTAATTTGTGTATTTCTTTTTAATGGAAGTAACTGCTTAACATTCACAGTGTGTGCTATCAGTAGCCAGCACTTACATTTCTGGAAAGCATTTCCAATGACTGGAAGATTTAGGCCTCATCAATAGAGTTCTCTTTCCAGAGGTTCAGGTCAAGATTAATGATGCATCTTTTGTAGATTCTAAGATTTACTTTAAAGGCACAAACTTGCTATCTCAGGGAGAATGAAACAGATCACACGACTTTATGATCATATTGTGTAAACAGCAAGGTCAGAATTATATTTTTAAAGGAGGCAGAAATTTTCCAGTTCTTGTTACTGCTCTGACGGTACTGACACGTGTAATCATCTTGTAAACATGAAGGACCACCATATCATAGCCCATCTTTCTTTTCTTTTCTTTTTTTTTTTTTTTTTTTTAAGTCTTGCTTTTCTTTTCCTGCTGTTCTCCTTCCAAGCACATATTCTCTTTTTAAGCTTAAAAAAAAGTCTCCCTTCCTTCCTGCTCTTTTTCAGTGTTGATCCTACCTTAGGAAGAAGGTTGATTGCCTAAGGTTTCTTCTAACCTGAATGATTCTATCATTTGCAACACCATTTCTGCAACACTTTTTCTACATAAATACAAATTCCAAATGTTCTCAGGCCAACAGAATTACTCTSGATGCATTTGATTGTAATTGAGAACAAAAACTCCTCATAGTGTATGTGGATTGTGAAATTTTCCTTAAAGATAGTTTAGCTTGTATTAGGTATCAATTAATTTTATTGCATCTCTTCCAAAGCAAATAAATGTGAAAGATTTCATATTCTCCCGTAATGTTACTGACACTACATGGTAGCTTCTTCTGTGACTGTACCATAGCAAAAAGAAGTCATCTCTTACTATTTATCCATTCAGCTGTACCTTACGATACCTGTGGGATACCTTGACCTTATATATAACCCCATTTCCTTCAGCGAAAGAAACGCATTTAGTCAAAGTAGTCCATTACAGGAGCAAATATTACCTCTAAATTTGTAGTTGTTTTAAAATAATTGATAAAAWATTATTTTTCCAGTATTTTGCTATGCCACTAGTCTGTGCTATGGTACTGCCTTTCACTTTCAGGCGAGTAATAAAGGTATAATCAGTTTGGCCAACTGCCATAAGTGCTGTAACATTTTTTTTGCCCTATATTCATACTGATGATATTCATACTGATATTTACCTGTTTATACTTGCCTCACAGACTAACCCCCTCCACCCCCAAAAATTCTACTAAATACCACAAGGATTCCAAYAGCAGTTAGTAAAACTGGGGAAGCTTAACATGAGGCTAACATGCATTTGAAGGGATATATGTATTTGCACATGCACATTTTGTATCCTAAGAGAGGGTTATTATATTGTCAATCTGCTCATAAGCTTATGATAAATGAATATATTATGTATGAACATTTATAATGGAGTCACCAAAAAGCAAGTCAGCCTAAAGTAATTCCCTTGATACAGTATATAATCACATGATTCTATTTTTTAAGCATAGAAGAGAAATAAGGTTAATATAGTAAGTGACTACATTTTTAAAATGGTGTATTGACTGTTCTGAACTAATGCCATTTATCATTCTAATGGTACAGTATATCTTTCCTATATCTTTATTATTATCCTTAAGGCATAACTTGACAATTTTGTCTATAAATCTTCCTTTCAACCTAGAGCACAATCAGCAAATAAGAMACTTGACTATGAAAATAAATTATTTATGTTGATAGTATGTTATAAAGCCCTTCATATGCACAGTAGCACTTGAAAGTGTTAGCTGGAAGACTAATTCAGGTGGGTTAATGCAAGCCAGAGGTACTTCAGAACATGTAGATTCTACTAAAATATACTGTACACAAAGTAGTTCACAAATAAAATAACTGATATTCTTCAACATCTAAGGTCTATTTTACAGCAGGCAAAAATAATGAATTTTGCTTTTGTTGATGAACTAAAAAATTACGTAAAAATGTCTTGCAAGACTAACCGCTAGACATTTCATTTCACAACACATCCTGTACTCTTTGAAAGGCCGTTTTTCTTCAGCAACTTGATTGTTTGTTAAAAGTAACTTTTTAAATATCTACTTACTTGCTTTTTTCCTATGGCAGAGACATACCTCAACACACTTCAGTATGAGGCATTTTTAATCAATGCCAGYGGACATAGCACATAACTCATGCACACAGAGTTGTATTAGCCAGAGTCAATTCTTCCATGAGTTTTCATGATGAACCAGACTTCCAGTTAGAAAGTAGTTAATGCGAAACCAGGTGAGGTCTGCACAGAGTACACAAGCAAGCATTGCATTCCAGCAAATACAGCTGCACTGCTTCCAAAACTGAGCTCGTAAGCCTGTACAGCACTCCACAGCGCCACAAGGGCTTGTTAAGCGAGAGTGGTGCTTTGTTGCATGAAATAAACCTGCTATAATTGCACAGAATCCGTAACAGTTCCACAAAGCCTTTCTTTAAMCTTGGAAAATTGCATAGTCATGTAATAAATGGAGAATGTGCAGCTGATCAAGACACCTTTAATAAAGTTTCAGATTTGTAATAACCTCAGAAAAGCAAGATAATCTGAGCAAACATTTCCTGTCAATCTTCCCAGCAACAATTTAAGATCATTTAGTAAGAATGCTGAATTGAATGAAGCATATTGATTCCAGCTGCCTACTGCCTCAAGCAACAGCATCTTTTAATAACTTCATAAATTGATAAAGTTCCATCTTAAAATTAACTACAAATAGTGAGGCCAAAATCTGTTAAAATGCTTTTCCAAAACTTACAGCTCCAATGGAAAGAAGGACTTTTAGTTTCCAGTGCTTGTTTATTCCAAGCTAGTTTATTACCATTTATTCATGTAGCAGTGCTGCCATTCATTTTCAATAGTTCCCTTTTCTCCTCAGTGTTTGCTGCCTGGTATTTTTATAGACAGCAATCACAAACCTTCCCCGCTTTCATTTTGCAAAATGAAATAGATTTAGCTCTTTCAGGCTATGTCTGTACTAGCAAAAAAAACCTAATCATGTCACAAGGCCAGGTGCTGGCCAATAATTGCCTATGCTGATTAATTCTCATGCTTCCTGGCACAGCTTTGACCTTTACTAACCAGCACTCTCCCAACCAAGCCAGGACACATTGCAGCAGAACATGGGCCAGGAAGGGTTCCTAATAAGAACTGTGGACASAGCCGCCCTGCTCTGGGAAAGTGAAGAATTCAGGGCTCTTGAGCAGGATTGATCTACACAGCAGACCCTGGTCTGTATTCCTGCAGCCTTGATATCTAACCATTTATATGATCATCCTAATAATCCTACTCTGCACCTATTCCAATTAAAATACATCTTTCTTGACATCAGGCCCCCTAGAAGCAGAGTGAAAAAAAGCATTAAATCTGCTTTGAAAAAACTACAGGAGTCTAAGATTGTTTAAATGACTTACAAAATCAAGGAACTCGCAGTTCAGAGTAGAAATTCTTATTAGCCATTAAGTTCCTGATCTTACATTTAGTGCTATTTAATCTCACTGATTTTTACAAGTGAAGTTCTCAAAATCATCTAGTTCTTTATTATATGCTATCCCATTCCTTGTCTGTATTGGTAAGCTCCAAATTTGTGACATCAATGAATTTAAATACTATTTTCTTGTTCTCTATGCCTCTACATCTTCTGCAATATTAATGCCTGAGAAACTCAACTACTAACTTGCTTGTAGCTTCTCCCTCCTGATCATTTTTTAAGTAAGCCTCAAATTTTCACCCTAAACAATAATTTCTAGGTGACACTGTATCATTTAATGATTCATAAATAAGTTTCAGATAATCCTTACACTGTAATCCCCAGCCATCGCTGCACTTCAGCTTGAYTTCCTTGAACTTGCCAGTCCAAACAGTTTGCGCCATTTGTTCCCTGAATTCCTCAGAGAAGAATTCTCTGTAGAAAGTGTTGTTAAAGTTGCTGATGGATTAGAGAGTCATGATGGAAGTACGGCAGCTACATTTGTTGTAGAAAAAACAAAAAGGTAGCTCTAGGTGGAGTAAGATAATGTAACAGATGTTAGATTTATTAATTTTTCACTGCTCTATAGCAAAGTKATTGACTCTATTTAACAGTTTATTAAACAATGCAGGATGTGTGAAAATATTAAGTTTTATTTATGAAAAGATAAATACCTTTTCTTGTTTTTCTTAAAATAATACTTAATTCAGGTAAAAATAAGTATTGYGTTCCACCAGATTTTGCACACGACAGAAATAACCCAGATCACAGGTCTGAGCTGTTCTACTTGACAAAGATTTTTACTCTCAAAAGCATGAGTCAAAATGTTCAAGTATCTTACAGTGATTTRATTTTGAAGCCGTTTTGTTGCAATCTGCCAGAAAATTCTTAAACATTGCCTATCAACACCAGACTGCGTATATGAGGAGCTCCAAAGCAAAAGTGGCAAAACAGTTACCATGAACAGTTCTCATTCCTTCCAGTACAATGTGCCACAGCTGCTTAGAACCCTACYCTGAAGGTAGAAAGACTCCTAGAGATTTACACTAGCTCCAGCAAAGGCACAAACTCCTTTAGATGAAAGGGTCAAGGAGACCAGAATTAGAGAAGGCCCAAATTCAAGATCTGCAGTTTATAGGTTTTCCAGATTCTCCTCCTAGGAGTYTGACAGGTTGCTGCCCTAACAAGATCTAAGCTGAAGATCATCTAATCTCCACTTTATCTACACTTGCCAGCACAAGGAAATCAAATGTTTGAAATTCCAGTATTTTAAATGTCACAGAGGCACTGATGAGGTTTTGTGTGGCTTTTTCGTTGTTTTTGTTGTTGGATTTTTACAATTAGAGCAGCAGTTGTATTAACAWGTTTAAGTGACTGATAAATGATAAGGATGCCCTTAAACTGCCTCCTGTGTATGTAGTGGATGATGTAACAGAGCTTATAAAGATCAGGCCATCATCAAGGATTCTAAAAAATGAAATTCTAGTTCATTCTTCAGAATATAAATACTCTCTATATTTCAAAGGATAAAAGTAATTCAGTAAATGGTAAAATCATCTGCAACACTGAATGTTGCCTCCACTATAACTGATGTTTGCAAAGGCAAAATTGTGTCAGCTCCAATTAAATTGCACAAAATAGATAAATCTCTCTAAGACTGATCCCATGTATCTCATAATTTCAAAAGAGGGAAAAGAACTCCTTCTGAAATAAAAAGTAAGTTTTAGACCATTATCATTTTAAAATGGTATTAAATGGGAAAACAAAGCTACTTATAACACAGAAAACTAGATAAGATGCAAAAAAGGGAGATGATGGCTTTTAATGCAGCTCATCTGAAAATGGTGTTTCCATTACAYAGTTTATGTACAATTTACAGCCTGCTGTATCTGTGACTCCAATTCAGCCAACAATAGCAACTCTGTCCTCAGTTTTGAAACAATGACAGAACTGCATGTTTCCTATACCTGCTTTTGCATTATTTATTGCCTGAAAAATGTTTGTTCARTAACTGTTTTTAACATAGCAACCCCTGCAGATAACTAACCTTAGTAGTGAATGCACACCTGCTCTGACTTCTCAAAGCAAAATGTACATTTGCAACCTTTTAAAAACTAATAATAAAACAGTAGGAATGCTACTGATCAATGTTATCTTTCTTTAGATCTGAGAAAATGATAAAATATTTTAATAAATTACCAGAAAAGTCTGCATTTGTTAAAGCGTATATAGTCAGGACATGCAATTTTATTTCAAGTTTTCTAGGATTTTTTTTTCTCTAAATTTTCTAAGGTCATCCCACTCCAAAAGATAAGTCAACAGAATTGCAGCTGCCTTCTTCAGAATACAAGTCCATCATACTACGATTCTGAACTACAGGCACGGGAGCCACAGCCATGCAATTTCACTGTTTATTAAAGATGAAATCAAACTCCAGTAATTATAAGGATTCCTTGGGTATATGGCCCAAGTGATTTCAAAGGCAAATATTTTTTTTTAACCAATTGAAGATTCATCTTGGGATCAGTTACATCTCCACTCCTACTTAACAAAAGGAGTGGTTTCCTGTAAGTGTATCGCACAAAACCAGACAACAAACTCCTAACATTAAAATTAATATCATCATATCTAATCTAAAAAGAAATTTCAGACTAATGCAGGTCAATATTCAGGTTCAGCATTTCTATAGCTACCATACTCTTCTGCTAGCTCTGAGATGAAGCCTTTTTCCTCACTCAAGACAAAACCCTCCCCTAGCCTCTGCTGTTGCTATAGTTCTAATYCCCTTCCCTTGGAGAGGCTGCTTCTCCCACTGAGAGAAATAATACGACATATGCTGAACTATTTCAGCAAACTAGAAAATTCACAAAAGTGAAAGTTCTTAAGAATGCCAGTTGCAGAAAAAACTATAGCCTTAGTTTGCATATTATTACCCTCAACTGCAAAGATCAAAGCAACAGAACAACAAAGCTTCTATTCCACATCAGTAAAAYTACTTTTTATGAACCTACAACGGTAACAACCAAGGTTCTCCTAACAGTATTGAGGACTGGCTTGCAATGCTTTCTAATGTCTTGTAAAGAATTTAGGAAAGGCTGTGATCCACAGGGTCAGCCTTGCTAACTTTAGTAGACCCTCAAGGTTTGAAAATAACACTCACAGCTCCCTTGACGGAAAACCATAATTTTCAAGGCATAACGAAGATCTGATTGCAGATCTTTCCCCCTCCCTCCCCGCCCCGGAGTGGAATTCTTCTTCWACAAAGCTACCACAAAGATCTGAAACAGTGAAATTTTTCTGAAAACTGGACATTTTCTGAAACTTACGGTTTAAAATGYGTTGCTGCAGATCATTTCCTGAGGGAATGACACCCCACAGATACGCTCCACACTTCATACACGGAACCTAAACAATACTAGATTTATCTTAAGGCCCCGATCTTTATCATTAAAGGACTCGGTTAGTTCACAGTCCTTTTTGCTCAACATGTCACCTCTGCTTCAGAGGAGGCTCCAATTAACAGAACACCATGCTGATCCAAACAGTAACCAGTAAAATATACCTATTAAAAACCACAGAAAACAAGACTGTCTTCTATACTTTACCAGAAAGTTTAAAATATTTCTATTTACAAGAACTTTTCCTTAAATAATATCCTGGTAATTTCTGCTACGAGTGTCTTGATAAAGAAGATTAATAAATAAGATTAATAAAAGTCATAAGAAAAGGAAAAGCTGAGAAGATTTACATTTGTTACTACTTAAATTTGAATTTAAAATTCATGATGCAGCTACAAGAGAAGTATCACAATGCTGTTCAGAATTAAAGATGTATATTATTAAGTCTTTGCTACAATTGAACTACAGAAGCCTAATGTTATAAGATCAAAGCTATTTTACTATACAGTCTCCTATAACTAGCCAATTAAGATAAATAAATGAAGTAAATATAAGACAAAAAATGATCATAGGGATCTAGAAAGAGTTCAGAAATATACATTATCACACAAAAATCTCTTAGCAACWTGGTCCATAATAATAAAGGAGTTTCTCTTGGATAAGAAACAAGAAGTTCTAAAAAACTACATTTAACAAGCATTTGAGATTGGTTTCTTGTTCTATAAGAACTTGCAAGCTTACTTTYACTTTTTGCTACAAAACAAACATTCATAGGAATATAAAGAACAACTATGCTCATCCCAAGTGACTGTGACCAGCACAGCAAAAGGGTTTTTTTGGCCTTTGCTAGTGACTTCCATAACAAAAAAAGAAGAAAGTAAGGATTAACAAAAAAAGAACTTGATGTGGATTAAGAGAACCATACAAATTTCCTTCTCGTACATAGACAAAAAACAAGTTGTTAAGGAACATATAGTCATCCCTTTGTTATTGTTTAAAAATAAACTATCGCTGAATGTAAACAGACAATTAGACTTTTGTATACACCGGGCATTTGACCTCTATCTTGAGCTCTCCAAAGTAGACAGAACTGTTCTGACCTCTTGGACAAATACCATATATTCCCTACCTAGAGCTGTAAGAAATCCCAATTGCTAACAACAATAAATATCATCTTTCATAATCACATGACCAAGCACCTGCGAGCAAGAATACCTCAAGTAACCAGGTCACGACTCTGAAGTTATGTAGTAATTACACTGAAATGGGAAGATGAACAGGTGATACAAACACTACTGATGAAAAGTTTTAACTTCTTGGGCAGTGGTGAAGATAAATGGCAGGTCTGCATACATGGTAAACTAAATGAATAAGAAGTTTAATTAATAAAAATACACTTACAATTCTCTCAGCATAACACCCTATAAATTTATTTTCAGAAAGCACATCAGCCCCAGTATCAAACAAAACTCCCACTAATTTTCTTACATATTTGGTTTACAAAGCATAGATTCCTTATTGCAGATCTAGAATAATAAAAAGGACTTGTGAACTAGACAGAGCTGATCTTCAGTAAACTACRAACATCAGCACAAATCAATTGACTGAAATTGAATTAGCTACCTGAAATCCAGGCTTCTCCGTAGATCTCCTTGATACTGAAGGAAGGCATCTTTATAGTAATTCAAACCAAGGAATTTTTATTTTTATACTTCGGTGAAAAGCTTTGTTTAAACACAACACTTTTCACATTTAATTAAACTGTGTCCATAACTACACGTAAGTCCAAGATCTGCTAAAGCAGTCTACATAAAATCACTCATACTATGCTAAGTAACAGCAATCTTGGATGCCTCYGCATCCAATACGATGCATCAATGGATGCTTGACACATAAATTCCTATTTTCTCACAGCAGATGAAAAAAGCAAACAGAAACTATTAACTCAGCTGCAAGGCATTTTTCATTTAATTCCTCAAGCTATCAATAGTGTTCCTTGAAGACAGTATCTAAATAAAGCTCTAAGCAAACAGTTCAGAGAAAAAAAAAAAGTAATAGAAGGTTTGCTGCTTTACTCTATTACTAGCATTATCTTCATTACTTTCATATATATATATATATATRTATGTATGTATGTATGTATGTATGTATRTAGGCACTGGTTTCCAGCCACTGAAGCTGAATCTAGATAATTAAACATTTATATCATCCCCAGCAGTGCCATACTGTCTAACTGTGCTCAAAGAGTCCTAGGTGTGCTGTTACACACCTGGGACTGAAACAAGGGATTTGCTGAGCTAACTTTGATAAAGGTCTACACCTGGAACTTAATACCACATGATATGGTTTCTAAATACTGSAACAGGTGGCAAATATAACTTAATGCTCAAGATCTGTTTATGTTCTGGTTCTGGAAGTGGAAATAGCTTCAAATTTAAACAGCAGAAATGAAAGATAATAATATATACTATCACATCAAAAACTTTATGTTGTTTTCATATTTTTAARTGGTCTTATTTTAAAATAAGTATTTTAAAATATCTTGAAGAAGGAATGAAAAGGAAAATGGATTTTTTTCATAATTTGATAATAAAAGGTAAATTTCTAATGCTCTCAGGGTAGAAGAAATAGTTACCAATGAAAACCTGCTGCTTTAATTCCACTAGCCTCTCTCTGTATTAACTCTAATGCTTTTCAGAAATTTAGTTCCATCTGAAAGCAAACCAACTATTTCTAATTTCTGTATTAGAAAAGTTAAATACCAGAGTGTATGTGTGCAGGACAAAGTTTATGGGTGGACACAGTATCTTTTATATTGACTGTTAAGTGGAAAAGTAAGACAACCTTTGGGCACACAAGTGCTTTGTCATCTGATATAGTGTGTGTGTRTATATATATATATATACATGSCTCTAAAAGGATTTTCAGATCTACTTACTCTTCCAGTCAGTGTTTGACTAATTCTTTACTTCTTACACATTTGAGTGTGTTCTCTGAGCATGGACCTCACTAATGAAAACAGTTAGTCTCACTACATAGGTAAACAAATAATCTTGTAGTCACCGTATTGCACTAATGAAGACGATTCTGAAGCTACATCACGCCGTGAAGTTGCTGCACTTAYGTTTATTTTCCCATTAAATTTCAAACAGAAGAGAAGCTGGAGAAGGAGACTGGCAATTTCTAAGCTCACATGCCTCTTTCCTTGAACACTGTGTCATTGATCCTGTCTGCGAGGAAATGGGCCATCAAAATGCTTTACTGCGGGGGTGGGGGGGGAGCCTCATTCCTCCTAACTTCAGCCCCTCAACTTCTCCAGCTACTCACAGAAGTTAGTGTGAAGCTGGACTACATCGCAGTGTAATCCTCTTGTTCAATACCTGCGATGGTCACAAACAAGCGTATCTTAATATGACTATAAGGTCATCAAAATTAGCAAGCCATGGGGAGAGGGCTAATTTGGGGAAAACATTTATATACCAATTTAGCCATCTGTATGATTCATTTACTATGTGCAATTATTAACAGAACTCCAGGCAAGTAAAAATCTGAAAGTTTAATACGATGTTTGTGTACCAACTACATTTTATTACAGGTCWCGCTGTGACCATCTTGAAAATACTGAAAGCAGAAGGCCAGGCGGCACATTTCTRAATAAAGAATATGATACGACTGTACGATCAGAGAAGTTTCCACAGAGAAAAAGGCAACCAATATATAAATATATTTATGGAGAGGCCACTTTATTTGTTTTGCAAACCAATTCCAGGAAACAGAAGACAGAAAAACTGTGCGTTTTCACTGCCATATTTGTTAAAGGTATCTTCTGTTACTGGAGGTGCATTCTCGAGGGATGACGGAAACAACAGTGAGCTTTGAAGGCAGAAAGATAAAGGAGAACAGCTCAGACAAAGGGACACATGAGAAATAAGATCAGAGAGCATGCTAGAACAAGCAGCCTAAGACAGGAAGGGCTAAGTTGCCAACTCTCCAAATTACATTTAGAGATCCCAATCTGAAAGACAATACTCAAGAGCTGAGGAAAATCATTAAGCTTCCTGCAGCTAGAGATGCCTAAGAAAACAACCCTACATAGGAGCTGGAACAGGAAACTTTTTTTCAGGGGCATTCTAAGTTTATGAAATATTTTACTGTTTTTGTGAGCCTCTCTATAAAAATCTGTTTTTTTCGAAATTTCAGTAATCAAGAACTTAACATTCAATCTGAGGTCTCTCCTGACCGGAATAACAATACTCCTTACTCTGAAATATAGGGAAGGAAAACTGGGGAACACGAAATTTTTATCTAGGGTAAGACAAATGGAGAGAGGGAAAGAATAAGGCCCTATGCTTTTTATGACTTCCCATGATTTTCAACTATATAGCCATACATCTTCAGTATTAAAGCTAAAGGTTTTGCTCATTTTAATAAAGTAATTTAGTTAGGAACATCATTTTCAAAATCCAAGTAAAGGGAACGTGATCTTGTGTGAGTCTTTATCTAAGGAAATATATTTACTTTCATTTAGCCTTAATGATTTCAGTTCTTCAAGGACATTTGTCTACCATCTAATCACGTTTTTATTGACTGAATAACAGTGAGACAACTTCAGAAAATTCTGTAAAATATACCTTTGTTATTTGAAGAAAATATAGAAATACAGAATCTGAAAAAATTCAATAAACACGTTATTTTTCGTCAAAAAATTGTCAACTATGCCTAACTGTTTTCTGCTGAGATATATCTTACTCCTTTATAACTTAACATAAATTATTCCTTTCCGAATACACTGGCTCACCATTTTGCAAAAAGGACTGTTTTATACACTGTCATACCAGACTAACGCATGGCTGGGATAACTGACTATATGTGGGAAGTGGCACAGTGAGACTTTTCCTTCCTATGACTATTGTATCTAAACCCTCTTCAATGTATGTTTAATGGTACAATACAAGAGAGTTAAAGTTCACGTTCAACCCCATTTCTCAGGATCATAAACAGCAGATGTAAACTGGCGTATGATTGTCTCACACACTCAACACCAAGTGCTGTCCCAGCTTTTCTCTATAATCTTCATCAAAAAATCTGCCAAGATTTCTGAAGAGAACATACTGAAATGTCTTTCTACTCTGTAAGWCCTCACAGATCTATACCAGATCCCCACAGATCTATCCAACAAGGTGCCAGATTGACTTTGCCAATCTATGTTTACTAAGCACAAAATATGCCTCTTAGATACTGTAATTTCACACCTCCTCTACCAGTAATATTAAGGATGCTCTGAGTGGGTTAACCTACTAATAAAATTTTTTTTCACACAAAAGTGAAAAAAATCCTATTTATATTGGAGTGTTTGTTTTGAATATATCTCAGTGCAATACTCTGAGAGGTTTTTAACTATACTGACAGCACTAAAAGCAAGATGAAGACACTGATGTTCCTACTCCATAATGCCTGTGGTCAACAAAAAAATCTAACCTAAAATATGCATTATCCTTTCTGCCTTTGTAATTTCTAAAACATCTATTTTGAAATCAGCAAAACCTAAAAGCAATTTAAGGCTCAATCATTAATTATGGTAAAATTTAAATAGATAATTAGCTACAGAAAATCCTGTCTGCTCCCTTATTGGGAGGACATTCACATCAGAAAACTAGATATTCACATAATCTTACTATTGTACCTTCACTAGATATTCACATAATCTTACTATTGTACCTTCCTACATTCATTTTTTTAAGTGAGTTTAGGATTTAATACTGTAAAAACACATACAAATGCCTCATGGACATTAGCTGTTCGATTGACTACAGGAATACTGTTAATATACATCAATTATTTACAAGATTACACAGAAAGGATAAATTCTTCAAGGAGAAAATAGCTCTAAACATCTACATTTTGTACTCTACAGTTACCTCTGTATTCTAGGGACTTGGAGTACTCATGGATCCTGTGAATTCATAACCTTTTAATGATAAGGAAACCTAAACAGGCAGGCTAAAAGGAATTATGCTCTAACAGACTGGGGGATCCATACGTGACCTGCCACAAAGACTGCTTGCCCTGTGTGCATTCACTGGGTGCACATGAACTGTAAAGAATTAGTCCATCTAATATAGAAAATTGTTTGCCAAGCATTACAGGGCACATTGGCTTTGCAACTGCAATTCATTTTAGAATATATTAGATTTACATGGAAGAGCAGATTTACATTAGCCCAGGTACTCTTCTCCACTGTAATTTTTAACAATCATATTTGATTTGATACTAAAATATACTGAAATAATATATATCCAGACATATTCTCATATTTAGCTTTATACTATCTTTCCTAAACATAGCTAAAATAAAATTGGTTATCTATTTTAGGTGTAATATTAGTAAAATAAACACAAAATGTAAGTAACATGCATAAYATTTAACATTACTTCAACATTATGCTCAACACAATATGTGCACTATATTTTTGGAATGTCTATATGTAATTTAATTTTAGACTTAAGTTAACTACTAATGAATAACTCCATGACATTCTTCGTATATTCTTGTATGTTTTCTTAATGATTACTGAAATCTAATCGTACCGTCATTAAAAAAAAAACTGAACTAGCATGCTGAAAAAATTTTAGAAAAAAGCTAAAACATTAAGCACATACTTATTAATGATACAAACATAGCTACCACTAGGGACAAAGCTTATTTTAATAAATTCATGCCACTTTGAAAAATTCCTTTGTATTTTTGTAGGAAAAAAATTTGGAGCCAATTTTCTTTTTTGTTTTTTTAATTGTGCACATATCATATTGCAAAACTAAATGAAAAGTCGGGGCATGCTTACAAAATTTGTAAACAGAGAGGAATATCATGCATAATGTTCACAACAACTCACAGATTATTAATGTTATCTGAAAAACAGGTAAGCGTTTCATGCCAAACTTTGCTTTCATTTTAATGATAGTAACTTCCTTGCCTTTAGCAGGCATTACACCTCTGTAAATGAAAGCAAATGTAGGCCAGGAAATAAGTCTACCCACAAAAGAAAAGAACTTTAGACAGAAAAAAGGCTCTAACCACTTTGTCCTCCTGGAGTTCATATCCACGAAAGCAAGAAAGAAAGGACAGAAAAAAGACAAAGAAGGAAAGAGTCACTTTCATTCTGAAAGCAAGCAGTATTATTTGTTAGTAAAATAAACAAATTTCAAAATAAATTAATGTATCTTYCTTATTTCCTCTAAAAATTAAGAAGATCTGGTGAAAAATACTTCATTTTAATTATTTTCTTAATCTTTTTATGTGTGAAATTATGAAGATTTTATATATCAGATTAAATATTTGYATGAAACAAGCTGCACAAAATAAATCATATTTAATAAAAATAATCTGGGAGTCAAGTCCTAATTACCTTAATAAAAAAAACAGGGCATCTCATAAAAAGGATGCAGAATTTAGCTCTACATGCCTTGGACCCCAGTACTGCAAACAATTTTCATGAATCAATCCTTTGCATTTGTACAGAGAGGAAGGATATTCATTCACTATAGCTAGAAGTCAGGTGTGCATTCACTCAGTAGCTTTTCAAAATATTAGACCTTTAAAGCACATGGAGACAGAGACTGTCTCAAGTCTTTACTGTCATGCCAGATCTTTATTATCTCATACTTTTTTTGTATCAATAATTATTAAATACTGGTATTACCACTGAGTATTATTTTCCTTGAAGGAATTGTCTTTTAGCTGTCTGAACTGTAAATGGAAGAATACTTTAGAAAAATAAAAATATCCAAAATGGTTTCAATCAAAATAATTTCCCATTTTTTGTGAATGATGAATAACAATGTATAAATGAACAATATTTTCTAGTATTCTAATTTCACATGCCAATACACAAACTAAATCTATGCATGCACTTAAGCATTTAACGGTTTTAAACAYTTAATAATTGCTTACCAGAAGCAGCAATAACTTATTTTAYGGCTTGTTGTTCAGATACCTGTATGCCATATAACTCTGTGCATTTGCRCTCTTAAAAGAGTTTTAGGCTCCCYCCAGTATCAGAGATACTAGCAAACAGGAGAAAATACAGCAGAGGACAACTAAGAYGGTCAGGGGGACTGCAGCACATGATASACAAGTTGAAGCTGAGGGAGCTGGGCTTCTTTAGATGGAAGAAGGCTAGGGGCTGAGGGAACTACTTAAAGGTGAGCTACAGAGAGGGCAAAGAGACTTTTCTTGGAGGTACACAGTTGAAGGACAAAATGCAACAATCAAGGGATTAGACTGGATATAAGGGAAAAAAAAATCACAAGAGTAGGTTAAGCCCAGGTTGCCCAAATAGGTTTACAATCTCCCACCTTGGAGATTTTCACAACTCAGCTGGCCAAGATCCTGAGAAACTTGACCTAACTTTGAAGTCAATCCTGCTTGGAGCAACGTGGTGGACTAGATACCCTCCAGAGGTCCCCTCTGACCTAGCTTATTCTATGATTCTATRATATTCTATGATATATGGTAGTAAAAGTTTAAAGTATTTTCAAAGATGCTCCCATTTTTAGTGGCATTCTCAGTTATAGAGATATGAAACATCACTGAAAGCTATCTAAATCAGCACACTTCTAAGCACTATCACTCTGTGTGAAAAGACATACTTATCTCATTGCTACTTCCCCAACAAGGTTTCCTGTCCCACTGCAGTAAGAGTGGCAGGAGTTGCTCAAAGAAATTGTGAACACAATCAACTGGTGCCTCCATCTGTTATCCTCACCTCTGGAGAACCAATCTCTACTCTACAAGAGGAGCATAATCCATACCCAAGTATCCTTAGCATGGAGACAAAGAAATTTTTGAGATGGGGAATGTCTGTCTGATTAGGTAGCTTTCTTTTTGAATGTCTCTCAGCCACAAGAAGAAGTAACAGTACAGGAGAGCAATCAGGTCAGAATAACCTACATCCCTCATTTAGGGAACCAGATAGGTGTTAAGTATTCTGTTCGATTTTAAAACAAAAGAACTTGATAAAATTAAATAATTGCCTGGAAGATGCAGTGGCAGTATTTCACAAATAGCACATAATGAAAAAGTCAAAAGATTTTCTATATATGAAACTGAAAAAGGGTAAAGCAGTAGGTTTCACACAAAAATAGGAAATATAGTGACATTTAATAGGAAATAAGCAACAAWTTTAAAACATAGTAAAACCAATACTGAAATGAGAAAGGTGAATATGAAGAAGAGGTTAAAAATTATGCAAACTTAACAAAGAGACAAATTTCTTAGTAAGACAAACTTTGAGCTGAAAACTATCTTTATTATTTAATTCTTTTACAAATAACTTATTGTCATACCTACTTTTGCTGACTATTCTTCRAAGCAGAATTCTCTGTTCTTAGCACATTTCTTCTAAATATCTTAGTAATTTTCAATAGCTGGCTGTTTACCTTCACCTTTTTATATTCTATACTGTACCACTACCTCTGAAATTTTAAAACCTACTATGAATAAGACACATAATTTTTCAAGAAACTGCTTAGAAACTGTTGTAACTGTTAATTCATTAAAATGTTTACTCCAGACTACCATAACCTTGCTCATTTTATAGCATACTGTGTTATGTGTAGTGTTCTTCTCAAAGACACAGTGGTGAGCAGGACAAAAGACAACAGTTAACACTAGATGGCACAATGGAAATTTATACTAGATATAAAGAATTTTTTTTTATCATGAGACAGGTTAAGCACTGGAAGAGGTTACACAAAAAGGCTGTTGAATCTCCAGCCTTGGAGATTCTGAACTCAGCTGGTCAGAGTTTAATCAGAAACCTGATCTAACTGGACACGCTTTGGGCAGGAGGTTGGACTAGATCATCTCCAGAGKTCCTTTGCAACCTAGTTATTCTATGATACTTTGTCCTCAGTGATTAAGAATATGCCTATACTAGCCTATTTAAATAACTTTCTCCTACATACAATACACCTACATACATTTAAAAATTCTCCCTTGTGACTGATATGGATTTCTTTCCTCATTTTATCTGTAGTCCAAAAATCATGACTGATAAAATTGATCAGACTCAAAAATAACAAATWTAACAAACAGAAACAAATTCTGACTGTAACAAACTTATCTATATTCAAAAGAGGAATAGAATAGTTTAGAAATTCTGAGAGAAGTGTTTCTAAGTAACTACTCTTATGCCACTATCTTTTAATGTAAAAAGCTACTGGCTCAGAAATACTGACGTGGTAACACTGGTCTGTTCATTCTGTGTCATTTTGCCACATCTTAATTTGTGTTCAAATCAAGAGTTTTCAACAATGAAACCTGACTTCAATCACAGAAAAAATAACATATATACTAAATACATACTAAGAATATAAACAAGTCAAACATACCAGCTCACATTTCCTAAAAACTCAAGACTGTATTACTGAAAAGCATGGCTGATCATGTATCAAGTTTTCGTATATCARAATTATTATCATAGAGGAGCCTCATTCTCTGATAGCTTAAAAGATGTCCCAAAGTGATGCGTAAGCATCACTTAGGCAATCATTAAAATAATACATAATTATGTATTTATAAAATACATACTAAAAGGAGGTCGAATATCTCAGAAAATAATGGCAAAGCGAGGAGACCCTCGAACACTTCAAGATATGAGTAGGTGAAATATAGCTTTCCAACACAAAATTATAATTTCAGAAATTGGTGCCATTTTGGAGTTAAGACTCCAAATCCTGTCATTCACACTGTGATCCTCACATTAATCAAACAGTTCAGGCTCAATATACCTATGTGGAACAACTTTCAAGATGAAGAGACTCTTCAGAAGCAGACTCTAAAATATAAAGGTATGTAAAATCCAAGACAAGCAGTCACATATTACCATATAGCTAAGACTGCCTGCAGCATCTTAGCTGCCTGCCCCAGGCTGATTCAAAGCATTCTTCCATTTCGCACCAGTACAGTGTAAGTGGCAATGTGAGTGACCATACAAGAGAGAGTCTAGTAAGCCACTTCAATAGCAAGCAGACATTTAGAAATTATTCCATTCAGCACTCAAAGAACTGATGCTAAAAAAACAACAACAAATTGGTCAGACTTTCCAGGTATTTACTCTGTTCCCTGTAAAATTCAAATACCTTTTTATACCAGTTTTGTGGGGAAAGACCTTAACTCCACAAACATTCAGGTACACGAAGATGTTAAAAAACACTCTCTGACTGGAATTCCATCCCATATTCAAAAGAAATCTAKACTGAGTCAGTATCTATACCTCGTCTTTTGAAAAAAATCTGTCAGAAGGTGGATTTGGCACTCAGATGTGTGAGCTGAAAACCATACTTTAAGAAAGTATTTTTCAACTGAGAAGTTTAAGAACAAAAATATGAAGTTGCCTAAACTAAGTTATCATGTTAAACTAAGTTATGGCTAGGTTATCAATTCTTTGGTGTGTCAGGATCACATTAACATCTAAAGACACGCTGGCTTTGAAACAGAGTGAAGAGTCCAAACATGCTGGGCCTCTGTGGAAAGTGACTGTGAGGTACACTAGGCTATCATCTGCTTTTTAATAAGGATCAAAACAGTTACCAAGAATAGTTTAAAATAGGTAAAAAGAACAACAGAAGTAGTTTCTGCAGTCGGCATTTTTAAGGGAATGATCATATTCCAAATTACTGCTAGTAAAATCACATGGTTCTCTTGAAGAATCAAGAGAACCCAAGGTATCAATACAGAAATGCCAAGAAATGCAATTTGAAGACTTGAGTTTTGCTGGGCCAGCACTGTACTTCTGTAATGTTCAGGCACCAGGAGGGCCGGCAGCTTGGCCAGGAGCGGGAGCAGGGCAGCAAGGGTGACGTGACGCAGGCTGTGCCCTCGTCGGCAGGGCCTCGTCCCACAGCCTTGGCGTGAGGAGAGCAGGGCCAGGGACGGTAGCCAGGGTCACCCTGAGTCTGGGTCACTGACAAGCTCACGGTGACGAGGCAAGGCTGAGGCCAGCTGGGGAGGTGAGCCTATGGATCAGGGTGAGCAAGGGACATGGCCAGCTGCAGCACAGCTCAGGCAGGAGCCAAGGCTGACTGCCTGAGCTTCAAAGTAACTCCCAGGAGAGCAGGGGGACGCCCCCAAGAGGGCTCATCACAGCTCCTTCTCACCCAGCTCTGTACCAGCAGCCTGAGCCAAAACTGTGTTTGGGGTTAGAGGGGTCTCAAAAGACTGTGACATATACCAGCTGAACTGTGGTCCTGCTAAGTCTGGGTATAATTTTAGAAGGAATAAAGAGGCTGCCCACCTCAAATACATTAGAGCTGATCACTGTTTAGAGATTGTCTTACATTCATCGGTGTTCACTATGGTCATTAACATTGTTGTTTTCCTATAACCAGGACAACATTTCAGATTCCACGTCCTTGAATTCTTTAATGTATATATTACCAACTCCATTCTCTTCATAGAAAGACTAAGATGTGAAACTCATCACAATTAGAACGCTAACATTTATAGTCCAGCTGTAAATTCAGAAGCTCACTTCTGGAGAGGAGACTGTCTTCAGACTAATTCATCACTGAAATAGTGATGTTCCTTACTTTCACTGAGCTACTCACACTGGGATTCTCTGAGAAAGATGAACATAGCTGTATATATAAAGATCTTACAGGTAATAAATGCTCTAAATTGAAAAAAAAAAATCTCAAAAAATGTTGTTTAGAGAAATCTTTTTCATCAAGTTTGCAATGTTCTATGTCTCTTCTAGGGAAATGCAGAATCAAACCATGTCTTATAAGGATCAACTTATTTGTATGGGATAGGAACTCACTCAGTTTAACCTAAATCCTAGTGACTTAAAAATCTTGATTGTGGTAGACTAATTCTTTGGTGCCTACCAATTCYAAATAGAATGAAATGGGCTTGTGCCCATTTGGCACAAGCAAGCCAAAACTTCATTTAATTAATTGTGAATGCATATGGATGATCATGCTGTAGATCACGTAGTTAGATCTGACAAAGAAGAGAAGAGCATTCGAAGGTCCTCCAAAAATAAATGTACACTCAGACAAATAATCAGAATGCAAAGTTCCCTCCTCATATCTTACGTGTTTCACACACGCTTTCTGGGTATGAACACCCAGAAACAACTGACCAACCAAATGCCTTAATTTAGATGTTCGAAGAGGAAAAGATAAGAATGTTTCAGCTGCTACAACTGATCAGGTCGCCAAACATCCTGAAAGAAGGTATTGAACATACTTCTAACTAAAATTTCAGAATAAACATTGTTTCCTTTCTCTACAAGTGAAATCTTGGTTTAAAGAAACAGCATTCTGAGCTGCCAAAAATTACATTCATTGTACATGAAATTGTACGCATCTGAAAGCTGTAAACATCCAATATGTTAGCATTTAATTGTCTCAGCTGCATAAACTTTTTTCTTCTGCCTACTGCCTCCTTCACTGTGCACTTCCCTGTATCAATCAATATACAATTACAGAAGAACAATTATTGCTTACTGTCATGTTTCTTTCAGTAATGTAGTTTTAATCAAACTGATATTTTTCATAAACATCAAAGATATTGGTACAAGACCCCTTATTAATATGAGATTGAAATCCTCATCCTAGTGAATACTCCTATCACTAAGGTAACGGTCAGGAGCATGGAAGCAGCAATACTACCATTATCAATTTTGCTTTTTGATCTAAAAAGAACTCTGACATAATGTTTATTTCTGTACAGCCTGAACTGAACTTTAATGGCTGTATTTCAGGTATTCTGAAGAGGGGATAAATCATCCAATCATTCTGGGAACCCAAAAGAATTCTGTGCGCAGCCAATGTGCCTTCATTCACAGCTTTATATTCAGGTGTATCTGCAAAGTAGAGTGGAGTCTTAGTGGACTGATAAGAGCTATTTGCCTCCTCCTCAGATCTGATTTGTAAAGCCTTGTAATGTTGCCAAACACTACCCTGTAGAGAACTCTCAAAGGCATTTTCCAAATCAAATTATCCCGTACTACTCAGGCAGCAGCACTGTCCTCCAAATGCACTGTCATCACCCACACTACGGACAGCTATAGTGCAATATCCCATGAATTTGCAGCTTTCCCACTCTCAGTGATGACTTCATGCAGCACACTCTAAGATGAATAAGTGCCCTACCATCTAGGAATTCTTCACTCTAGGAATTATCTAGTTGAAAGGATCTAGCTAGTGTGAGTCCACTTTACCCTCTTCAACAAGACAAATTAAAGGAGGAAAATATCCCATTCAATACGGATATGGATGCTTTGGAAATTACTAACAAATGCTTGTTGTTTGAATATGTTYCCAAAAAATCTGCAGCTGAACTCTTATCTTGGCCTTCTTATTGTTACTTAAAAATGCCATTCTTCTTCTTACTGATGTTTTCTTGATACTGTAACAGTGGCCAAAGACTACACTAAGAATAGAATTCTTTACACTTGATGTTATATGAATTTACAAAAAGACACTGCAATCTTCAGAGAAAGTATTGCATGTTAAGACAAGTTCAAAAGCAGCAAACAACAAAAAGAAGAAAACAACAAAAAATATGAAAAGAGAACAGCAAAATGTGTCACTTAATTACTCAAATTCACTTTCTTACTTTCTCTTTAAATATATCTGTAGAGGGAGATTTGCCATGATTATGACAGGAGAATCGAGATTAGATTCTATGATGAAAGACTGGAAAGAAAAAACACAAGGGTGAGAGGACAAGAAGAGAAACCCACCAAAGAATATTCAAACCAAGGGATACTATTYTGGAGTCTTCTGATTTACCAGAAGTTCTAAAACAGATCTACTAACTACATCCTCAAAGTTTGTAAGTAGTAACTGTCCTTTGTAGCCTTTGAAACAGAACTGCTCCTTGCAATTCTTCATCTTCTGAGATGTCTGCTCCTTACGCTTGCCTGTTTTGAAGTACATAGCAGCAGAAACTGGTGTAAATGGGAAGATTTTGCTGGAAACTTGATATAATGAAAAAGATCACAAACAGATCAAACAGCTACATCAAAGAGCATTTCAGAGTCATTCAGTTTTAGAAGAAACTAGCAACATGAACAGTCAAAAGAGTAGAAAGTTTGCATGAGACATGGAGATTCTTTAAAAATTACCTTATGCAAGGTCCAAAGCAGATGCACACAACCTGCCAGACAAAGTCTACAAAGACCAAATAAAATCTAGGACAGTTAGAACAGGAGGCTATTAGAAGAAGTTATCATTCAAAAAGTTGGGGTTTATCCAAATAAGAAAAATAGAAAAGAATGAGTTCCGGTAAGCTACAATATGCTAGACCAAAAAGGATTTTGACAGAATAATGTATTGAGGTAGAAAATACATCAGAGGAAAAGGACACTACCAGAGACTGAGTCTAAATTAAATCTTTTGTATCACACACACTGTGATTAGAGAGATACTTACTCYAGAACCCTACTTTATGGAGAATGAACCAGATGACATACTTCAAATGGATATTGTCAAAAAAAGAAGCTGTAAAGTTAATCAACAAAACAGTAACAATTTTTTAGAAACAGGTAATATTCAGCGTAAAGTCCTAAAAACCTCAAGGGTAAAGTATCTATTAACTGTAATAAACAGTCTCTCATTGATAGAATAGAAGATGGTAAATATGATACCAACTTCTTTATTTATTAAGGGACTTCAGCGTTTGATCAACAGAGTAACAGACAAGTTAGTCTGACATCCATACTGGACATATTCATAAAAATCAAAATATAAAACAAAATTGGCAAGCATGTGAATAAATTATAATACAATGTGGAAAAGTCAGAGTGGCTTTTGTAAAGGGAATTCGTGTCTGTTACATTTCTTAGAATTCCTTCAAGAAAAGCATGTGAATAAATGGGATCAGATGATCACAGATCCTGCCAAGCTGAACTTCCAGGCTTTAAAGAATCTCTGCTCCTATGGAACAGGAATAAATTAATTCATGACAAAACTCAGCTGGTTAAAAAAAACAAGAAGAAAAGAACAGGAATAAATGGTCAATGTTTTTTAATGGAGAGATATCATCAGTGGAGTCTCACAGGGATCTCTCTAGAGATGCTCTGTCCAGCATATTCATGAATGATCCTCAAAAGAAASAAATGAGAGCTGGAAAAGTTAATTTATCCTACAGTTATCCACAGTAATAGAAACAAAAGATAACTGACAAGAGTTGCATAACAGACTAGTAGAAGTTGGCTTACAGAAATGATTTAGGTTAGAGAGTAAGAAAAGTTTTCTAAGATGAGGATGGTAAAGCAATGGAACAAACAATCTAAGAGACTGTGGAAGAATCTCACTAGAAGTCTGTCAAGAGAAGTTATACAAATATCTGTCTACTTCACATTATCCTGCCTAAGGAGAGTCTAAATGATGTCTGCAAACAGCTCATTAAGAGATGAAACCTTCCTCCAAATGCTCTTTTTCTATGATTCTATGTACGTAGACATAATGACTCTGAAAATCAGACCCAACTGCCTTTAATAATCAGATGAAATTAATACAGGAATTATTATATCCCTTATTACTGGTAATATGATCTAGTTAAAAAAGCATTAATAGTATGTTAGCTTACTCAAGACAAAAGGCACTACATGAATTTTAAAGTTTTCTTCTTAACAAAATTCTGTCATGTTCAAGGCAGCTTGAGGGATTTACACACAACCTCAGCTACTTTAGTACTAAGGTACTTTACAAAACAGCTAATTCTTTTAAATTCTGTCAGTCAAAATTTGAGTTCATTACCAACACATACATTTAAGCCTGCTTTCTCTGTCCTCCTTAGCTCAATGTTAGGACAAAGACAACCCCCCAAAAATATAGCATTTATATGGTTTTCTCCTACTCACCAGCATATTAGGATGGTTTTTACAGATTGCATGATATCTGCAATGATCATATTACAGAAAAATACTCACTTATGGAAATAAATTATACTGAAAAATGATTTTATAAATAAATAAATGACTACATTAATTTACAAAACAAGTGTTTCCATAAAAGATTAGTATAAGAAATCTAGAATACTGTCATGAATATCCTATGAATATCTATCAGAATCCGAGAAAGATAAATATATTGGACATGAACATTTCATACAAAATGTTGAATAAACTGGTCTCAGGACTGAACTGTTTTCTGCAATTACCTTAGTTTTGCTGAATTTTTTATTCTATAATCCAGGTTTTTAAAAATGCAGCTTACTGGTTTGCCTAGTGTTACATATTAAACACCAGTATACTAGCTTTATCTTTATATTCTTTCTTAATTTACTTAATTTTTGGAGGTTTAATATGGTATCTCTGAAGATAAACTATTAAAATTTCTAGCGCTATTTCTTTTAAATGTTTTTTTCAAGGACTATGCAAAAACTTTAATATCAGTTTATGAACAACATTTAATCCACTCTCCTTCAAATATATTAATATAAATATATAGAATACCACATATAATATATATATAATATATATGCATATGTACCAATGCATAATAAACATRTAAAAATACTATAATACACTGTATACACTGATCTAACATGCATTTAACAGAAATCTTGTCCAAATGAGCCTGGACAAGCAGAGAAGCAACAACTTTAGCTCTAAGTTCTAATATACGTGCTGTCTCAATATTAGCCTCATAAGATTATTACACATACTCCCTACCTCCAGTACCGACACTCAGTCTTCCAGTGAGAGAATTATACTTGCATGAGTTTGACAGTAGAAATGTGGTATGTGCTAACTTAAAAGCCRTATCATAAATTCATCTGCAAATCAGAGCTTTAATGAAGATTATGTGAAAAGAGAACAGCTGTCCTAAAAGACTCTAAGTAGATATAATTTCCTTCTTAAAGGAAATCTGTTTCAATAACTTTACAGTTTGGATGCATTAGCAATGAATAAAAGATACCGAGTTAGTTACTAAATTTTTACTCCATACCTTGTTTGACCGTAAAGATACTCTTCCTCCACAGCGTGCACAGAATTTAGTTTGGCAATATGAACAGTTATGGCCACAGCCATCAGCAAATTTTGTTTTGTGGCAGATGCCACAGGTTGGGGCATCACCCTTCTGCTCCTGCTGCTGCTGTGATTCTTCACCCATCTTCTTCACTTGCTCCTTATACATTTCAAACTGCTGATGTAATTTTCTGCAGAAGAAAAGACATTATTAACAACTGTTTCATTTAAGCTTGTGAATACTTCACTATCAATAAACTGCAATCAATTTCAAAACACAAATCAAAGAGAAATATCATAGCAAAGAAAATGCATTTAATTTATGACGTTCCAGAGTTGTAATTTTCAAGAATTACTTCTTTTTCAGTACAACTAAGCTCTAGGAAAAGGCCCAACACTGATAACACGCCACATATAGCTCAGCTGCTACAAAGAGAAGTACATCTGGCTTAGGATATGACCAGCTCTTATCCACACATATAGCAGCAGGACACAAGGCCTGAGTGATCCAAGACCCCAAGGTAGTAGATGATAAACAGTTTATAGTGGGGAAAAAAACTTATTTATTCTTCCAAGTGTAGATTTATCCAATAGCACCAGACAGAAGCAAGTATCTTATCTTGATATAACTGACCCTGATTTATCCAATAGTACTGCACAGGTTGATTATTCTAAATTGCTTTATTAATCACTTTTCAAATACAAGGTGCAAGCCCATAAAAGGTAGTCATCTGCCTTTTCTTTGACACGACCTGCAGTACCTAAATAATGATATGAGTAGCTTAATTGATTTGTAGAAACTTGCTAACCTCAAGTAASTTATGGGTTCGCACTCTGTGTTTGAAAAGTGATTGATTGGCTATATTAGATATAAAATTCCGAGACAGTAGTTTAAGAGATGTACATACATGTGTTTTACCTTCCACTTCCAGTAGCTAGAAGCATATGCATAGTCAGTTACCATGTGCATACAGTATTGTCGTAATTCCTCCAGGCATTCTACTTTATTCATTTGTCTGAGCCCACAATATTCACATTCTGTTTAACGTCTATATATGGCAGTTAAAACTGTCTCACTATGATCAAAGTTACAGATTCATTTAAAGTTTTATATGAGCAGTTATTTCTTAAAGGCCCTGTTTCTGGAGGTAAACGGTGTCATTTTTCAGTTTATTTGGTTGCTGAAAAAAGCTGAAAACTGTGAAAACTGAAAAAATATATTGTGAGAACTCAAAAACAGACGGAAAATACTCTATACCCATTATTTTAAGTGGTCTGAATCACGATCTGTGAATTTTTAGTATGGAATTCAATTCACCTACATTCACTAAATTGCAAATTATAGCATTTAAAATTTTGAATCTCATCTAAACTATGTATTTAGCTCCCTGTAGTCCACAAAGACAAGCACAACCAAAAAACGATGCATCCACCAATTCAGCAGAATTGCTGCTAAAAATTCTAAGCCACTCTTACAAAATACTGAATTTATTGCATTTAATTACAGTCTCACAAATCATCCCATTAATTCTCTATTCTCCTGCAATCACTTGTTTGTCTTTATTTGGCTCAAATACTTTGCATTCACCTTTGAAATTTTTCACAGGTTGGCTGCTCTTCTCATAACCTTTGCCTAAGCCTCTTACCATTTTGCTACCTCCTTCCACTTCCACTTCTGTGTTTCTAGTCTATTGTTTCTATGCTTGGAACAGATTCTTTAATCCCTTATCAAAGTGACTTTCTTCTCCTTCATATTCGTTACTTAGCATACTTCTTTTGACTAACCTTATAAATCTGAGATTCCAAAATAGATTTTCTTTTAGTTAACTGTTATTTATTATTTAGTTCTGTTACGAAATCATCTATTTCTCCTATGCCACAATTCAAAAGAACACGTAAACATCTACCGAACTGTTAGCATACAAGTAGTCCCAAAAATCTCTCTTTTCAAGAACACCTATACCAAAGACAGAAATAGTTGTGCTTTGAAGCACGAATTGAAGGTCAGTAGACTGATTATCTGAGCTTAATGAAAAGGAAACTAAACTACAGAGTCAGGGACTCTTTACAGAAGAGTACTATGATAGTAATCTCTCCATCTCAGAAAACGTAGAATTTGAAATACTAAATTTTGATTCTGATGAATGAATATTCCATTTCATAGATGACTTTGGAGTCACTATCAGCAGCTGAAATTCAAATTAATCTTCAGAAAGCTAATTTTCTATTCTCTTAACATAAATGCAGCCTGAAAGTTAACAAAAAAGGAAAAAGCTCTAGATAAGTATGTTTCTTGTACCATTTCCTGATAAACATGTTGCTAGTCAGATTTGAAACAATTCTCTGTCAGTTGATGTCTCTATTTCAGTATCTGAGACATATACACATTTTTTGATATAGGACAATGTAAATACTTCTATCAGCCTGCAATGAAGACATCTTCAAATCACTGACGTCAATTAAGCAGTGATATAATCTGTATGCCTCATTAGACAACTTATGTTTCATGTATCATGATGCATTATTTTCAGGAATGATAAACAAACTATTTAAGTATTTTTAAATATAAATCATTTTACTGAAGTTATTTATTTTCCTTCCTTTGTAAATCTACATCCTTATTACTAGAATTTTAAAATTACACACCACTTGACAGTATTCTGAATACACATAGTGGTATTACAATTAATGTCTAATACCTTTGAAGCTTTCCTGCCTATAAAACAAATGTATGTCTTATTAGCAGACAATAGCTCAGGGTATACTTGCATACTTGCCTTCTTCTTATACTTCTCCATATATATTCAATATCAGACACTGCTAGGGCCACCATACTGAAGTAAACAGACCTCTGGTCTAACCAAGAAGAACCACTCTTACTTTATGCTTACAGTAGTCTACCTTCAACACCATGAATGGAGAACAGTATCCTAACTTAATCTCCCCTATGAATGCTATGAAAATGTATTGTAATCTGTTTTTTAATCAACTGCAACAGGGTTCCTGCAAAACTGCAAGAAGAAATTAACTTCTGGTGACCTGTACCATGTTAAGTTGCATCAGCATTAAAATTCAGCTTTCCTATTAGCATTCTAGGATAAAAAGCACTATAAATTTCCATCTGTTTCACATCTGAAGCTTTCAGCTGTTAGTCTTAGTTATTATAAGTTTATATTGAAGGTCTACATGTTCGTGTAGGGACCTGATTCTGTGCAGCTTTATTAATCAAGATAGGAAAACACACTTCATGCTCTTTTCAGAGAGTTAAATTAGACTTTATACACTAGAGTTWATGAAACAGTAGAAGAAATATTAAAATGGAAATACTAAGCAAAAAATTGAAAGTGCAAGAGATTCATTTTCCTTTGGAATTCTTTATCTTTTCAGATATTCTATATTTTTTCAGATAAGATTATTAAAACATACACATGAAGCCTAAGACAGCGCAAAGAACAACCTTCTGGAGGAAATTAAATTGGGAAATCAGCTTCCCTAAGTTTTTATGTAATCCAGATATAAATAAATGAGACAAATAGTTTCATCAGAAACATCAGAGGCTGTTATCAAGACAAATACTACCACACTGAGTCAATTAAAAATTATGTCAAACAATATTATGTTATTTCCCGTGCTTACCCATATATATAACAAAATTGCTGGGATTTGCTTTGTTTTCTCAGCAAAACTCCTTTAACAGCATACCTCACGTTATACCATAGAGAAGCTGTAGGAACTAGCAGGCAGTTCCCTCTTTGCACCAGGCCAGACAGGAGGCTGGAGGCCTGCTTCTTCGTGTACCTGCAAGCTGCCTCGAGACCTCAACTGCCACTGACCTTTTCCTATGAAGAGGGAAGGCACGCTTACTTCAGGTGGCTTATGCATCATCTTTCTAAACTACCTGCTCTTCTCAAATTTTAGTTCGCATGTTGCCCCCCAAGACACAGCAGCTACATCTTGGTCTTCATCTCTCTCAGCCCTTCTCCTGCCTGATTACAAAACCACCTGGCTTTTAGCACTCCAAGGAGTGGGGTTGTTCCTCTGGTCTCCATGGGAATGACGTGGGGGTCAACACTGCCCTAGTGGGAATTTGTGGACTTGGGTAAATGGCTTCTTCTGCCTTCTCTCTGGTTCAGAAGGATTTCACTGCTGAATGTTCTGTGTTGAATGAGGCAAGACAAGAGTTGCTAGTAAGAAAGAGCTGAATAAAGATGAAAACAGTATTTAACTCTGGAAATCTAGCACATTTCCACGTTTTACTCTGACAGCAGTATATAATTGGTAGTCAGTAGTCTGGCCCATTTCCATCAGTAAAACATGTWATCTCTGAGACCTTACTTGCCTTTTAATTCTGCCAAACAGTGCGTTTTTGATTTAAAGCATATTATCTATGCTGAACCTCAAGTTTATTTTAGGTTATGTTCAGTTTTGCAGCTTCCTTATAATCTACAGCCTTTRTTTTCATGATTATTTTCTCACCAGTCTCATTGATGCATAAAATGCATAAGTCTTTTGCCAATTCTTAAGCTTCATATACTGAAATAATTTCACTTTTGTTTCCTCTTGGGCACAAGTATCTATGTAAGGTCACCACAACTTCTGGCTCCAAGTATAAACTTTTCAAGGTTATATACAAAAGTTTCCTAAAATCCCTCTATAGTAGCAAACAACTTACTGTCTGTGAAGACAGTTGGTTGTTKTATCAGTATTTTCTGCTTCGAGAACAATATTACGCATATTGACAGCTGCCAGAAAAAAAAAACAAAACACAGAAGACAAAATCTAATAAATTATCACCTAGATTGCACTCAATATGTACTCTGCTTACTTAGTAGAACCACCTTAGATGAGTATGCATCCTTGAAACAAAATACGAAGTGTTCAGTTTAAGCAGTCCATAAAAAAATACCAGACCTATTTTATACATCAGTATTTTTTTTCTTCATTGTCTAGCCTGCAAGGGTTTAAACCAAAAAATAACCTATTAAAAYTTAGTAATAGATGTTTACAGTAACATAATAGTTAAATAAATATTAGTAAAAATTGTATAGCCATTAGTTTTTATAAAATATTATGCTCTGCAAATTCCACTTTGTTCCATTTGTCAGCAGTTATGTCACTGTTCAGAATGTTACTGCCTGAGAAGACTCAGAAGTTCAGTGGCAGGGAACTGAGAGCAGTCTGTATCAAGGCAAACTTCACAGTTTGGAACTGATCTCAGGAATCCCAAGGCTCTGATTTCCAGTCCCTATACTCCAGTGACTTACTCCGCAACTGACCAAGAACCCGGTTGTAAGTCTGAATAAGTTGGCTCTGCGAATGATTTACGAATTAGGCCAAAATGCTTTGTTACTATATAAATTTTTGGCATGCTAATTTTASAATAATAGAATCACAGAATCAGTAAGGTTGGAAGGGACCTCTGGAGATCATCTASTCCAACCTCCCTGCTCAGCAGGGTCACCTACAGCATGGTAGACAGGGTTGCATCCAGGCGGGCCTTGAAGATCTCCAGAGAAGGAGACTCCACAGCCTCTCTGGGCAACCTGCTCCAGTGCTCYGTCACTCTCACAGGGAAGAAATTCCCCCTCACGGTCAGGCAGAACTTCCTGTGCTTCAATTTCTGCCCATTGCCTCTTGTCCTGTCACACAGGACAACTGAAAAGAGTTTGTCCCCRTCCCCTTGACACCCTCCCTTCAGGTACTTGTACACATTGATCAGATCCCCCCTCAGTCTTCTCTTCCCCAGGCTGAACAGGCCCACCTCTCACAGCCGTTCCTCATAGGGCAGRTGCTCCAGCCCTCTGATCATCTTTGTAGCCGTGCATTGGATCCTCTCCAGTAGCTCCATGTCTCTCTTGTACTGGGGAACCCAGAACTGGACACAGTACTCGAGATGAGGCCTCACCAGGGCTGAGTAGAGGGGCAGGATCACCTTCCTCCACCTGCTGCCAACACTCTTCCTAGTGCACCCCAGGAGACCATTGGCCTTCTGGCCACAAGGGCACATTGCTGGCTCATGGTCAACTTGTCATCCACCAGCACTCCCAGGTCCTTCTCTGCAGAGCTGCTCTCCAGCAGGTCAACCCCCAGCTTGCACTGGTGCCTAGGATTATTTCTCCCTATGTGGTTTTAAACTAAGATAATTACATTAAATCATACGGTAACAGAATGTGTAACAGGTAAAGTTATATTCTCAAGGTTAGAATAAGTCTGAATTAAAACCTTCATTGCCCAATAACTCAACTGTATTTATAACTATATATGCGTATTTACACAGCACTCTTAATAGAACTCCAACATGCCATCTATTTCCACTGATATAAAGTCTCTCTCCTTTTCCACATCATTTCAGAAAAAAACAAGTATTCCCTTTAATAATTGCTATAAATTTTATGGTAAAAGAAAAGGTCAGCGTGAGTTTATGCAAAGACCTGATGATAACGGAAAATTAGACTGGGAAAAACGTAAAGTTCTAGACACTGTTATCTCTTCAGAGAATTAGTTCCCTGAATCACAACCATCTCTCCTGGAAGTTACATCAGTGAAGCCCACGAGCCTTATATGGCTAGTCAAGACTCTTCTTTGTATTGTAAAATGTCTGAGACATTTACATAGAGGACTTTTGAGTATCAAAAGCAATCCTTTGTAAGAGACTGGACTGATCTGTCAAGGTCAAGAAATAGTCTCTACTGGGATACTTGTTTAGGTCTGCAAGGAAGCAGTTCATTTAATTTGGCTTATTCTTGGCTCCCCACAAATTTCTGGAAATAAGAATCTCAGTATCAGTTAAAGAGTAGAAATCCATGGACCTCTGATGAGACATAAGCTATTACTGAAAGTCAGTAAGAAATGCAAGTATCTGATGTCTCTTATTACTCTGCAGAAGATCCTTCAACTCTTATTTCTCTTCTGTCCTCCAGAAATGCCTCCAAAATTTTCAGCATTTCACAAAAAAAAAAAAAAAAAAAAAAAACCTTTAACAGTGACAAGCAGTTCTGCAGCCACTGCTGCCTTCCAAAGGTTCTCACTCAAATGTTTCTGAAATTTCCAAAGCTGCTTAAAATCTCCCAACAGAATGGGGGATTTACAAGAAAGCACCCAGGGCACCAAAGCTAGATGTAAGCGTAGCAGCCACTTCTGATTTCCAGGCTATACTTCTCTCAAAATTTTGAACTGGTTGTAGCCTCTGCCTCATTTTCTGTTCCAGATGCAGTGCACAGATGTGGCTGGAATCTAGGCTTCAAAAAGGGTTTGTTCACTTTCAGTTCAGCCAAGACCATTTGTTTTAATATTTTTTTCTGACTGGTAGTAATAATTATCTGGAAACAGGCAAAACATTATTTCCTGCACAAATATTGTATTCATCACCTAATGCTTTATGTTTTCATAATAGTGCTAGCTAAACTAACACTAAATAGACTCTTATCTTCCCAAGCGAATACTATTCTTGCACATACAACTCCATGTGTAGGTAAAGGTTGGGAACCAATTGCATGAACAACAGCTCTGTCACAGGAACCCGAGCGATATGGTGGACATTAGGTTGAATACAAGCCCAGCACTGTGCTTTCATAACAAATTGAGCAAATTACATAGCGGGCTACATTAGGAAGAATACAGCCAGCAGATAAAGGGAAATTACTATTCYCCTTTAGGGTACCGCTGGTGAGACCGCACCTGGAATAATGTGTCCAATTTGGGACCCACTAGGTTCCAAAGCAATGTTGACAAATGAGTGGTCCAGGGAAGGGCTGCTAAAATCATCAAGGACCTAACCTGTGAGGAGGAACAAAGGAGCTGGGAGAGAGGAAGGGGCTAAGGAGTGATCTGACACCTGCTACAAACTAGCWACCTGATCTAACAACTACCTGAAGAGGTAGTAACAAAGACGACAGACAACAGAGCCTAACTCTTTTTGGTAGTGGTAAATGCTAGAAAAGGGGGCAAGAGGCACACTGGGAGCTTCAGGCTCCCTGTCAGTCTCCAATGACCAGCAGGATCAGGTTCACCAGAAAGTTCTGTCAGATGATGGTACGAAAAAGCTCTCAGTTTTAATAACTGAGTAGCATAATGAATAAACCTATGAATAAATCAATGGATTACAGACTGCTAGACAAAAGGTTTAACTGGAACTGGCAGGATTACTTTACCTGTCTTTTTTTTTCTGTTTAAAATGCTCAGTATTGAAGAAAACTGTAGCCCTTGTTTATTGATCAAGTGAGGCCACCCTTCACTGGCAAAGTACCAGGGAGCAAAGGCTTWTAAGTGCAACAGTCTGTGCAAGGCTACAAGAAAAAGTAAACAGGGAGAAGATGAACATACAGCCAATTAAAGGCTAACCTTAATTAGTCTTATGATATTTCTGTGTGGTTTTAAAGATAGTAAGATAAAGCTAAACAACATGTATATAAAGGAAAAAGAAGTTGGTAACTCCTAGCTGTATCTTATTTCCAGGTTTCCGCAGAGCAACAGACAGATACTTACTCAAATCTTTTCTGTAGCACATAGTTTCACAGTTTGAGCTAACTACAAACACTAAATTGAGACGTGATATCTTTGTGACAGACTGTATCCTACTGTTTGTCAAAATTAATCCTTAACTGAATTTACTATATTTTTACAACTATAACGTGTAAGAACTATAAAGTCCCAATTACGGTTTAAACAGTTAGAATATAGTAACAAACCAAATTCATCTGGAGCTTTTCAACATTTGCTTTCAGCTAAAATAAGTGAGAGGGCATTTAAGAACAAAGTGATACCATATTCCAAATGGAATGTGGCCAAATCATTCAGAGAAAGGACTAATTTCTCTGTAACTGACAATTATAAGATTACCTGCCTATGAATAAAGGAGTTCCTTCATAACTCCAATGAGGAATTAGTCTACACCTTTGAGTATCTACACACCTCTCAAGCATTTCATTTCAGCGTAACTGTGAACAATCTGATCATCCTTTCTGGATCTTATTTAAAAATCTTAACTTGTAGCAGAAGGCTCCACAATTTTCATACTGATATTTTATATGTTTATGTTTGGGGTTTATGTTTCTTTCATTCTCATTAGCTGTTCCTTTTTTAAAAAAAATCTGTGAAGGAACTTCTTTTAAACCATTATGATTCTATAGATCCCTGTAATGCTTCTTCTCATTTCTTTCTAAAATAAACCTTCTAGCTAACTTTCATTTCTTCTCCATACAAAAAAAAAAGTCTTCATTATTCTAGTAAYTTCTGTCACCTGCTTCTGTGTCACCTGCTCTTTATTCTAACGTCTAAGTATCAAGCAGGTAAACTAAATCCACATTGTTGCATACAGTAGTGATAGTATTTCTTCTGCTCTTTTTCTCACCTTGTGACAAGGCTGGCCCTTCCCAAGTAATTTTAGGTCTCATTCATACTAACAGTATAGCTGAAGATTCAAATAGTATCACCTAGCATAGGCGTCCCCTTCACGTGAGAAATCTTGCATGTATGCCATTCCATTTACGATAAAGAGAAGCTGCCGGTGCCTGACTAGTATCAGGAAACTCACCAAGTTCATTGCGCAGCTGCATAACTCAGCTAAAAATACCTTATCTCCAGCTCCAATGGGCCTTGTCCCTGTGTTTGTAATCAACAATATCCCAAAGGAGTTGCTTTGGTAAATTGCTGAAACCATTAAGTACTAATCCCTAGCTGACAATGAAGATCAGGACCAAGTACTCRAACTTCCAGCAAAAGTAGGTTGGCAGAAAGCCTATGACTCAGAGCACAGGAATAGTTTCTCAAAGATAGGCATTTTTATTGTCATCGCATATATATTCTGTCCTAGTTATGGTCAGCAGAAGAAATCTCAACTAAGATTATAACTACACRATTTCAGTCAAAATCTTTTTTACTGATTTTTTACAAAATAAGGTGTGTATGGTCATTCTGCGYGCCCTGCATATCCAACTACTTTCAGCTCCATTTGCGTTTCAACCAAATCTGATGAGAAATAAAAACTGTCCCAAAGACAATTGCGTTACAACTGTGGAAAAACAGCCACTGTCATGAATGAGAAATTTTGGAACTGTCGTGTCTATGAGTAAAGATAAATCATGAGCTTAAGTTTTACTGAATACTATGAAATACATACAGAATTTATCATAGGAGAGAGTGATCTTATGCTAAGTGATGCTATTTGAATCTTCAGCTATACTGGTATCAAACAAACGGTAGTGAAGTTTTTGCACACTGTGCATAAGAGCAATGTGTTACGCTTTCATCAGTCTCATGGTGCTGATGGCCAGATCTGTCCTTAATTTCTGTGAGGGAAGGCACAAAGGATGGGGCAAATTAGTGGCAGGGATATTGCAGTAAGCTAGGCATATAATAATTTTGGTGTGATGTAGCATCACATACACTTAGAATCATGACACTCTTTAACTATGACCACTTGCAACAACCCAGGTATAAGAAAAGCTCAACTGGAGACCAATCTTTCTTAGACCCCTAAGTCAACCAGCTGTAAGACACAAATCCCCACGCAAAAAGGATTTATTTCTGCTGCTTCTTATTTACATGGAAGAGCAAGAGTTCCTGGCTAAACAGAAGGGAAATAACATTTTATTGTTTAATTTGTAACAGAAAACTATTATAYAAACTAAAATTAGGGAAAAAATAAATAAAATCCTAAATCACTACACCACTTCAATTAACTGTGAAGAGAAGCCAAAGATCTTCTGTGGAAATGGAATATAATTTTTAAAATATCAACATTTTCCTCTTGTACCAGGGATCAGTTCATGCTTGTCTGGATTTAACATGAGCCAACTAGTGTTCATCTAGGACTGGTATTTTGAAGTTATTGCAAACCCTGATGATGGTATGGGCTTTGTGCAAAATTGACACTCACATTTGCGTATCATCCATGCAAAGCTGACATGGAAGTATGCCAACTTTCATCCCTTATGCAAAAATTCTTTGCAGAAATCTGACTCACTGAGGAATATACTAGGCTGAGGCTCTCAGAAAAATTCCTTTTATGGTCTATTTTTATACTATTATTGTACTTTTTATATTTAAAATTTGTGCTGCTTTTTATAACCACTATTTCATGCTTCCTTCACTCATTTGATTTAAATGTTCTGGAATAGAAGTGTTATTTCAGTCTGAAGTGTTAGAAACACAGCTGCATAGACAGAAACACATAGTTGTAATGTTAGAAATATAGTTGATTGTTTTTATATTTTTTTGGATTCAGTTTGTGTTAGATAGCCAAATAAATATCAGTTGTCAAAAAAGCTGGGCCACACCTACACACTTCTTAAAATCTCAACCTGTGTCATTGAGTAAATTTGTCATTAATCTCAAATTTCACTTTAAATAAGGGGATTGAGTAACAGCACTTTTCTAAGTYAAATTTATTAAGCCTTTATTTTCTAAACAGCAGCC
The DNA here is from genome assembly GCF_003343005.1 of Rhea americana. Classification (NCBI taxonomy): domain Eukaryota; kingdom Metazoa; phylum Chordata; class Aves; order Rheiformes; family Rheidae; genus Rhea; species Rhea americana. Next base: position 4,725,983 of record NW_028186601.1, read on the forward strand.
TCATTGTTAAAAATTATACAAATGACTGTTCCATCCAAATAACTCACTAACAAAAAGTATCACTGTTCGTCTGGCATTTGACTTGTATTCATAAATCACACTTTTACTTACCAAATTTACCTTAAAAAAGAGGCTACTTCAGTCACTAGCTATTAAGTACATTATTACATTTATAAAGGGTATCTGCAGCAGAGATAATATTTCTCACAGTCACTCGGGTTACTTTATTTCCATCATCAGTAGATACCCAAAAAGAAGCCATCAACTTCACACCCTAGTTATAGCAATGCCCAAAATACCTACACTACCATGTTAAACTTTTCTATTTTTACCACGTAAGGCAAATCTACTTTTTTTTTTTAATCCATTTCACAGACAAACAAAATAAATACATGTAAAATAATAGGTCAGACTGTCTTGGCTCTGAAATGTAACACCTCCTGACATTACAGTATCATGATTAGAGCGAGTTCATTTCACATCACTTACAACATTCATGAGACTTTTCAATTATTAAGTAGCCCCTATCTTTTTACTCCTCTGAAGGGTTGTTCCTATCTTGATGGTTTTCCTTTTTAACAAACAGGAGAGAAACTTGGGCAATACTAAGAAAGTTACCATAAGCTAGGTTAAGTAGCGCTCACCATGCTCTAGTCTTCCTCTGAGTAACCTATATCAGCATTCTCACTGTTGAATTATCACCACCAGAACTGGTGGCAGTAATTAGCTATGATGCCTTTTAGTAGTGGGAAGGTTTGGCTTTTTGTTTATATCAGTATTCTTACTATAAAAGTATCACCACTGGAGTCATGTCGCTAGTAGTGCTCTAGGGGAATCCTCACAAAACTGAGGTTTCAAAATTCCCAAAATATTGTAATTTCTCATACTGCTCATATTTTAAAAATAGTAGAAATTAGGGCCCACATACATCCATTATTTTCATCATACTAAAGTAATATCTTCTAGAAAGAAACATAGGAAATGGATCTTAAAACTGAAATTCAAACCTAAAAAAGGAAAGAATTATGATTTTTATGAGAAATTACCTCATCAGGGAAGATGATAGAAGACAGTATTCATGAGTGCATGAAGAAGGTGTGTAGAAATTTTTCCCACACTGATTATTTGTAAACTTAGASCTCCATACTTCCCCTTTATTCGAACAATGCATTAACTCAAAACTTAACCTGGCAGATTTAAAAATAATATTAATTTAGGTTACAACAGTAAGTCCCCATTTTAGACAAACAGTATTTGATAAAAATTGAAAAGAGAAATAGTGATCTGTGCCTCCAAAACCGTATAAACAGCAATCAAACACTATTTCTGAGAGACAAAGGCCAAGTTTTCCAAATAAAATCTAGAGTTTTATGCAAAACCACAAAAAAAAGTTTAGAATGCAATCCTATATTTAGATCCTTTAAAATCTTAACTAAAGCCTATTAATTAATTAATCATTAAGGGCTCAGTCCTTCTGGGCACAAATGAGGGTTGTAAGAGAAAATAATGGGCTATCAGTAGGGCTGCTGCTAATGCTGTGGTGCTCGTAGAACAGTAGAGGAGAACTACATGGTAACAGCAGGTGCAGGAAAACTACCACGGGAAGCAAGGACACTGTGACAAGCGTAGACCAGGAACTATTTTACAGATAGCTGTGTGAAATTCTGTCTTCCTGTTAACTCTTGAACACTTTTCTCTGACAAGATTGTGGTATTAGTTTCTTCTCTTGAAATAATTTTGTTTGGAAACACAGTAAATGTGAATGGAATCGCTCACATTTCCATTAGCTTTACTGCATTTAAATATATAGAACAAATCTTAGTCTCTCTTCACCATATCAATCTTTTTTTCCACCCTGTAAAAGTTCTCATGTTTATGTATTCTGTTTTTTCATATTGTTGAACAGGGTTCATAAATTACTGTATTGTATATCGATCCTGTAAGCTGCTGAGAAATCTTTTTCTTTAAGAAATAAGATCTACAGATCTATCTGAGTAAGTCTATTCAGCCAGCTCACACTTTTGCTGCAAATCAAGCTTAGCAGACTCTGGCCACGGGGACATGTCACATTCCAGTATGGCTTTGCCTTCTCCACATATGCTCATTGAAATATCTTCCACAACCATGATATTTCAATAAATAATGTCCTAAATTAAAGACAGTGTTGAAAACACTTTGGAGAAAAAGTATCTGTTATTTCTACTGCAGAAGATGGTCAATTTCACCCAAAGATAATAAATTCAGATGTTCAAAATCAATTTCCATTCCTATTTTAGATGATCCTTTTCTGTACAGGATTGGCCAGATCTATGGATATTACTACTCACAGAAGGTCCAATATCAACACTGATAAATTTTCAGTTCTTCTTTGTGGTAACCTAACTAATATGTTACAATAGGATCTTTGTAACAGTATGCTTCAATCATGGGGAGGAGGATCTTGCTTCAAACATGGACACCCAAAAAAGAAGTTGAKATATATATATATGTATATGTATGTATGTATGAATGTATATCCTTCATCTTTCCCTGAGCTCCAAAGGCAAGAGGGAAAAGCACTGGCAAGGATATAAGAACCAACACTTGAACAAATCAGCATCCAAAAAGCTGAGCAGAGGAGATRAAAGTTTTGATCCTGCGACTATCACAGCTCATAAGGCATGAATGTAAATAYTTAACCAAAGAAAGAATACTTACTAGAGTACATAGGTAATTAGGACTGTAATTAATATTGTGATAGTTAAGAAGTATACAGACCTGAGTTAACAATTTAATAGTCTATCTTTTAGAGGGCAGTTTCTAACTATACAGACAGTACAACATTTTCTTGAGAGATCCAATATGAGTATTAATATAAAGAAGAGAATGTGGTGCTACATATGATGCAACCTGATTGGAGTAAATTTGTTGCCTCAAAGTATTTAATGCTGAAAGAGGTAACATTCTGCTGTTTCAGAGATCACCTGTTAGTGCTCATTTACCCTGTTGGTGAACACTGCATTAGAAAAAGTGTGATCAGAGGGCAGAGGTCCCCAACCATTACAAAATTGCTTTCTAACACAAGCAAAGAAGTCTGTATCCACGGACAAAGCAGACCTGAGRTGAAAAGTTTCACTGTATTCCAGTGAAGGAACCTGAGTCCTCTTTTTGCTGAATATCCTTGCACTGAATGAAGAATATCYTCTTGCTAAAATAAAATTGTCTATAGTAATCAGCTGTGGAAGTACGGCATATACACATGGACGTAAAGCTTGCTAAGTAAGTACAATGAAGGGTGAACTGTAGAAGGGATAACTGAAGTACTGACAAGTGTTCAAATTTTGGGCTCACTGAATTAGGATTGTAAGAGATCAGAATTTCCAATAGGCCACAATAAAACTGGATTTTTGTTTCTGTAAGACTGCTTTTTTCCACTACGGCAATCTTCACCGTCTGCTAATGTTATTCATAGATGAGACTTTGTACCCAGAAGTACTCATCCTCACCCCAGGCTTCTGATCGACTCGCCCTAGCACCATCTGTCTATGTTTGTTCAGAGTCCAAGATACTCCAGGAGCCACATCACTATGAATTTACTTCAACTTGCTATCCATACAGAGCATAATCAGAAAAAAGGAAGAGATAAGTGAATTTCCTTCTTCCGTAAAATCAGTATTACTGCTACTACGATCACAGAAAGCCAGCCCATGTAGAAGCAAATGGGAATGATTATACTGAGAAATTAGAAAGATCCATCTATCTGTAAAACAGCAGAGCTGTCTGAGGGTTTCATAATAGAACTGTTTTGAGGATCATTCTCCTTTTGGAACATAATTTAGATGTTTTATGTATCTGTTCAGTCATCCTCAATCTCTAAGACCAAAACTCTAGTTTTGAAGTGAAGACTGCCACCACGTCACAACAATCGGCACCTGGTGATGAAGGACAACGGCCTCATCTTGTTTGTCTTCCCTATCCTTGTGGAAGCAGTGAATGGGGCAGAGCTCCACATCCTATAGTCAGCCTCTTCCAAATCAGTATGATCCCTTCCTGCCTGAAATAAGAGAAGATTAAAGTGATACTTCCTCCGCTAGTCTTGCTGCTCCCTGCTTAGATTACGGCATGAACACTGCACTTTATTTATATCTAATGCACTGGCCAAACACTCCAAACAATTCCTTACTAAAGGAATAGAAGAGGAGAATGGTGAAAAACACTACTCAACCTTGCTTACCCCAGCACACATGCACACCAAAAACACCAGAAATAAAGCCATGTAACTGAGAGAACAATCCCTTCCAAAGGCAAAGGACAACACTGGTTCATAGCTTACTAATTTAACAGAAATGTTACTGAAAGGAATTGTTCATTTACAAGGATTTAACTAACATATGGACTCTTCTTCAGAAAAGCTCTGCAGCTGAGAAGCCTATTTCTAGCAAACCTAATTGTGTTTTCTGTCTCCAGGGAACAGGAATTCCCCAGACATTAATGACCAACAGGTCTGCTCTCAACCTTAAGTTAGCAAAAATACCAATTCCTGCGTGAAACTTACCATGAAAAATAACCTTACTTTCCTCTGGAATCATTAAAATTTGGAAATGCTCAACACTTCATAGTAGTACTCAGCACTACCTGGAACTGTGTCACTTACAGAAGTCATTTGCAGAGGTGCRAAGTGTTTTCTGTGCTTGCTTTCAGTAGCAATCATAAAAATATAGGCCTTAAATCTAAGAACTGGCCTTGGTGAAGTGTCAAACATCATTCAGTACTGAAGACACTAGATGGAGTTAAAAGGTATCCAACATTTGTAGTGTTATCATCATTAACTGGTACTGATTAAATGCTACTTCTTGCTTCTGAAATTGTAGTTCATAAATCAGATATTTTTCTTTTTAAAAATTTCACTTAATCCTTTGTTTGAGGATAGTTATGCAGTTAGGAAGTTCTAACTGATTCAACTATGATCACTAAATTTCTCCACTATCTTGACTCATTTTTTATTATGCTCTATTCAGGCTCTAAGATCAAATTTATACAATAGTAAAAGCTGTTAGTGATCACTTAAGAACAGTCTCTACTTTCAGTGAAAAAAAATTATTCACAATACTTTTTATCCCAAGTTATCATTCATTAAAACTACCATTCTGGAAGCCTTATTTATTACTTGAAACACTACTGATTTTAGAAATTTGATGTATTTGAAACATATTACAGAACTTTCTTAAAGACATGAGTCTAGTGAATTTAGTGTCTAAGTCCCACCTCATGAAAGCATGTGCACAGGAATGTACCATAGACAATACTGACAACAGTAACTGATGTCCATGGGGAAGAAAACAGTAATAAGGTGGATGAGGCCAGAGAGCCAGAAGTAAATATACTGGGCGATAAAACTCTTGGCAGGGTGAGATGAGCATAGAAGTCTTYGAACTAGAAAAAGGGAAATCTTGAGTTTGAAAAAGACAAGCTATGAAAATATTTATTTTATTGAAAGGAACTGTCTCAGCTGATCAGAACCCAGAAATACAGCAGTTACGAACCACAAYTGCATGGTACAGATCTGAATTCTCTACACACCTGCAGGGGTTCTGTCTGCATGTTCACCATACAACACAGGAATCTGTGCACTCTGACTTCCGCTGCCAGAAGCTAGTGTGTAAGGCTGTGATAAAGACAACTGGCTCACCTTTCAGAGTCGCAAATATACACACATTCATGCTCATTTTAGATTCTTCCTGTTACATAACTGTACTTTTATTTACAAGGACATTTAAAACACTTTCTTCATACACTCAAAAAAATGAAAAAATATTGTTATTTATGATCTATTTTGCAAAAAATGACATTTCCTTACACGAATCTGGGATGCCTGTTACCTCATTAATTACAACATCTTGAGCTGACAAATACCTTGGTCTGCTTTAAGTTGCTATAGAAAGTACTGTTACCACTGCTAAATGGTCTTCAAATTGTTGCAGAAACAGGAGTTTTTCATCAACTTTTATCTTTACACCTTCCAGTCATGCAACAAGCATAGTCTGGCTGTACCATAGATATTTTTCCTTTAAGTTTCAGATTCTCTATGCAGATACACCACACAACTACTGAGCTCCCAAGCTTCCCTTTTGTTTCAAGCACCCTACCTTTCCCGTATSATATAGTTTTTTGTTGGTCTTACATTCTCAACAGCAGTGTCGAATGTGTTAGAAATATTTAATAGATGACAAAAGATGATTTAAGGCATCAGTGACTTRAGATAGTATAAAGCCTACTGAAATTCAGGCTATGGTATTCACTACATTCACAATAAATCCTAGAGAATCATGAGCCTGAACAGCACCCATCAACGTCACACCACTTCCCGTGTTCCTTATTTTCTACCCAAGTATCAGATGGATCACAAATTCTCCCCGCTTTAATTTTCTCTTCAGCTGACAATAGTTTGTATCAATCTGAGATCAACATCACCAGAATATATTGTCTTTTTCTTTTCTTTTGCTCAGTCTTTTGTCAAGCTGTCTCTCTGAATTTGACTAGGAAATTAAATTAAATTAAACTAACTTAAGCTAACAAAGTAACTGCTCTGTGTCTGTTTGTGTCACCTAATATTTCTTTGGTTAAAAAATACTTAAAGAAAGCTAATTTTATAACATCTGATTTTCCTGAATACTCGCATTAATAAAAAAGATTTATATCATGMATGTTTATTTAAAATTAAGATTTAATTCATAAAAATATTCTATATATAGCACCTGCCATGGGTGCACTAAGTAGTTACTTCTAAATAAAAATCCAGGCACTACAATGTGACTCAAACTTTTCAACAGTTAATAATGATCTACATTTCCATATATACCCTATGAAAGTGAGTTTGCCCTTTGTAAAAATTGAAACCTTTCAACATTTCCAGGAAGTTTTAGTCAGATTGCCTCAGCAAAAATAGATACTTCCTTTACCATTTGAATCCCTGGCATATACAAAAGAGGAAATGAAGGAGCAGATATCTGTAATGGAACTGAAAATTGCATGGGAAATTAGGCAGTAGCATGTTAGAGGAGAGAAATAAAAATGCAAATACTGGATATTTTGCCCTTCAGAAGTAGGAGTATGAGGGTTCTTCCACACCTAGCACTAGAAACAAGGATAGGGATTATAATAACTTCTGCATGTTGTTGTACATTCAAATGATAGTTTACAATCTAAAATGATCATGCACTTTAAGAAAAGCAAGGTTCAGTATATACATGTTAAAAACACCTTGTTCTGTTTTTAAAACCAGTGACCATTTTAAATAAAACCAGAGGTCCTGGGACAAGCCATATTTGAAGTACAGGAAGGTTCACATCACTTTTACCCACGAAAAAGTTTGTCCAACCACCTTAAGGAAAAGCACTTTAAACTATTAGGAATTATAGCCAGTAGAATATAGCAGGTGTGATATGATCTTCTTTAGAAGTTTGGACCTTCCTAAACCAAGATTTGCTATGTATCATATACACTGAATTTGCCAAGTGACCTTTATCATCAGTTCTTCATGGAATGACATGCAAACGTCTTTTTTTGAAAGCAACAAAAAATATAATGCATCATGGTTATGCCCAAGGCCAAAGGAGTGGATAGCCTCCAAATCTTGAAAGAATCCCTTCTGCCAGTATCACGAAGGCAGAATCCACTGGAAACTTAGGTCAGTCATTCACCTACATGCTTAACATGTTCTTCCCTTATTATGGAAAGAGCATCATTTCTGTTTTATTTGAGTTAAGCTTAAGCCAGCATTTTCTAAATCTATATGCTTATCTCATTCAGGCAACCTGTCATCCCCCAAGGGGTACTGTCCCTTCCTTTTGGAAAGCAGTTCAAAGCAGGATGTTGTCAGCATATTGGTAGCACCACAGCCCATGACATCCATGACCTCTCTGAGAAGTTTCAAAAATCATACCTGAGAGAAAATTTCCCTCATACAAAGCTTTTAAGAGGTGCTTCATGTTGTACAAAATACTGTAGTCTGYTTTAAACAGGAGTGAGTTTATTTACACCTGTATATATTTACATATATACATTTGGAAACACATTGTTCTTCAGTTGGATAGATTTTTTTTAAGTCCTATCTTGCAAAACAAATAATTTCTARAGATTTTTGGTACATATACCAGATACAGCTTTCTTTCAGCTTCTTTCCAACCCTTCCTTACTCATGAGCAGAATCATTTTCCTTTATCGCTATTTTATTCAACTACTAATTTGAGTAAAAACTATACATTTGGAATAACTCACTCTGGAAGCTTTGGGAGTTTTTCTTTTCATCCTTTTTTGCCATTAATGCTAACTTCATCCAGCAATTCACAGCTAAGTATTTTTCATTCTATTTTTCTCTTTCTATTTGCAAGAGACTTTTTCTCTTTTTAACCCCTGATCCTCAAGGAATTCCTCAATATACCATACTACCTAGTTTTTGTTTAAAGATGACTTTTTGTTTCATAAATAGAAATCTTCTTAAACAACAGATTCATCAAATTGTCCCCAATAGGATGTTTTTTAATTCCTTGTTAATAAGAGTTCTTGACTTATCAAACATGTAAAATCTAGTACCTCTGAAAAAATAACAAATAGCTAGTATTTTGGGGTTAAATAACAAATTTGTAACAAATACATATTAATATATAAATATAAATAATAAATGATTGGTGTATAATGTATCAAATATATAATAAATGTGATAAATAGCAAATAGCATTTTGTGGGTTCATCTTTCATCTGTGTTATGTATGTTTAAGATTAAAATAGATCGGTTAGATTAAAAGTGGAATACATTTATGATCACTGTATTTATCTGTCCCTATCACATTTATCTTTGCCTGAGATCTACCATGTTTGTGCCTACTATCTTCACCTCACTAATATTGCAAACAATATAACCAAATAAACCCTCCTCATACAAAATATTACAAGGAAAAAAATCTGAAAAAGACCTAATGCATCATTACAAGTCAGCCAACTATAATTTCATGCTGCAAACCACAAACTTAACAGTATTGTAATATTAAGGTTAATGATCAGCCATCAGAAGCACCCAGCRCAAGTTGTTTAGGTACCTCACAGTTTCTTTGTTATGGGGATGAAAACAGTTTTACAATTAAGAAGGTATTTTGTGGAAGTACAGTATTTGACTTTGAGATAGCGACAATATCCTTGTTTCATTTTTTTATACTGCAAATTATAATTTTAGTTTCAGCTCATTTACTCTGTTTTATTTCCACCTTCCTGTCTAATAAACACAATGAGTGCTAGATTTCTCATGACTCCAGTTTCACAAATGCATAGGCTGCAGAGATAAATATTTTTCTTAAAGAGAAAAATGTAAGTGGTAAGTAGTCTTTTAAATAGTTCTATTAAAAAACATACTGAACAGGAACTACACAGACTGCAAAAGAACCTGCTGACTGTATACACTCTAAATTTTATTAAATAGTTCTTTATGCGGGCTATTATCACATTTGGAGTAGATAATCTGATGAAATTCAAAGCTACCTAGTGGCTGACAATCACATTGTTATATAGTAAATTTAGAATACTAGCAATAATGATCCATTGATTTATCTAAGTATTTGAAAAATGCCAATGTATTTTAACTATATTTCATTAGACATTCTTATAAATGGAGCAATCTATTTCAAAGATTGCTTCAGTTCAGGCACTGACTAAAGTGTCCACTAATATTTCCTTACTGAACATTTCTAACTTTATCAAGAAAATAATGTACCTAATCTAAGAAAGTCTATTTGTCAAATGCTTCTTTTGGGAACTAGTAAAACTAAACTCACATCATAAATAGAAAAAAAAATACTGTATCTAATAATGTTTTGCAGTTGATTTTGCTCTTTTGCTCAACTTTACACGAAAGTGATTCAAAGGAGATAAATGATTAAAGCCATTGTCTTCTTTATAAATACAGTGCAAATTGGTTATATGACACATGTTCACATTTAATTTTTTTCTATTATGCCTGGAGTCAKTTTATACAAACAGGACAGAACATACATAACAAAATTATGAATGTGATCATAGTGAATGAACATACATTGTAAAAATCAGGTGTTACTCAACACTTCCATTAGCAAAAGAATTAGAGTGTAAAAATCAAGTATTCTTGATGGATAGTTTCTTTCAGTTGGATTTTTTTTTCATATGAACTTCCATAAAAATGTATCTCCTTGAGGCTACAAGTCTGGTTTGCTGGACTTTCAACAAAAAAAAATCATTTAGCTTATAGAGAAAAATGTAGGAAGAAGTTTGACTAAGTATCATTTTGTAGCAATTGTCAATTTCCCTGTAATGATAACACAACTCCTGGAAAAACACACAAATATCTATTTATTAACATGTCATTTTTAGCAAAGTCCATTCAATTAAATTTGTTTAGCTTCATATATATTTTTTGCTATTACTGGTAAGCACTATATTTTTTCCCTCCGAGAATTACTCTAGTGAATATATGAAAAGGCAATCAATTATTTATATATATTTATATTAAGTATAATGCCTTATTTATTTAAAATATTTTAATGTCCTTAGACACAGGCTGCATTTTTTCTACACACTGTTTATTAATAACATCCTCATAATTATCAAAACAAGAAGAAAGGCTCACTTCCTGCAGCCTTACAGTTCTTAGCAAGCTACGAAGCAAACATTGACAGAGTGCCAGCCTGAAAACAAATAATTTTTTCATAGGAAACGGAGGAAAAAAGTCATATTTTGGATACTTCTTTAAGCAGTAAACTTTAGAAACTTTCTTTCCTAAATCCACTGAGAGCTCATACCCTGACCAGCGTGTGTGACTCTGGTCACCCTTTTCTCAAAAAGATCTAGTAGAATTTTTAGAAGGAGACAGCAAGGCAACATGGATGATCAGAAGCACTGAGTTCCCTTCATATAAAGAGAAACTCTGACTCTTCAGCTTAAAGAGATGACTGAATGAACATGATAGAAATGGGTAAAGATCACGAACAGCATAGAGGAAGTGTCTAAGGAATTACTATTATTTCTCACAACCTAAGAATAGGAGTCCCCCAATGAAATTAATAGGCAGTACGTTTAAAGAAAACAAAGGTCACAACTTTTCCACAAAGTATGTAATTAGATAGTGAAATTCATTTTCCCCAACTTCTGAAGCAGCTAAAAATATAAACACGTTCAAAACAGGACTGGATATTTATGGCAGATAGATTCCAAAGGGCTATGAAATAAATACAAAAATAAGGATGTTGCCTTCAGCTCAGGAACCACCACAATACCGGAAGTTGAGAAGTTCTATCAGGGGAAGAATTAGTCTATGCATGCCCTGCTTCTTATATGCATTCTTAAATATCCATTACTTGGCACTGTCCAATACACAATACTAGACTAGATGGATCTTTAGTGCCACCTAGCATGGGAATTCCTTTGTTCTAATGGGAGCTTAATGAAACTACATAATCTTTCAAGATTCTTAAAAAACAAAGATAAAAACTCCAAGGCAAAACCTTGGGACACACAGAGCACTAGCAAATCCTAAGGAGGAACATCGGAATATAACTTTTACAAAATATGCCATATATGTTTGAAGAAACAAAAACTGACAGGCTAATCGTTGAGCATTAGAAACAGCTGTTTCAGTGGGTAGCTTAGGATTTCTACTCYCTAAGGATGCTGACACAGAAATATCTTGAATATCTGAGGTAAAATTCATGACKAAGAGCTGGAGATAAAGCATTCCTCATAAAGGAACGCTAGATACGGAAAGCTTCCRAAGCATGCAGACTAATCCTGCGCTTGCCCATGATAAGGACATGTGGTCAACTCTCATTCAAAAATACTTTCATCAGGGCAAAAATAAAATTCATAATATATGAATTACCTATGTTCTCAACCACTGCCATGCCTCCTTCTCTGCCTTCTCCCACCACATTGGTCYTCCCCGGATTAACTGTACTGCTGACAGTTTTTTATCAGAAAAGTTAGATAGCTAAACATATGTTAAAATCCATTACAGACTCAGATACTGATACTAAGGAGAAAATGCCCCTTACTTATGGATAGTGGTAGAAATTTCTCAAGACATACAGAGTTCCATGCTGCTCCATAGTGTCCCATAATGATCTAGGTAAAACAGTCCTCTGCAAGCCATTAAAGGCAGAAAAAATAAATAAATGAAAAATGTGTATTATTAGGACTTCTCTTCTAGTTTCTCCCTGAAAACTTGCAACAATCATAAAAATAAATCACATTCACTATTAAATTCATGATATGATCACAAATAAATAGTGCTGGAAGATGCTTTAAAAAGTCACTTAGYCCATTCTCTTGCCCCCAGGCAGATCAACACCACTTGTCTGTTCTAATAGATATTTATCTAATCCTCTCTTTAAGATTTTCAGTAACACAGCTTCCACAGAATTCCTAGGCATTTTAAGTCTTCTTACCATTAAAAAAGTTTTCTTCATCCCTAATTCAATTTAAGTTTATTACTTTCTGCTTGACCATCACACACAAGAAAAAGAGATTATTCCTTTTTCAACTTTCTACGTATTTCTGCATACAAGTTACATAGTGATTTTCTACATATTTAAAGATTTGTCCATCTCCTTCATCCTTTGTGATTTTCTCTTCAGTAGGCTAAATAACCTCAACTCTTCAATGCTTCTCCATGTGCCATGGTGTGTAAACATCTGATTATTCATTCTTCTGAATGAATTCTAACTCCACATCTTGTACAGTGTCCAAAACTGGGCACACTATTCCAGGTGAGACCTTACTAAAGCTTAGTAGAATGAAAAGAATACTTCGCAGCACTTCCAAGCTATTGTCTAAACATCCCAGTATGGTATTTATCTTTTTCATAATTCTGACTCTGGTTCAGCTTAAATGCTATTACGGCTCCCATATTCTTTTCTGAAGAACTGCTACAGTTGTTCTCTATCCTGCATCAATTGCATAAATTACCCCTATCTAATTGCAGTACTTTGAACTTACCCTTTGGAATAGTGTTATAATCCTACTGAACAGCATTGTAACATAGAAACTGTAATTCTTGATTTTTCAGATAGTTTCAGAATCTAATTCTGCTATCAAGTGTCACATTTTTCTCAGCCTTTTTCCAGCTGTAAATTCAGTAACTATGTATCTTAATTCATTTTCTAGGTTTTTAATGAAAAAAACTGAACAAAGGTGGTTCCCAAAGAGACCACTGTAGAGCCCTGTTCAAAAAACTCCTTCCATTATGATAGTAAACTATTTATAAATATTTTTGGCCACTATAATTCAACTGTTTACATTGAATATATAGTATTTTCAGTTTCTTCAAAGCCATATGCTTCATACAGAGAACACTAGTAAGCAGAAAAAGTTTACTGCACTGAGAAAACTGGAAAGACTAAGGAAGAACTGAGATTTCATGAACAAAATTGAGTACTGCCAGTACCTAAAAATAACCAATAAAAAAACCCAATTATTAATATGTAATCTTAGATATAAGTGAATTAAAATTTACGCAAGTCTAGCAGAACCAGAGCTTAAAATAAAACATTCCTTTATAGAAACTCAATTTTACAGCTTATTTCTCTATTTAACTTTGTGAAAATTTCTAACTACTTATTTTGAAAAAAAATAATTAACAGTTTTCATGGACTAGAAGTATGAAACTCCATTTACATACATATATTTTAAAATAAACTAAAATAGATTTTGCCTGAAAAGTATTTAGTAACAAATAAAGTGCATGTTTTACCATTTATGCATGGGTTCAAAAGCAAACTATTTTTTTCCTATTACGTGAACTCACAAGATGATACATTTTGCAATAAAGCAAACATAAAAGTTAAACTTAAATAACACCAAAAGGAAGATTTATAGAATTTTTAAATTTTAAAATAAAAAATATTTTCAGTTTCTCATTATTAAAAGAATGTTTTCAGTCCTATTCTATAATTTCTACCCTAAAACTGAATCTCCTAGCTTTGCCAGTTTCTGTTAAACCTTAACATTTTCAGATAGCAAGAAAAGTAAAATTTGCATATGGCTCTCATACTGCCTTGGCGTTGTTAAAGATTAATGAATGAAATACTGGCCCCACCAAAGTCAAAACTGCCCTTGACTTTGACAGAACTAAGATTTCACTGTGTATCTGCTAAAGTTCTGAAGCTTTACAGATATTTGAGACGAAAAAATGAAACTAAAATTTTCTTGGTCCTTAAAAATACCCTCCAATGTATTATGTAGATTTGTATAGCATCTTATGCACAAATCTATGTCACAACCACTGTGTATGGGCATAGACATCCTACATATAACACTACATGTCTTATCATTAAAGCTCCTCATGCACAGAATACACATTTTACTAGGAGTTCCATGTATGGAGATTTGCAGAAAAAGGCCAATGGAGCAGTAGTAGCTCCTAAGATTGTATTCTAACTAAATCACTGAAGTTACTGCTGAAGAGGTCAGACTTGATTTTCAGTTCTCCCATTGCCAATCAGAGGTTAGAAAGCAAAGGCAGTGTCAGCTTGTAAAATGCCCTCAGCAGGATATTCTAAATGGGCAATTATTATAAACATACTCTCCAGTATGTTTTAATGCTACACAGAGATTACTTAGTCTACAGAGAGCAGCTTACTTACGTCTGGGGCTCCTTTTCATTTTGCTGTTTTTGCTGTGGTTGAAGAACGTTATTTACCAGCTCAGTAATCCCACTAAAGGGAAACCACCTGTTTAAATAAGCAAATAATGTGACTGAATAACCAAATAAAACCACACTAAATTAATGTTTTCTTATCCAGTAATAATAGAAATATACAGGCGGAAAAGCTAGAGCCAATGGGAATGTTAGCTGCAATACTAAGTCAGCCACTAAGGATGTAAGGGAAGTAAGTCTTACAGTTATCAGTTCACAAGCAGGCAGCAAGAACCTACATCCAACTAACACGTGGATGAAGTAAGAAGCTGCAGGCAGCTCTCTTACAAGCCAGTCAGGAAGCAGATGACAAACTAACTGCAGCCCACCAGGTATTAGTGAAAGCTAATACCATCAAAGGTGCAGAAAGCAGAAAATGGCAAAGGTAGAAAAGTCAAGCCTACTGCACTTTTAAGATATTTTACTTACTGTGTCAGTTGTGGTTTTTGTTCTTCTTTGACCCTAAAAAGATAAGTTTGCACAACTGAGTGCAACATGCTGTAAAACAACTACTCTGAAGTTCTATCACCTGTATCAAATGGGCAGGAAAAGATCTTACTTTGAGTCAGAAGGTATTCCTTTAATATTTGTTAAATATTTATATTGTATAAATGGTATCCTGTGCTTTTTTTTTCCATTAAAGATTAAAAATGAGGGAAATCCAAGCACCTAAAATTTTTAGTTACAATGTGAAATTGGTTACTGCTACTGATTTCTAATCCTATGGACAGAGTATCGTGATAGAGCATTTTAGCAATGTATTTAACTATAAATGCAAGGAAGGTGCTTTAATTGTAAGTTAACCATAATCTGCTTTTTATATTTTTATTTACAATCAAATTATCTACCATATTTCAAAGTGAATTTAAAATATGGAACAAGTCATTTAAAACATAAAACCCTAAACTAATAGATTAAAGAAAAATCAGTATTGTAGATGGCAGACAAATTGGCTCTAAAAACCTAGGAAGCCTTTCAAGTAAAATGCTAAATTGCTAAATGAAATAATTACGTAGTGCATACAACAGGTCAGATACTATTGATGAATATTTGTCCACCTGCTTTAGGGAAACAATCAGTCTGAAATACATGCTTTACTTTGAGTGTGTAAGCATAAYTGCTCTCCACACAACTCAAGGACAAAGACATTCATACGAGTATTCACATCCTATAATTGTAGGTATCTATTTTAAATATCAAGTTAGTATATAGTATATATTCAATAAAAACAACAGGCTTCTAGCTTAGAAGTCTGGAATTTCCTTCTGGAGAAGGCTCCCTTACGGGAGTGCAAGCTCCTAATTTAAGCAGATGCTTAAACCTGGACAGAATGTTAAAGCAGCTCACAAAACCAGCTCCACACCTCCTGCTCCGTATCATTATCAAAGTGAGTAACACTATAAAGGGGGTGACTGGACAAGAACTAAACAAGAAAAGGAGACACTAAGATACACTAAAAACCTTTCAAAAGTTACTACAGAAAGGGAAAACTGAACATGCAACACAGTAAAATGTGTTCTGGCATGGCTTGCCTCTTCAGCATACAAAAATATATGTTCCAGTGCAAAAATCTGGCAAATACACTCTTAAATTAAGAAATACAGAAATTAAAATTCTTCATGCAGTCTCAACTCCACTCTACCATGCATCACAATTTTAATATTATCTTTAATCAAGAGATCCCATACTAGATCTTTCTACACAGAAGATTCAAATATATGGGAGAGAATTGAATACACAACTCCTGCATTAGGCAGCTTTAGAAATCTAATTCAGAATCCCCAATGTTAAGAGCCTAAATGCTCTATATGATCAAACATGAGAAGAAAACACTTCCAGAGGATGACTCAGAGCTCCTAAACTGTATGACTACAGCTAGATAATGTAAATTATAGAATCATAGAATCAGTAAGGTTGGAAGGGACCTCTGGAGATCATCTAGTACAACCTCCCCGCTCAGCAGGGTCACCTACAGCATGGTAGACAGGGCTGCATCCAGGCGGGCCTTGAAGATCTCCAGAGAAGGAGACTCCACAACCCCTCTGGGCAACCTGCTCCAGTGCTCCGTCACTCTCACAGGGAAGAAATTCCCCCTCACAGTCAGGAGGAACTTCCTGGGCTTCAATTTCTGCCCATTGCCTCTTGTCCTGTCACATGGGACAACTGAAAAGAGTTTGTCCCCGTCCCCTTGACGCCCTCCCTTCAGGTACTTGTACACATTGATCAGATCCCCCCTCAGCCTTCTCTTCCCCAGGCTGAACAGGCCCAGCTCTCACAGCCATTCCTCTTAGGGCAGATGCTCCAGCCCTCTGATCGTCTTTGTACCCTACGCTGGACTCCCTCCAGTAGCTCCATGTCTCTCTTGTACTGGGGAGCCCAGAACTGGACACAGTACTCGAGATGAGGCCTCACCGGGGATGAGTAGAGGGGCAGGATCACCTCCCTCCACCTGCTGCCAACACTCTTCTTAATGCACACAAGGATACCACTGACTTTCTTGGCCACAAGGGCACATTGCTGGCTCATCGTCAACTTGTCATCCACCAGCACTCCCAGGTCCTTCTCTGCAGAGCTGCTCTCCASAAGGTCAGCCCCCAGCCTGTCCTGGTGCTTACGGTTATTTTTCCCTAGGKGCAGGACTCTGCGCTTGCCCTTGTTGAACCTCAGGAGGTTCCTCTCTGCCCAGCTCTCCAGCCTGGCCAGGTCTCTCTGAATGGCAGCACAGCCCTCTGGTGTGTCAGCCCCTCCTCCCAGCTTGGTATCATCAGCAAACTTGCTGAGGAGGCACTCTGTCCCCTCATCCAGGTCACTAAGGAGGAAGCTGAACAGGATGGGACCCAGTACTGAGCCCTGGGGGATGCCACTAGCCACAGGCCTCCAACTGGACTCCACACCACTGATGACGACTCTCTGAGCTCTGCCTTTCAGCCAGTTCTCAATCCACCTCACTGAACAAAAAAAAATGAATTGTAGTTACTCAGTGGTTTCTTACATTCTTTTCAATATGTGCTCCAAAACATATTTACTGGACATTTTTAAATTACTTTATTTCCTTGTGATTTTTTCTATTGAACTAAACAAATATAACCTGAGTGCTTTAGATGATCAGATTACAATCAACGTCTTTCCTATGKACAGTGACTATGGCCTCTTTTTCAGATGCAGAACTGAAACCAAAATAGCATAAGATCAAAACTGGCAATAGTATGAGCCAATTCTGAACTTCATTTGAAATCTTGGGGTGGGGGTGCGGGTGGTTCAAGAGAATTTAGCATCTTAAAGTAATTGTGTATGTTCAGTGACTTCAACAGAGCAGTAAATTGTTGGTGGTTTTGGAAACCTTACAATGGGATTTTCAGTTTAGCATTCACTATATCAAAATCTTTACCCATTAGTAGACACCTTGAAAATCTGTAGCTAAAATGATTTTCCCAGTGTTTTAGAGGAACTCTGTTTTCTAAGTCAGGATATTCCACAATTCAAAATACATCTACTATTAAAATCCTTCTATAGTTCTGCAGCTTATCCATTATACACTTTCCAACATCGCAGTTATGTAAGGGCAACATCTTCCTTCATTGTATTAACTATGACACATTCCTTGAGTACCATACACTCATCCTCTAGTCCACAGACTAGGCAAGGATCTTCCCTGACTCTGTAACAACAGTGGAGGGGAAGTTATAATTTGAAAAGAAATAAGGAAAAACATCTACAGAAAAGCAGATTCTATCATATCAGACCGAACAACTATAAGCCTTGTGGACTGACATGCCTGGAACCCTCAGGTGTGCAGCACAGACATTTAGCACTCAGGTCATGGAACAGATCAGGATTCTGGATCTAAGCCATCAAACCACAGGTTAATGCCCTGTTACYATCTTTCCAGAAGACTCTTCAATCAGATGAAACTAGGAGAACAAACTGTAATAACTGAACAGAAGTAATGACACATTATACAAAACACAAACAACATATTTTTAACACAAGTTTAAATAGCCTTTTCTAGAGAAAAGAGGACTGAGGGGACTCAGGATTCTGAAATCCTGCCTATATATTATATATACAGAGGTATTTTCTTTTAAGAAATGCCTTATGTTTTCCTMCTCTGCATTCAAAAATCAGTAGTTAGTCATTCCTTACCAGAATTGGTTTGACACTTCAAAAAAAGAGTTCATTTACTCAACACAGACCAACTGAAAAACCCTGAACAGTATGACTGCATACTACTTCTTTCAAACTACCTGTCTTCATTTTACCCTTTCACATCATTTCAATCTTATCCTCTGGACACTCAGCTAAGAACAATGCCAGTCCTAGTTATTCACCAGAACCTATTTCCAATCACTACCAGCTTACTAYATCCACTATCAGGCATCGGACAATCTGGCTAATCAACAATGACAATATAGTCCAACAGTATGCCACTAAACACATTATTACCCATTTTCAATTTTGATTTCTGTCACAATGGGATTTCACTCAACACTTTCTGCAAGCACCAAATTCATTCTAAAATGTTAAAAGAATTGGAAGCCTTTATCAGTTCACATTTTTTTTTTTTTTGTGGAGATCGTAACTTCATATACTGCATCATTGCTTCACTTGAAAAAAAAGAAAAATAATTTTTCTACTTATCAACAATAAAGAATTTTTGGACTGTACACTATGTTGTCTGGAACCTCTGCCCTTCCTCGTTTCTCTGCAAACCTAAACGGTGCAAGTGCCACACACCTTTGATCTTCCAGGAGGTAGGTCATCAGGTTAATCTCAAGTTTTAGTAAACACTGTTTGATATTAGATCCTTTCTCTGTACAGATTATTTCCTCAAAGACTACAGCTATCGCAGTAGCTCCACTGGCAGGGAGAATGAACAGGATGGGGGACCTACACATACATCATTACAAAGTGAATTAAACTGAGTGTTGTCCTCAGGATTTGCATTTGTTCATCTTTGCATTCCAGATCCCTTTAGTCCAGATGACAACAAAGAGCCAGCAACTAACTCAACAGTTGAGATGTCTACACTCAGGCTTTCCAGGGAAGATTTTACCCTCTTTTTTCAATAATTGTCTCCAATTATTAGCAAATTTGAACTATTTCAAGATCATCTGATAATTAGCAGTATAATCTCAATGTAAACACAGAAAGGCATAAAGTAAAGACAGAACTATAAATTCAGTTTATGGACTTTAAGCATTTTTAAATAAAATGGATGTCTATACATGGATCTATTAATAATTCACAGAACTACTCTAACTATAGCATACTACGATAAAGTAACACTATATACACTAACATTGTAAAAGTAAAAAGGATTATGCAAAAGCCAAGTCTTGTAAATAATAAAAAGAGGTTATCTCTCTGTGATGCTTGTGATACTTGCTATAAAAGAGATAGATCTTATAAAAGATCTGCGGCTAACAAACATCTATCACACAGATATTTTTAAAACCATGCCTTACAGTCCAATGCTTCCATCACTTGACCAAAGAAGTCTCTAAATCATCTGAAAGTCACGTAGATACCACATGCTTCAGGGCACACAGTTTTACAAAGACAATTCAATGTAAAACTCAAAAACAGATCAAAAAGATCAACTCTAGCTATCCTAATACACTACAATGTATAGGCAGACAATATACACTACAGAAAAGGTGCGTTCATGTTTGCGCTAATACACACGCATGCCTGTGAAATTCTGCAAAAACTTGATGTTTCAGACATGTGTTTACCACATTTGCAAAGGAGAAGAAATTACCCTTGCCATTGAAAATGTAAAACTTGGTATTAAATGAGCTGGCAGTTCTGCATCTTGCAACTCACCACTCACTTTCCTAAAGCTCTGATTACACTTCAAGGTAAGAGTAGAGATCCCTGCTGAATCCCTCCACAAAACTTGTCACAGATGAAAGATGAAATTACTAAGTGAATATCATGCAATAAAGAATAGCATTACCCAACATCAGCTGGGCTGAAGACTGCATGGGAATGTGGTAAAGAAAGAAAAAGAGAATGATTTCAGATTCTTTGGCATTTTTTAAAGATTCTGGTTAAGTTATACAACAGTCTGGCTAAGGAATTCATATATTTCCATTCTTACAGTATACGAACAATATATTTTCTTAAAATTATTTACCGATTTCCTGACATGTAGAAAAATCTCATCCTCAACATAGTCCAGAAAATGGCAGAGGAAGTGAAATAGGACTTAAATAGGTGATAGTTACATTCTCCTCCTCTCCTCCATTTCTTTATCCCTCCCTCCTCCCTCCTTTCTCTCTCTCACGAAAAAGGCAATCAGTGAATAACTGTGTTGAAACCACTGAGAGGATGCCAATTTCCTCGGACTAGAGTCTGTGCAGAGAAAGAGGGAGATGATCTGTTCCATCCACGTTCAGAGGTCTCCACCACCTTGTCCTAGAGCGCAAGGTCCGTTAACCCGTTTTCCTAGCTTTCCTGCTGTGGACTTTTTTTTTTTTTTTTTTTTGCATCTTCACAACAGTATTCCAACATATAATGATATTCCCTCCACAATAGGAAAACTAAGAAAAAGGATTAGCATGAAGTGACTATCTGCTCAGAAGTCTGAAGTCAAGACCCATGATATATATAACTCTGCATACATTCACTGTTGACAAAACAAAAAACAACTTTTGCAGCATTTAATATATTCTGCAGACCAGTCAGATTTACTTACCTCATTTACCTTGAATGATCACTTCCAGGAAAAGTAAGTTAAGCATCACTATTTMATAATAATTCAGTTACTGTAAGTTAATACAATATAGTCAAATATGCGTAAAAATCAGCTACATCCTTGAAATACAAGGCCTCTACAGATGAGGTAAGTTAACCTATGCAACTATGCTTAATTCCAAGAATAGAGAGTTAAGGGAATTAAATGCAACTGCCATGTTAATTAGATAACTGGTAAATATTACATCTTAACTGAATTGATTAGCCCACTGATGCTAAAAGCGCATTCACCTTAGAACATTTAGCTTAATTAWTTTTTAATTAAAACAAAGGTCTTTCGTTATTTGACAGAATTGCTGTGGGCATTTTATTAATTTAGTGAGTATAGGTAGTTGAATTAACATGGATCTTATTTTGGACAATCCTGTCACATCTTTTCTAAGGACAAATTTTCTTTTAAAAAGTCTGTAATTTTCTTAAATGATTTTGACTAGTTTTTAACAACAGTATTAACTTTGGAAAAACACTTTCTGAGATCGGGGTAGAGATCAGCTAATATTATTAAAAAAGCAAGTAGAGGAAGTACTTAGGCTAGGAACAGTATTTGTAACACAGAATAAACTGAAAACCCTTCTAAATCCAAACTGAAGTGGTTGTAGTTACTAAAGATAAAATAAAAATGCAAGAAAACACTATATGAAATTTAAAAACCAGCAAAGACCTAGAGATGCTTTACATCTATTCTGCTGAATAGTAACCCAGGCAGAATGAACACCTTACAGAACCTCTAATGAAAATCACCATTAAACACAATGAATTCCCTAAGATTAAGACTATACTTTGATATTTAGATGACATTTAGAAATTGCATGATTTTATCAAACATCTTTCAGACAGAAGTAGTCTCCAGACAAAAATGTCTCCAGGTGGAATTCTAAGACTAATAATTTTTCAAAAATTTATACTAAAATGTATACATCATTACACTACAACCATAATGCTAATAACCCTATACTTCTCTTTCAGATTAAAGACTGAAGAGATTGACACTAAGCCTTGATTAGTTCCGAACAACCCAATAAATCAGACTCTGCTTATCTTAGGATGTAAGCTCTTCAGACCAAAAACGTTTCTTACTCTTTTCTTCTGGAGTAAAAGATACAGACACTGTGTTCTACAATTAAATTCATAAACCTGTACTGTATGTGGTGCAAGACATACATACTATTTCCTTATTTCATAACCATTACAAGTTATAATTAAAAATGAAATTGTTGAATAGTTATTGGTGGAAAAATCCTTAGGGATATGCTCATTCTGGCAGCTCCGTAGTTCTGCCACTAAGGAACAAAGAAATAAATCTTTCCAAGACTGGTGACAAAGACCTCTAGAAGAATCTCTTATTACTATTACAAAAAGTTCCCACTGCTGCTCACTTACATACCTCCTAGCTTGGTCAGACTTTTTCCTCTGTGTTGTGGTTTTGATATTAAAACAATAAAACGAGTGTTAAAATCATAGATCAACACATGAGAAAATGATTGTGGTAGTAATAAATAAGTATTACATTGAATGGCAGGCACCACGTTATGTGTAGTTTCAGTAATTAATTCATAGATCAATGCATTCCTTTGAAGGTTATCCAAAATTGGAAGWAGGAGGTATCAACGAGGGAGGTGATAGTAAAAGGTCACTGGTAAAAATCTACTATTTGTCCAAAAGCTACCACACTGCTCAAAATGAGCTCCTGCAGTTTTTTCCTATATTTAGCAAACAAGAGAGTATTTTGGTTATCACAGAGTAAGTGAGAATTTGTAACTGTCAGCACTATAACCGGTTGCCATGTGGAATATGCCAGCTGCTTCCCACTTGGGCATCTTGTGTCTGCTGAGGAAATGAGCAATGTAAAAAACTAGAAACAAAAAAAATATAAAGCAATAATTAAGAAAAAAATTCTGGATCATTGAAAGTTGTCAAAGATCAGCAATGAAAATACACAGAATATAGTAGTCTGAAGTATGTTAGAAACGGAAAACAGAGAAGTTTTATAATACACCTCAATATAATTCATCTTCCGATCTTAAAGTTTCAGAATTTTTTTTTCAAGTTGTCCCATTACTAACTTGAACTAGGAGCTGCACCACTCTTGAGTTTCTCTGATTAAATTAACCACTACCCATTAGTTGCTCATTTCTGACACCATATACGATAGTAATTGCAAGATCAGCATCAGCTAACTTTCAGAACATAAAATCAGAAGTTAGGCTGTGTTAGAAATTCAGTAACAGCAAAACAAAGATCCAACCAATGTATATAAAAGGTATCAAGGGCAGCCATTAAAAAGAAAAGGAAAGCTTTAAGAAGTCCTTCAGTCTCCGTAAATATTATTTTAATAGAAGTTTATATATTCAGTTTCTACTTGTGCATTTAAACAGTAGCTAGTATAATGTAATTCTTTGCCAGAATGGATCTCCAAGACCAATTTCAAGAATATCAGATACAGCTGAAAACCTCTTTCGTTTTAATCAGTTTCTTCTGCCAGTAGACTCTTAGACAAAGAAAGCTGTTCTTGTCTTCTTCAGAAAAACACAGTTTTTCTTCTCTTTAAGAAACCGCAACGTGAGCAATCAGCTTAATCATTTGTCATCTACTCTGCAGAATTTTTGGTCACACGACTGCCTCCTCCACATGATTTAAAAAGCCCTGACTTCTCTAATAACCTCAGCAATCCTATTACATACAGGCTGAACGGCCTCATATGGGACCCTGGACATTACAGTCCATACATAGGCAGTAGCTGCCTTCACTCAGTGTGCTTGAAATTATGTTAAGAACATCTTAACTGATTAAGTTTAAAAATCAAATCAAATTAAGTATATTGAATAAACAATTTTAGTCTGGTTTAAATTTCACTGCATCTGGCAAGTGATTCAAGGGAAAAAGAAATATTCAACTCAAAATGCCAGGGGTCAAATCAAAAGATTTTAATGAAATGTCATCTCATTTTCAAAGAAGGAAGAGAGGCAGAATTGTCCTATTCAATTAAAACGTGTTATAAAATGCACTTCTGTGTAATTATGTGGTCCTCATGATGAGCCATAGGTGAAGTTGAGACTGAAAAATGTTTTGATTTGCATATCTTATTATATTCCTCATTTCCTAACAAAGACAAATTTCTGACAGCTACAGTTTTCAGCATATTTGCATAAGTCTGTTTTTAAAGACAACAGAAGAAAATTCTAATTATCTTCCGTTTTATTGTTTTTAGTTTGAATTTAGTTAGCCTTTGGATGTGTGCGCGGGGGGGGCGTGTCCCAATGTTTTTAAATACAGATTAACAAAACAGTTGGAAAGAAAATGTTCCTCCAATGCAATCCTTAAGACACATACTCTAATCTTACACCTAGCAAGCATTATTTCAAAAAACTTAGGATTCACCATAGGAGTGCTAGAGTAGATTTAAAAGTCGCTTATCTCTACCACCATAATCTTTTATGCTTTGTGTAACAGAAGAAAATGTTTTATAGTCTTGCCAATATGGTATGCAAAATACACCACACTCTTTGCATTATGGAAGTTATATTTTACTTCTGGAAATGAAAGTGGTTATAATATGATGAATATGAATTATATTTACTTGCTCATGTCCAAAATGCAAACATTTATCAGTATTATTGATAGTAACAACACACGCATAGATATACTCCAATATAATATACAAGTTTACTCAAACTTACTTGAATAAGTCTATAATCTACATGCATAATTTTATTTAAGCAACCTTCAGCAACAGATAATTAAATATCATTTCAAATACCTACATTTATTTTCCTTAAAAAAGAAAATAAATGCTATTTAAAATGTTTTTGCCAGAGAAAAGTTCTTCATTTAATATTTCACTGCATTTAAATGTTATCTTAAAAATATGCAAAGAATTGATGTAAAGTTTTTTATTTTGTTGTTTATTTGTAGGTGTTTCTAGACACATATAAGGAAAAACACTGTAAATATATCTACCTGAACCAAACTTCTAACACTTTTATGAGATGTTTATTATAGCATATGGATTGCATTTTTTCTTAATGTAATGTCTATTAATTATTTCTATATGGGAAAGAGGAGAGATTTTTCTACTTAAGTCTCAAACTGTTTTGCAATTAACTGAAATTTCCAGGGAACTCAGAAAACACCAAGAAGAGCAGAAAGCCTCATTGTAAATTTACACTAATAYAAGGTTACAGAAATCAAACTACTGCTTAATCTCTTCTTTTAGAATATTATCTTACATGTATGCAATATATTTTAAATGTCCTGCTAAAGAGATGCCCTCCCAGTACTAAATGTGCAGAATTAACACTCTAAGTAGAGGGTTTGGGGGGGTTTTTTAAGTCAAAAAAGCAGTTCTTGCCAGTTTTCTCTGCTTCTCTTTCAACAGTAGATGGCATTCTTAGCATCTCCTGCAGGAAGTGCTTTCCTAGCAGCTTATAATGTCACCAAACCTGCAATCCTCGGCTCAGCTGTTAGCAGGTGAATTCAGTAAAAATGCATATTAAGTCTGCAATTAGTTTAAAATATATTAGTAATTACTTTGCTCTTGACATGTTATTTTAACTGCTAAGTAATAATTTTTATTACTTGAGGTGGAAACTCTACTATTCAAGAAAAAAAGTAAGTATGTCCTAAGGGAATAATTCAAAAATTTTGGATTTMAACCTTCCATTAGAAAAACAGAACCTTTTTTTTCTGAGAAGATAAATGATTAAATAAAAACATAAATGGAAATACTTTCAGCTCAGCATCTTGACTTCTCTATCCTTTTTAAAAAAAWTTTTAGTTTATATCTGTCAAATTACACATAATTACTGTGATACAATTTAAGTGACACAAGAGATACATTGAGATACACTCACTGTCCAGTTTACATACTACTGAAAGAAGTGGTTTTGCTTAGATCACTAAGATAGGAAGACATTACCTTTAAATAATAGCCTTTGATGGTAGAGTTAAAAGCATAATGAGTTAAAAATCATAAACAAAATACTATTATAAATTATAAAATGTCTGCATAACTAGTTCTAGTAACACAATTTTTAAATTGTAGAAATGCTCTTTTTCATTGGTTTTATAAGTTTCAATCAATGTTCCACTAAGAAGTAACAGCTATCAGTTTATTTATTGCAGAACAGTTTGCTCTTGCTGTTTACCTGTCTCCTTTGATCACTACTTTGTTGGGATTTCTTTGCTCATTTGCATCTCCATTATAAAGTGAATTAAAGTTAATAATACTTGAAACTCCTCAAATTTTTTCAGACTCTTTCTGCTTCCACTTGTCTTACATTTGTGTAAATATAAATAAGGTTCTCTTGTCTAAGGACTCTGAGTTTATTTAAATTGATAATTTTTGTGAAAATTTTTATTTCTTCTATTGAACAGATAAATATATAACTAGCAATTGAAGTAATTCAAATGCTCTTGTACAAATGTTATTTAAACTGGAGTGCTGTTAAGAGTTCGTAATTGTTTTTATCTATTGACCAAAGCTAGGCACTAGGTTCAAGAGATGAAAATAATTCAACACTATTAACACTGCCATGAACCCACGATATCAATTTGCATACCTTCCACTGTCTCTACAATTAGTTTCAACGCTAAAGTTTTAAAACGGATGTTCAAAGAATATCATCTTGGTGTCCCAAAACTGGGTTTTGTTACTCACTGTGCAAGCAAGTGAAAGTGCAATATCTCACTTAAAAAAGGAACTGCCTTGATAAAAGCATTCCAAGTATAAACCACTTCACCTTGCCAAATCCATCAAGTAAAATCCACTTAAAGAAAAAAAAAAAACTTTTGTAAAATATATTTTGCTGAGATTAATCTTCAACTATTTTGACTTTGTAGTCTCAGAAGTAAAACTCTTGCAAATAGCTTCTGTATCATGCTTTTAAGAACACACTAAGCAGAAGCTAAGAAACACTTATAATATCTGCTATAAAAATTCATTAGAATTTTTATAAGCAAGAAAATACATGCATTTTTCAATAGAAACACTTAGAGGAAAAAAAAATACTACGTACACAAAAAATTTATCCAAGATTAGTATGAGAAAAGAGTCCTCAGAACCAGATGTGTTTTAGAGAAGGACAAGTTCTACTACATTTCAGTCATAGCTGTTCTCACAAATAACTGTTGATACAGAGCATTTAAGTTCAATACACATGGGCACAAGTGTGGGGCAAACAACAAAACAATGCTTTTGACTAACATTAACTTGGACAATTTGCACAAATTTTGTATCATATAGACCAGTTGCTTCATACCTCATCTGAATCTCCTCAACTGCAATTTAAGCTCAATACTTCCTGTCCTATCATCCACTATGAGCACACAGAGCAGGAGCCTTCAATGTATTTGAACATCCTAAAGCCCCCGTCAATCTTCTGTCCTAAAGCCTATCAGATTTGTTCAGCTTCTCATGGCATGTTTTCTAGAGATCTCACCTGGACTGCTATCAACCAATTCATAGCTATTTTGAGCTGCAGTTTTCAAAATTGAACACATTCCAGCTGGGCTTTTACTGGTGCTGATCAGAACTGAAGGACTGCCTCATTGTTTTGTAGGATATAGTAACATTTATGCAACCTATAAAGGTGAATACTTTTTTCCGTAACAACATGGACCATTAAGTTCACGTTCAGTAGAAGAGGCAATTTAAAACCTAGATATCACTCCAGGGAACTGCTATCTCCATCAACTGCTGAATAACATCAATTCAGGCAAATGATTACATCTAAGCATAGTGCTTACCGAATAATGTCCTTACTGAATATCATTCAATACTTTCAGACCATATCTCCAGTTTGTCAAAATCTTTTTGAAAGTCTTTAATAATACCACAACATCTAAGTGCTATTCTATTTACCCTATTCTATCATTCTGGGCATTAATGAAAAGACTGACTAGTGTTGGACCGACAACTTCATCAAAGTTTCATTCAAAACATTTTTCCACTTAGACAGCAAACCATCCACAGCTTGTTAGCAAAAAAAATTTTAATGATCATTCTGTAGTACATATTCTACAGTACTGTTCTATAGCAGTTTTCTCTAGATCACCTGTCCCAGCTTGCTTGGGAATATGTTTCAAAAGATGGTATTAAAGGCTTTACTTAAATCAAGACACATTATCCACTGCTACTTCTCAACTTCTCTGTCTATGCAACCTGATAACTTGCCATGGAATGAAATCATTTTTTTTGTACAATTTGTTCTTGGTAAAGCTATGTTGGCTGTTATTCATGTCTTTGTTTTCCAGGTATTTATAAGAATTTTACTTATTTCTTCTACCATTTTTCCGGGAATTAAATTGGGCCAATTCACTTCTAATTCACCGGCTCTTCCCCCCATGCACATAACATATTAAATATTTATGTTTCAGTCTTATGGCAAAGACTTAGAATGCTGTTGAACATATCTGGACTATTTTCCCCAGATCTTAGGATTCTTAATCAAAGTTGGATTCCTAAGCTGAGGAAGAGACATTGATGGAGAACAGGAAAAGCACAGAGATGGATGTGTTTGTCACAGCTGAAAAACACCGCATTTTGAGACTATGCCTTACTTAGTGTCCCATTTTTAATATACTTATATAGAAAAAGATACTCATATTGCATTTTCTTTCTCAAAAGAGACACCAACTCTAAGGAAAAGAAGGACCTTAGTTGACAAGGACCTGAATCCCTGAAGTAATTTCTTCATGAAGAGAGTTTACAATTCAAATATTTACTTAAAGCATTCTTTCCAAACAATGTATGGCAAAAGGGAGTAATGCCAATGAGTGACAAAAATTTCAAAAATAAATAATTCATGCAAGAGGGCAAAGAACTGCATGACAACTGCTCAGGAAAATGTTAGTGAGACCTGCATGCAATTTATTTATCTTGTTGGAAAAATTATAAAATCAGTAACTTAATTTTGATCTTACGAATTTCTATGTACATAAGAGATATCTTAAAGAGTGTTTGCCCTGCGAAGATGATTTGTTGCCTCTTTAACTTTGACAATCTAGCTCCTTGACCATCCAGAGAGTACACATATTAGTTTGAAGCAACACCATTATATCTCAACCAAGTCATCAACAGACTCAGAGAACAAGAAGATAGTAAATATTAGTCTGCACCAGGCATAACGAACACAAGTGTGGCTTGGGAGCATGTGGCTTGGAAACCTATTCTCAAGGAATTGAAGCTGTAAAAAAAATCAGATTAAAAACAAAATGCAAATTTTAAGTCATTTTTTTAACACTGAAATGATTTACCCACAATAGTGATGAAGCATCACCATTTTAAATCAAGATGGGTCATATTCCCAAATTCACTCTGCTTCAATCTCACTTTCTGTAGCTTGATGCAGCAATTGCTCAATGAAATTGTATTATGTATGTGATGGATGAAGTCATACCATAGTAACAGTCCATCTCATGACTTAAAAATCTAATTAAACACTCCTAGTTTCTCTTACTAATGCGGAAGTACTCAGGGCACTCAGAGATTTTGCTGCGTATATGAATCCAAACATGCAATTTTTCCAACTGATCATCCCCCTCAGAGAGAAGCCATCATCTGTTACCTGCTAGCTATATAATTTTAACAATCATCTGAGAAGATACGCTGAAACGATCAGTATCTGAGCATTTTTGCAGTTTAATAAGCACTGTAAAAAYAGGATAAATATTAACAGCCACTAAAAAAGAAGTCACATTCCATGTGCAGTGACCGTTGTAGTATTACAATAGGTATATAATCTGTGTTTGATTATACATGAATAGTATGGGCCCTTAGGGAAGAACATCTTTTTTAGATAAAATTATTGTTATTTAAACAATATCTGAATAATATAGTTTTGAAATAACTTTAAACTTAAATAGTAGTATCATAATATTAACACATTGCTTTAAAGTCTAGAACAGTCATTGTTTCTCTATTTGCCTAAAATTATTTTATTTATATTATATAAATATATAAATTATAAATTATTGTTTATTAAATTTCTTATAAATAATATATGTATGTTATATAAATTTATATTATTTACATCTCTGATAACATTTTTTGTAATAAAAGTAATTTTAAAAATATTGCAGTAATATTGACTGTAATAACTAAAAAAGTAGTAGCAAGTACAAAAAAATAAGGCTATAAGAAAATAAAAGTGTTTAATTCCAGAAGGAGAGAATAGTGAATTCTACCAACTTGTATGTAGAAGAATTCTTTGATTTTTTTGGAGAACATGTATGCAGTTGTTTATGATGCAGTTCAACAAATACATCATACCAAGCAGAGAAACACTTAGAAAACTGAAGTGTGCAAGGAACTCTCTTTACAAAATAAACTCTAGATTGAGCTATAAAAAGCAAACTACCAAATGACTACAAATTAACTTTGCGTAATGTTTTCTGCTGCTAATACAATGCTGCAGAACAACACCGATTTGCAAAATGATCTTAGAACAGAAAGCAGCGATGGAAGTACTATGACCTCTGCCTTCTTCCACTGTTCCCATAAGGAAATGCCAAGCTCTTCTGATTTCAGTATCTATATAAAAAAATGTATTTATATCTTTGGAAATAAGCATAGAGTTACACTGATCATGGCTTTAGAAGTCTTCATTTTTCTATGATGCTTCAAAGCCCAGCTTAGCATCTGGATATGCTKATTTTATCACTTATAATGATGACAGCATTTCACTACCTGAACAATATCACTTCAGGAATGCAGAACAGCTGGTGGAAGCTGAACAGGATTAACTGAGTGGACAGAAGAAACCACTTTGAAATGTTTTAACTCCCATTTGGTTCAACATATATCTCCTCAAATAGTCAACTCAATCAAGTATTTTAAGAACTCTTTTGGACTTCTTGTTTGTAACGGGCTACCATCAGTTAGCACCTGCAGCTGTTTTCTCCCTTCCTAGCTGGTCAGAAGATCTCATTTCATCTTATTGGGTGCCTGTATTTATCAGCTGCCCTTACCATTAGTCATCTCAATTACACTAATGCAAAATTTCTCAGTAAGAAGCTAGCAGCCTTTAGCAAATTCCATCTACTACATTTTTCCACCATAAGAGCTGCAGCCTCATTTACTACTCTCTACACTGATTTTTAATAGAAGAGTGTGTCAAGTGGAAAGTTTTATTTCTTATTTCCAAATGCTTAGTATCTTGTGACCAGTGTAGCCAGGATGAAGATCATRATCAATAATCTCACTCCTCACACTTAATAATGGTTTTAATACACATGAAAGGAAATAGAGCTCTACTGCAATGACACTTGACTTCCAAAACCATAGTGTCTTCGAGCTGCAAGGTGCACTTCACTGCTCTTGCTTCTTTCAATATTAACACAAAGAAATGTACATATCAAAAAAGCCACTCTATCAAAAAAAAAGCACTAACAGCAAATAAAATTCCTCCTGGAGGGAGAGAATGCAAGAGAACACACTAAATGTAGCAGATGTTAGTCATGTCATTTAATGCATGATTGAAAGACTAAAGATACTATTTGATAAGGACAGTATAAGAATCTCCACAGAACAGAATGGGATTAGCACTTCAGTACCATTGTTAAAAATGAGGGAATAGCTTAATATAAACATAAACAGAATTCTCATTTTCGTATTTAATTAAATTTGAAAAATGTAGACTATCCAGTAACACTGCTTCAGAACCCCTGATTTTCTACAAAGGCTACTAAAAATGCAAAAGACTAAGCTTCACAGCTAACATTAAATTAGTCACAAGTAACACTCTGGCCATACTGATCAATACTAGTAACACTCCATTTGTGACATCTTACATTGTTCTTGTTCATGATTTCAGGATGTAAATGGTGAGATTTCATTATAAACATTACAAAATAGTTACTACTTACTGAAACCAYAAATGCATGTTGGGATTCCTATAATTAGTGTATTATTAATTACAGGCATTATCACAGCAGGAAAAATATTTGTGGAATCAGGCCTTTTCCAAACAAAAAGGAATATTTATTCTATGTATCACTGATACTAGATTTGAAGAAAAACTATCATTAACATTATAAAAGTGAAATATATAAATATATTTAATAGTTACATTTAGTGGCAGTTACTAAAAATCCACAGAGTCTCCTATAAAAACAGCACTTAAGTTTAAATGTGTTTAAACAACACTAAAATATTTAGGAAATGCAAAGCACTTTCCTAAATACTAGTTGAAGTTAAGAGGCTTAGCAAAGAAGGTGATCGACTAATAATACTTAAAAAAATCACAGATCATATGCAAATATGATCTACGGAATTGTCAATGTAGCCTTTTCTTTTGAAGTTCTGAAATTTCCAATAGCGAGGAATCTCTATTAAACTGTTTTCTATAATGTGGAGCAGAATAGCAGCATCAATGATGACTGTTGTAATTGATGTATTTTATCTGAAGTCATCATCTCCACACTACATAAAAATATCTACTCTAGTTGGAATGTCAATGACAAAAATTTATACAGCTCTTTAAACATAAATCAATTGATTTTGGATGCTATAAATCATTTTTAAAAGAATCAGAAAACAAACTCAGTATCATTAATCCCCTGGGGAAGAAGTGAAAATGCCCTCTAATCATTCTTGAAAGAAATACCTCCCAGGATACTTAGTTCTGGATATAAATACATTTTAAAGCTTTTTAGCTCTCAGAAACAAAAATCTTAGTGAATCAGTCCTAGGCTTCTTTTTCTGTATTTCTCATCTAAAAATTACAGCATTGCCTTMTTCAAATCTGCTTTATGTTTCTTACTACTAAGTCAGGGATGAGTTCATATGCTGTGGCTGTAATGCAGGAACGGCTGTCAGGCAAGCAAATATGCAGGTCTTACACAAGCCACACCTAACTCAAACTTTAAGAGTTAGCTTTACAGTAAAAAATATTATTTTTTCTGGATTATGATAGCAAACAGAGGCCCCAAATTGCTACCTCCCAYTACATTCATGTTAGAGTCCATACATATGCCAAGAGAGATGGAGAGCTCCATTTTCAAAAAACGTTGGAGGTCATGCCCAAAGATTGCAAAGTTTATGAACATATGGACATTAGACAAGTCTTTGCATAGGTAAAGACTAATGGCATGATTTAAAGTGACTACTTTGATGCATTCTTACAAGGGCAAAAAAATATCCTAAGAAAATTATTTAGTGGGTTTAAATTATGCACTAAGTATAGTAAATGAAGAACGGTAAGTATCTTCAACAGAATCTGGAAACTCGAAAAACAGGGGAGAACCTATATAAATCTAGTCAATAAGAGGAAAAGGACACAACTGTTCTGAAATTCTTCCATGAGAGTCCAGGTTTCTAA
Organism: Rhea americana; assembly: GCF_003343005.1. Taxonomy (NCBI): domain Eukaryota; kingdom Metazoa; phylum Chordata; class Aves; order Rheiformes; family Rheidae; genus Rhea; species Rhea americana. The sequence continues at coordinate 4,759,751 of NW_028186601.1, forward strand.
CTGAGTCCTCTCTGCACATTTGAAATTATGTCCAACAGTACATCGAATGGTATTYTCATAGAATACTCTCCTAAAAGTTAGAACCTAGCCAGAATAGGTTTATTCTTTTTATAAAAGTAGTTTCAGTCTTCGGAATAATAGCTTGAACAGCCAGAAATTAAAATCATGAGATGGAAACCCCGACTTCTTCACATTTCCAAAAGAAGTCTTTATCTATTTGGCTAGAGAACTGGGCTCCTCCTCACTTCCCCTCCTTTCAACCAGTAAGTTTTTCACCATTATCTGCATAACATTATAGGTTCAACAGCAGGGATAATGAACGTCCTATCACACTTTCACCTAACTCTTGTAGGAGGAGCGAGTCTCAAACTTTCTGAGTTGAAGGTTATGGAACAAATCCTAATGGAGGCTATTTCTAARCACATGAARGACAAAAAAGTGAACTGCAACAGCCAGCATGGATTTACCAAGTGCAAATCATGCCTGAATGACCTGACTGCCTTCTATGATGAGCTGACAGGCTGTGTGGAAAAGGGAAGAGCAGGGGATGTTTTAAAGGCCTTTGACACAGCTCCTATAGCATCCTTACAGCCAAACTGAGGAGAGATGGTCTGGAGAAGTAGATGGTAAGATAGACGAGTAATTAACGGGACTGCCAGGCTCAAAGGGTCTGCCAAAAGATCAGACACTGAGCCCAACAGYGGCCAGGTGCTCTACTTGCCACTTGTGAAAATGCATCTGGAGAAATACGTCCAGTCTGGGGCTCCCCAGTACAAGAGACATATGGACATACTGAAGTAAGTTCAGCAGAACGCCACCAAGATGGTCTGAGGGCTGAAGCACTTGTACTAAGAGAGGCTGAGAGGGAAAGAGCCAGAGGGCGAGTCAGGAGATCTTTTCTGCTATTTACAATAGCCTAAATAGGAGGGGGCAAAGAGGATGGGGGCAGCCTCCTCTCAGAGGTGCACAGGTGAAGGACAACAGGTGACACACATAGGTTGGCGTAACTAGGCATACCTTTTTTTTTTTTTTTTTTTAATAATCGTGAGGGTGGTCAAATACCAGAAGAGGTTGCCCAGAAGACTGTGGAATCTCCATCATTGGACATACTCATAATTTGACAAATTCTTAAGCATTTTTTTTTTTTTTTTTTTAATAATCGTGAGGGTGGTCAAATACCAGAAGAGGTTGCCCAGAAGACTGTGGAATCTCCATCATTGGACATACTCATAATTTGACAAATTCTTAAGCAACCTGATCTATCTGGCCTTACTTTGACCAACAACTGGACTAGACAACCTCAAGAGGGCCCTTCCAAACCACAAAGTTTTACGATACTAAGAAATGAACAGAGACTTCCTACTGTCTGAACAATTAGTCTGACCACCTTCTCTGCCCTCAATTATAAAAACATTAAATGTTTCAATGCCATATGCATTCATAAGGTTAGCTAACTGCGACTCTGATGATATTCAGATGGAATTTAGGATCTTTTCTGACTAATTTGGGGATTATAACAAACTAAAACTCCTGCTTCTCCATGCTAAGACTTTTCTGTGCACTTGCTAATGCCCAAACTTAGACATATGTTAAAGAAGGTTGGACTGAGGCTGTCTAGAGTTCTGTGCACATTCACCTAGTTGCTAAAGTCTTAGACCATAAGCAGCTCCAGAACTGGTCTGAGCCAGTTACAACCGACAGCAGAGGCTAGAAAATGACCTGCTTGAAGACAATGAGGGGAGCCAATGAAGAACCAGACAACCCCAGACCCTAATATTATGATTGATTTGAACCATCGCATGAGGAGTAGGAACTTAAATTGCATGAGCATAATTGCCATGGGTTTTTTGTTCAGGGTCCCTCTCCAGAGGCACCCAGCTTGAGCTGCAATTACTGCACTTGTGGCATTAAAACTTATTTCACTTTGATGTGGCTTTGAACTTCTGTCTCAGTGGGAACCTTGGGTCAGAACCTGTTACGGCAGCAAGTGAGCCCAATTTTTCTGTAACACATGCATGGAGCTTTCAAAGAAACACCTGGTTGCGTACCAAATGTTAGGTGCATGTCAGAAGATAAATTTCTAAGACAGACATCTAAATCTTATGTATGTAAGATTGACTAAAAGACTGAGTAGTCTTAGTAATTTAGGGATTATTCACCATAGTAAAGTTCAGCATGAGTATTCAAGGCCAAGCAGCATGTTCTTTGCTGAGTACGACTATCATCAGCATTGCTTTAATTCTATTTCAAAAAGAAAAGGCTGCTTCCAAAAGAAAAGCATCAGTTCTATTTTACATTACATTTTATTCTGCCATTATTCATTACAATGCCTGTTTGTTTACAATTCTTAATGCAGTTTACAAAAGTAAATGTAGCAATGAGGATTCAMAGAAGCTTCTGCAGCAATAAGATTTGTCTCTTTGCAAAATGAGAGTTAAGAACTAGCATTAAAAAAATATATACATAATTTTCATTTAAGGAAGTACTTTCCAAAAGAAGAGAATATTATCAGTTTAGCTTTGTCATCTGAAAAGCTGAAAAAGCAAAACCTATGCCTGTTCCATTTCTGTGCTTGCAGGAACTTTTTTATAAAATGTACTAACGGGGAAGCGGAGGGAATGCTAATATTTGTACTGGAGCTCTTGCAACACATTTTCTGTAATTGTTTTTACCTAAAGCAAAATACATAYAAACAAGCAACTATTTCAAGCAGCATGACAGGTGGTCTCTGACAGATGCCATTGATCTTCCTTTGCTTATTAAGGAACAAACAGTCACTAAGTGAAAAAGTGATCAAAACATTCCTAACTTTCTCTTTTCAAAGGATGTAATGCATATGGCAATAAGTGGGCTGGGCACTTTCATTTTGTAATGATTTCATCTGATACTAGTTATCCAACACCTGGATACTACTGATAGTAAAAGGAATCTTCCTAATGCAGTTGGGATTTCTTTAAAATATTTTCAAAATATACTGTACAAGAGGGGAAAACTCATCATCTTGATGTTCCTGGATATCAAATACGCATTTCTGGCTCTTCAAGCTGAAGTTTAGAGAATAGTTATCTGAGACATTCCTATGAAGCTACACATAAAAGATGTCTTCGTTTTGAAGGGTGAACAAGAGAATTACCKTTCTAACGGCTGTCCCACAACTAAAATCATTCAGCCCCGGGGATGAAATAAGGAAGCAAATAGAACATGCCCGGGAAGATTTATCTGGCCAAAATCAATGATAGAGCATGTTCCAAGTTCATGACTTTCCTTACTAGATCAAAAATTTGAAAAACTAAATATATACAATAGCACACATATGGAAGACAAGAAATCATTTGATGTGTATTGATAATAGCATGATCTGTGTTATTAGGTCACTATTTCTTCTTAGCTTTACACCAAAATGAGACAATTTCTGTCACTCTTCAAATCACAAAGCTTAATAACCAAAAATAAGGTAAAACCGTTTCTATCCTCTCTTATTATTGTATGTCATTCTTCACATTCATGATGATTTACTGATCATATGCAAATTTCAGTTTATTTATATATGAATCTAATACAGAAGACTACTTAAAAATAATGCAACTGGTAAATAGAATGTTTAGAAATTATTATACATAAATAAATCAGCACAACTATTCCCCTCTAAATGTTTAGTTGAAATTAACCTATTATTGTGAAATGTTATTTCCATCAAAACACATTTATTTTTGCTTTAAAAAAGCATAATATAGGACGCATATATACTTACCAAAGCCAAATCAATGTCAGGATTAATGAAAAATGTGTTAAAATCATTCCTTCTGTAATATCAAGCACTTAAATATCTCAATGAATTGCCCGTATTCATCCCAAACATTTCTCAATTTCTCCCCAAGAAGTAATTGAGTTTTTTCAAAACATGAAAAGCTTGGACCTAGAATTTCAATACATAAACACATGAAAGCTCAAAAACAAAAGATTTCTCAAGCCGAAAGCACACTAACAATTCAGACAAATGTCTAAACTCTTCAATTTAGAAGCTACTTATGTAAGCATTTCAATATCAARGCTTGGATGGGCACTTACTCTACTGAAAAGGTGGTAGGTTTCAGAAAGGCAGTCTACAATGTAGAAGTGGTCTGACTGAAAGAGAAACCCACACACGACATTCAATTTTATAACAAGTATTTTCATGCTATCTAACAAGAACCTTTTGGGAGGGAGCAGCATTATAAAAATCTTTTGGAAAGCATTAAAATACCAGTCACACAACCCTAGTATCACTAAAYGCTAACATGGAAACATAAATAGTCTGTAACTATCATTAATGTTGGTCAGAGAAAGGAAATCTTGATAGCATAAATTCATGTGAGACAATACAACACAACACATGTAGTCCAACCAGGTCCTTACTGCAAAGYAAATCCAAACAAACAAGAGGAAGCAACCAACTTAAAAAGAAGACGTGTCCTAGCATTATGATCAGATATACTTTTGGTATTCTCATAGAGCTGCAAGTGCCAATCTCATATATTCAATGATTACTTGAATCAGGAAGAACTGAAAAATAGGACAAGTTATGTACCTGAATACTTTTGTAATATTTTCAACAAAAGGTTTAAAAGAAAAGGTAGTTCGGTTTCTATGTTTAATAAAATGATGGGTTATTTCTTTCCTGAAACACTTTATTCTACTTAACCCAAAGGTGTAACCACAATTGTATAGTTTTAGCATCATTTTTTCCAGTTACCTACATTAGGATTTTTAATACAGCATTGAGCAGATAATCAAGATGGTTGGGAAGAATTAATCCTTCCTTAAGGAAATGTATTAACAACAAAATACATCAGTAAAAATGATGAAAACATTCATAAAATGACACTTAACAAAAGTGAAAGCTCTTTATTTATTTATTCATATGTTTATTAGCAGTCAAATACAATAAAATCTCTAGGAACAGGGCTTTCTTTAATGATTAAAAGCATATACTGCATGACTGAACCTATTTACATGGAACTGTGGTTGGTTAAGTCCACTGACTTCCACAAAAAATTCAAAAGCCCACTTTCAGTAAACAATTACGTTGTATACATGATTGAAGTTTATAGTTTTTGGTTTTTGGGGTTTTTTTTTGTTTTTTACATTTATATATACAAACGAAGAAAAAGGAGTTGTTAAGGGGAGAAGGTTAGTTTACAACCATGGAATCATAAGGTTTTCTCTGCTCTGAATAGGAGACTAATATGACATCTTGTATGTCCCAGTGATAAGTGGGTTAACAAAAAGCTTTTTCAAGCTGAACACTAGTTTACAAAAGCCTGTCAAGGTTTGAAGACCTAAAATTAGACCTACAATACCAGCTGTGTTACTGCTTTGGAAATATGCATCTTGCAGTCTCTATTAGCTCTGTCATGGTATTTCATTCACAATGTATTCAGGACACTAAGACGTTCAGTAGGAAGGAATCCTACTTTTGCAGTAAAGCAGCAATCTTGCATATTGAATTTATTATCAGGATTTGGAAGATGTATGATGGACAAAATACCAATTGAAAAATGGACTATGTTGCAATATTTATTTAGTCATTATGTGCCAGAACAGTAAATAAAGGAATTGACCGTTACAACTGCGATTTCCTGATCTCCTACAGCTCAATATCCAGAATAACAGTAACAAGCATTCATTGGGCTATTCCTGAGAAGTATGCCAACCAGAAAAAAATAAAAAAGGCATCTCAAGGTGCTACTTGTAAGTYGGAAACAAAATCCAGATGACAAGATTCAACAGCTACCTGAACAGTTCTTCTCTTTTATGTCCTTTTCTATTTTTCTCTCTCATTGCCATCACCTGGATCAGAAACTTTCTTAAGAGTCACAACTTCATGATTGCAGCACCACCATGAGCCAAAGATGAATAAGGCAGCTAAAAGCAATGTCCTAACTAAGCCAGGCTTTGTGGTCTGCTGGAGTTTCTCCAGCAGTGAGTTGTAAATAAAAGCTAACAAAAAGATAAAGTTTCTTCTTTGTTTTCCTTTTCCTTTGTGTTTATCTGGAAAAGGAAGTCAAATCAAACTAACAATCAAACTATAGCCCATCTTGACCAGTTCTTATCTATTCCCAAATATGGCATCTAAAAGACCGCCAGAGGTAGTTGAGGAGAGCTTTCCTTTTGAAAACTCCCTAACTAGAATGAAAAAGATTAAGAGATATTGTAAAAGTGTTATTTTAAGGGATTTTTTTGTGATCAACTTTTCCATGGGATTAAGGAGGCCAAGGCCTCTCCTCCCAAAACTGAGGGTTTCTTAGCTGTTCAGCATTATAAACTTACGTAACCACACTATTTGCTAAACTCATTCATCCCCTCAAAACTGACGAAATACCACTGTTTTATCACAGCTCAGCTACTGTATAATTATTAATCTGCACTCTAGCAGCCTCGAGTGTTAAATGTTGTATAAAATATAAGACAGCATGACCTCGCCTGCAACAGATCAGAAAATGCAATTACAAAGCAGATGAAAGGCTCAGAGGGTCTGAAATACATCTTGCTAGGTCCAGGTTTTTGTAAGCAAATTGATTAGTTTCTCAATCCTTGTTGAGAAAACACAATCTAATGATCAAAGAAGTGAACTGGAATTTCTTTTTCCTAACTGTCAATTAAATTGTAATCTGGCAAACTTGTGTGTTTGTTGCAAAAATAGAAATGCCCATGAACAGCAACCATTTAATCTCCCATTATACCAGCTACTATAATGCTCACATTATATTCAAATGATCTGTATTCACTTAGATATAAAACAGAATAAAAAGCAAATACATGGTATAATATTAATAAACATTATTAAGGATACTAAAAAAAGCAAAGGCTGGTCTCCATCTCAGAAAAAATAGCCGAGATGATACTTCAATTTACTGCAAAAACTTTTCAGTACAATTTAGGGAATTATTTAGAATCTTAAGAAGGAAATTAACAAGAATGACATACTAGGATATTATGCTTCCAAAACTGTCAAGATAGTAATATTCTGATACTTTATGTACTTTCTTTTTGCTTTTACAGGCCGGTAATTAACAGAARTATAGTTAGTAAAAACTCAAACAATGATATTTGTATAATTCTATTCTCAAGCATTTCAGCATGCTGCTGTGTGCATCACACACGCCGTTACGTAACRGCTTCACATCTCAGATACAGCACTACCCTCAAAAGCAGGAGCAATCAGCAGGAAATGACTGTTTCTGGCTTGCACTCTATAGGGCACATAAATGCACTCCAAGTAAAACAGAGCCTCTACATTCACAGAGATGCCATGGCACTGATGTATTTATAATATTGACATGAAATCTATTATAATTTTATTCCATGTTCACACTAATACAGGTAGATGGTCTCAAACATTGTATCAGAAGGTTCTATCTGCTTCACTTACTATTCTCCAAATAAATTAATTCACCACTATTACTGCAACTTCCATAACTTTCTGTGCTTTGTGCTCCTTAACATGAAAGGAAATGTTACATAAAAGACAGGCAATTCATCATGTAATGGAAACAGACAGTTAAGCAAGCTCCTACCTTTTCTCAATAAAATCTATTTTCAGGATGCAAAAACATGTYATCAATGCATAATAAAAAGGAATTGAAATGGTTTTTTGAGTCTAGGTATTTATTACTTATAATATCTGAAATGTACCAGCTGCGCAGTGTAAGTGTACATTCATATAGACTCCCATTTTGTATTTAATTCTCCCACAAAAATATTTACARTGAAAAAATCCTTTGTGTCTGAGAGTTGTTCCGGAGTTCTCCTATTGCTGCTAGACACCAAAATTAGAGCAATTTTTGTTTAAACAGTTTTTACAATCAAGAAAACGTAAAAATGACAGTTTTAACATGTCTCRTGCTTTTAGGACACATTACTATTTTAATAACTGCATTTTCATCTCTGCTAATATCTCAGAGCTAACACAGCTCTGATAACAAGTCAAATTTTATTTTAATTCACTAGCTGATTTTTGACCATAGTATCACATCTTACRTTACCTTTAACCTCTATTGATCTTTAGTAGAATTATTTATCTAAATTCTTTTTCCCAGTATCTGAATGGAAGATGTTGAAAAGAGGGCAACAGAGTTTAATTTTAAACCCTCAGAGCTTAGAGTTCTAGTAACTAGGAAGTGCTATTTTCTTTTATAGTTCTGAGGGGAAGGGGATTTTTTTGCTTTCTCAAAAGTGAACGCACTTTAAATAGATTTAATTACATATTAGGATATAGAACTCCATTTTGTCATTTCACTAAGTCATTTTTTTAAAATGCCGTTAACTTCTACTGATCTCATATGTGGTACCAAGGGCAGAGTATTTCACAGAGAGAGTTATCCCATGTTTTTAACAACCGTAAAATTAACTGTACTGGTTCCGAGAGTAGACATGACTTTTTATTGTTAGTGTTTGCATGTGTCATACTTTGTCACAGATGATTTTTCTACTGCAGTAAAGCAAAATACATCAACTAAGATGTTATGAATTCAAGTAGGTACAAATTTATGAATATACTTATTTTACAAATACACAATAACCTACTATGAATACATAATTCCAATTAAAAAATACTGTTTTCAGTTGCTTAAAATATTGTCACTTTTCAGCTATTTGGGCTGGCATGCTACATTCCAGATTTGTACTTCAGTCTGCATTTCTTCAATAACCTCTAAGGGCTTTTCTTTTTACATAAACAAAGCTGCAAAAGAATGAACTGTTTTGTTTTCAAAAAATGTCAGCAAATCTGGTATCATTTTGAGAAACTTTCTTTGGAGGAATGCCTTAACATTTGACCAAGCCCRTGCCACTGGCTGACATGTGGAAACTAAATGAAAAATCTTTTGAGAGTCATTACAGATCACACATATTGAAGAGAATTCTTAGCTTTTAGAAGCAAAATCTTCCAAGGATTTCACCCACAAGAAGAACGCTCTAACCTCAGCTGAGCAGAACTTTATCTGCAATGATAGCTCTGAGTTTCCATGGGTTATATCAGGTTTAGATCCAGGTACTTGAAATGAGACTAGAACAGCTCTTTCTCCTGAGCAACCTGCTGGGATCAGGCATCTTACAGGAAATCTATTATAAACCCTTAAAAATCCTAATACATATTGTATTTATTTCCCGCTTCAGCAAATGCARCCCACAATTACCAAGTAATCCTCTGCTAATACCTCTGACAATCACTGGCAGTGTCTCCCATCCTGCTCTTCTACACACTCAGGCAGAAACTGATGATCAGTCACTGTTAATACTTTATTAGCTCCTATAACAAAGGTAAGAGCTGTCTAGAATCTAAAGGCCCCATTCTTACAACGAGCAATATAAGGCAACCTGATGTGCTTTGTTTACACATCACTATTTCTGCTTACAGAAGCAAAAACTGAAGAGTTAGAAAATACTAAAATTAATGTTGTTTATGTGATAYCTACTTCAATTCTGTGCATGTGTTACAATCCTTAATTACATGATCATGATCCCATGTTATTTTTCCCAACAATACTCTGCCTTGGTTTGTCATTTTTCAGGTTAGCTGTCATTCAACTGTGACAGGCTATCTGTCATTCAGCAAACAAGTAGTTACTCAGTATTTTGTGTTCTTCTCACTTCAGCTCTCCTCAATTGCTGAATTTACTGAACACTGTACAAAGCCTGTTCTGAATACACAATTCAGTATTTGCCATGGACTTTTCAGTTATTCTTGCCACCATTATCTGAACCTTTTAAAAGGCTATTTATCAGTAATAGAAACGTCTTCAATAGACACAGTCCATACACGGTTTCACAYTGAGTGTGAAGATAGGACTTAAACACTCAATATTAAACCTATCTTGAGAGCATGCTTTCATTCCACAATCTCCTGTGCTGTTCAAACCAAAGTCCTGCGACATAGTTTCTCTGTCAAGTGCTGCATCCACCTGCAGGTAACTGAGACATAATGCCTGGCAAGAGTGGCTGATCTGCAGATTTCAAGGATGCAGGTATTCTTCACAGTTGATACTGCCATTGCTGAACCTCTCAGGTAGCTGACCCTCACCCCCAGTGTAGCTATTTCTTAGTGCTTTCATAGCAGTCAAGTAACAATGCTGATAGCCTTTACTGTGAGGATCTTTGAACATCTCTGCTTCAGAGACAAAAAAATGTAGTTTTGTGTAATATAAATAAAAGTTAAGTTATTATGAACATCCAGGCTATGAATGAATACCCTAGTTCTGAAACCAGCAAAAAAAAAAATGGGGGGGAGGCAAAATAACTGAATTTACGTAAAGAATACATTAGATTCCTTCTAAGTCCAGTCTTATTCAGAAAAGGTCACATAGGAAGAATCATCCGTAACAGTCTTTCTCGGTTTTCAGGCAAAGTGACAGACAGTCAATGGAAAAGATTGTTTATCCCAAGATGAAGGAATGCTTGTGTCGCCAGAGTATCAAACTCAATGAAGTATATGAGCAAAAATTAAACCACCACCACCACAATCAGTGATATCATTAACTGATGTTTGAAGTTTATCTCAGGATATAGGTAGTACCAAAAAAATTACTCATATGAGAATAGCTAAGGAAATTAAAGTAGAACAGAAGAATGCCATTACAGTCTCCCAACCACTTGAACAGACTTGTTTCACAATGGAAGATCAGGAGACTTCTTGGTTCCATGCAACACTTCTAGATTCTGAATCTCCTATTCTCAAATCTCTGGAGTGAATATTCTTAGCCAAGAACTCTGCAGAAGTGAAAGAGCCTCCTCTGCTGCCTCTRTGGTTTAGGGAAAAGCATGATTATGGGCTAAGACTATAGGCTAAAGATGACATTCTAAAGACCAGTTCTGCAGATGACACACATCAGGCATTAAACTGTTTTTGAAAATTCATTTCTTGTTCAAGCAGAAGTCCAGAGAGAAGGAAAAGCCCATCTGACATTCTAATTAGATCTATTTAAACTGCCAGATTGAAAATTTATCTAGTGAAATTCTCAGACAAGTAGTTTTGAGACTCTTTGGCAGTTCTTTCCTAGTTCTGAGCTCAAACGTCTGGCAATCACTATAGTTCTTCCAGACATGTCCTCACCCAGATATCAGTGAAGGTAAGAACGGCTGTCTGACAGAAGGATGCTATGCTTGCATGCCAAGCAAAGCCTGAAGCCAGAGGATTTTGTCAGAAAAAGATTAAGAAAATGAAAAAAATAAAGTAACAAGAAAGGAACTTTYCCACAGAATAGGAAAAGCCAGGAAAAGACAAAAAGTAAATAAAATGGAAGTAATTAAAGCAAATACAGAAATAAGTAAAACAGAAGAGGTTGAAAAAGAGAAGTTGTTACAGCTCAAACATACAAAATCCAGGATGTGCTCCATTCATTTCTTCTGAAGAAAGTATATGGGGTGGATATGGGTATGCTGCATGAAAACTGCTATGTCTAAAAAAGTTCCTGAGACCATTATAAAAATCAGTCAATATTAAAGAACTGTAAGATCATAAATCAGAAAAAAAAATCTTTAGTCAAGTCATCAATATTGTTCTTTATTKTATGTTTATACATACGCTGTTTAACCTTGTTTAAAAAGAATCAAGTAACAGAGTTCTGGCAGTCCCTGTTGTAGACTACTTCACAGACTAGCAGACCTCATACTCAACCTACTTTTTTTAAGAGTTCCTACATTTTTCTCTACCTTAATCTCTTTGATTTGCTTCTAGACTTCTTGATTTGCTTCTAGACTACTATATCCTTCACCTTATATTGTCACTTAACTAAATAATTTGAGAAAAGAATAAAAGAATACTCTTCCTAGTTCTTTTCCATGTTTTTGTAAACAGCTCTGTATCCTCTGAACAATTTTTAATCTGTCAATTTAGTTTTGACCAGGAGAACTTAGAAATGAATGTAATATCCTAGATGTGACACAGAGGAGACTGCAAAACAAGAATGGTAACACCTCCAAAACAATGGAAATGAATTCAGGAACAATGAAYTACACCCATATTGGGAATGTTTCCATCAATGGGAATTCTGGTATAAACCGAAAAAAATCTTACTAACTTAACAGTTATAACAGAAGGACTGTACTTGGAGAAAATATTCAGATAATTCTCTTCTACTGAACAAGCCATCTTGGTTAAAAAAGGTTTATGTTTCCATTCATGATTTTTTCCCAGCACAGCAAGTCATTAATTACATTTGCTAGCAGAAATCTGACCTAAATGTACCGGCAATACTTATAAATGCYTAGATTATTTTTGTAAAGTTACCTGTCCTCTTGGTTGCAAAAATAACTCATTGCTTTCAAGATACTCAACACTGAGTGCTTCCTCTCTGAAGTCTACTTAGCCAGTCACACAGTAAAATCAGGCTCATTAAAGTCACAAAATCAGTCAGTCTAATGCCTTTCCCTCAAAACCAGTTGATCTTCAAGAAAAAAAAAGTAGACTTCATTTGTATAGGTTTCAGTAAATTTTCAAGTCGTATCATAGGGCAATATATTAATTAAACCAGGGTAGATCAGGAACCTTCCAGAACATGTCAGTGTGTACTTCTGAAAGAGGTAACATTAAGCTAAAGAAAGGTAAGAAGTTGCTCTAGAACTGGAGAACAATTCTAATATTTTCACTGATCTTGGATGCAAAAGTAAGAACTCAATCCACGCTTTTGCTGACAGCACAAAGATAAGACCACCGCCCCAGTACTGAGAGCAATGCTTTGTACAGAAAGAACCAGCCAACACTGAAAATAACAGCAACAGAAATAGGATAAGAGTTAGCACAACAGCTTCACGAAAGTCCGAGACTGGCTAAACTTTGCCCGTCCCTAACGCACTCCCAATAACTGACCTGTCAGTGCCCGAGCCGTTGCCAGCATGTGCAGAACCTTCCAGAAAGGGGGCAGGGAGCACCCGTGTGGCAGCAGCCAATCATCAGGTGCTGYGAGAACGTCAGCCAATCAGAATCAGACAGTCTCTCCCCAGACCTGTAACTAGGGGGGGGCTGGCAAGAGCCTGGTGGAGGTGTGTGGTGCCATTAAATGCCCTAAGAAGAAAGGTGAGTGTCAGTACCAGGATGTTTGATCCTTGTGCCGCTTTGTCTTGGATACGGTATGTGATCCTGGTTATCCTTCTTCAAGGAAGATGAACTTATGCGTGAAGAGCTGGGAGAGTGATCAGGGAACAGACAGCCTAACTGACTGTAGTAAAACGAGACATGGAACAGCTGGAAAAACGTAGAGGCAAACACCAGAAAAAGAGGTAAAACGCTGAAACAACCAACAGGTATAAATGGCCTGGGGCTGGTTTAAGCAGAAAATTAGAAGATGGTTTCTGATTCTAAAGTGATGCACTAGAACAAGTTCAAACAAAAGAGAGAATAAAATGCAGATAAACTAATCAAACTCTATCTATAAAATAGTTATGAAAAGGATTATAAACCATCATTATCTCAGACAGCTTGGACAGTTCGGATTTCRTGACCTAGAAGCAAGTTACTCCTTGTAGGGTCCTGTCCTACATCCTTTAGAAAACCAGGAACAGAGAATAATCATCAGTTTTCATTTCAGAAGTAAAATGGGCACTGATTTTTTAACATCTGATACAAAATAGGTGGGCACCAGCAGAAATTTGGTATTTCATATCTTCGTATGTGCCTGTGCCCCACACATACAAATATTTCAGCTCTTAATATTGGTTGTAAAAATGTATGTACTTAAAAATAGTGGATAAAAAAGCTATTGGATATGAAGCTTACTGGTTGGATGTACAAAACAATCTTGAATGAGTATTTCTGTGTGTTAGGTGAAATCCTTGCCTTGTAGGAGCCTGGTACGTTTTTCAAGCTTTGCACTCCCAGAACACCCTGCAAATGTYATATAGTAAGTGCTCTATAAATTTCCCATTGCCATCGGGAAACATTGTAATGCCAAATTTTCTAAATGTTACAAAAGAAGAAATGGAAATAGCTATTAAAGATTTAAATAAATAAATTTAAAACATTAACACCAGGCAAGAACAGCACTCCATCTGTTCTGTTATCTAAAGTATAGTCACATATACCATATTAACAAGATTTCCAGCTAACTAAATAAATCTCCTACTATGACCATATACAAGGGTATCTATATCCTCTGAATTTCAATTAGCACTGTTTTACTCCTTCAAAGCAACAATAACTTCATGACTAAAGTCCTTAAAAAAAAAAAGTAGCAAGTTACAATGAAATTTAAACCACATTTCTTATAATTTCTCTTACATTTGCATACATAACAATTACAGTTCAATACATAATGATAAAATACTTCTAGTTTGCAGGTGGAAAAGAAGAGTTTCATTCATTGTTTGGGACATGAACAGGTAGTTRAACAATGTTTATATAATAAAAATAATTTTAATATTCAAGTCTGAACTTGATATATGAAGGACATTATATCACTATATCACTATATAAAAACATGGTATGCCCGTATCTTTAACATGTTTCAATTACGATTACCTCCCTTCTCAGAGAATACAGCTTATTGGAAAACCTAGCAAGAAGGACAGTAAGAATGATCAGAAGAAGAGAATGATTTTTGCATTGAAAATCTATACACGATCCTTGTAAGGATCTAAGATCAGACTGAGACAGATTATCTAGATTGAAAAAAGTAGCTCCTGATGAAGGGTATGTCAGAGGTCTGTAAAATCATGACCGGTATGGTCAAAGTCATTACGGATTCACTACTTTCCTCATCATAGTAGAGCTATGTGGTACCTTCTAGAGTTATCAGCTAGCAAATCTGAAAATAAAACCAAAGGGTTTTCTTCCACACATCATTCAGTTGGGAACATGATACACAGCATGTTGTTGAAAYCAGAGGTATGAACGTGTACACTGATAGATCATCAGTGCCTCTTGCACCCAATCATGTGGGTACACCACGTGGCTCAGCAAATCTAGATTTTGGCAAAAGCTTTTCTGAACAAGGATAGCTATATAAATGCCAGTTGAAATATTCTTTCGTAAACATTCATGCCTGTCAAAGATATCCCCTAGATATGGATCTAAGAGAACCAGTTTGGTAGTTTGTATATTTTAATCATTTACTCTTTCATTCACAAAAATAATTATTTTGTCTATCTTGTATTATTCAGAAGGCGAGACAAGACAAGCTATATGTTGAACAAATTCAAAGAGAGTTAGAATACACAGGTARCCCAAATAATTCCCACTCTGCAGTGACTGTAAAACCACTGTAGTTTAGTCTCCTTAACTGTCAAAATAGAATAAATGATATTTTGTCCCAACTCTTGCAGAAAAACCATTTACTTTGATTCCTATTTGGCAAGGGAAGAGAAAAGACAAGATGCATCTCCTCCAGTCCACTTACATAGTGGAATTCAGGAACTAATTTTTATTTTTATTAAGATGTGCTGCAAATCCATTTCCTTTACGATTTCAATTCATGATGTCTTCTCTGACTTATGTAATATGTTCATCTAAGTTATACATCAGGAGCCTCTTAGGGAGGTAGTTCCCTGTATGTTTCTCCCCCATCAAATTTAACAATCAACAGTCAATAATTAGTACAAAWTTTCAAATACTTAACATACTAAACTGGATTTGCATTAACCTGGTTTTATTATTGCCTGTCTGCAATCTTCTCAAGAAAATGGCAGACTTAGTGCCCATATTCCTCTGGATGAATAGTAATACTTATTTCTTCACTGTATGACTAGTTGGGGGTGATACTGTTAAGTATCAAAAGATGCACTCTCATGACAGCCCTGATATTTAGGATCACTAATTTCCCTGGTACACACAACTGTGTAGTTTGCTGAATTAGCATAAGCCTTTAGGACCCCAAATCAAACCAATAATTTTGTTCACACCTCTTTATTTCTTCTGCAAATCCCCAATTTGTCTGACCTGTCTGTGACACTATATGCGTTTCTATTGACAATTTTCTCTTGAAGGGTCAGAAGGTAGCCAGCAGTGTTCCAGATACTATCTTGCATTTTAAAAATAATAAAACATATCAGCATCTAAATCTTCAGCTTCATTCAACTGGTTTCTTATTATTTGTAATTCTATTTCTCACCAACCAATGGATCAGGAAAAACAGGGGCTAGTGTTACCTATCTAAAACCAAAATTTATGCCCAGTAAACAAGTCAATTGGTTCATACTACAAATTTTTAAAAGTATTTTGTTTATAAAATCACTTCAGTTCCAGTGCCTTCTTGTAAAGCTGCCTATAGGAAGTGAAAATAATAGCCTAGAATTAGCATATTTTATTTTCAGTATACATTCTCCTATCTGTGACTATTCTGCTTTATGCATTAATTCTTCGTGTCTCATCAACACTGGTTTCTCAACTTGGCCTTTGCCATAGCATATCCTGCCAGATCTGAGAGCTGTCACAAGACAGTGTGTGTCATAATCAGCTAAAAAAAACCTCTAGTTCGCCCCTTAGATTTTTCAGCCTCTGAATGACGCTCCTATATCCTTTTTCATATATTTTATTCAACATTTCAGAACTCCTGGCAAYATTAAATGAAATTTCTAGCTGTTACTCTTGAATCAGGCATACATGCTAATAAATGAGATTCCTGTCTATGTCTTCTTATCCCATTAGCACATGGAATGACTACTTATGAAAAACCTGTGGAAAATAAGACTATTTAATGTAATATAACATTCTACTTAACACAAACTGGAATTTTTAAAGAACAGTTCTGAAGATACTTGAGCCACATTAATTGACTTGAAGGATATCAAACACCATTGTATCTAGCCACTCAAGAACAAACTATTGTATTCATCTCTTGTCTGTAATACTAATTCAATTTTTAATCCATAGTTACTTTAGCATTTCAGGAAAAAATGATACACTTGTTTATCACAGGCATTTCAAGCCTATGAAAATAACCTCAATGCCTGTATTTTGTATTTGCTGTAAAGACATAACTACTTTTCAAAGTCTTTAATCTGAGAGACGTAAACAGCATACCCAATCTGTAAATACTTAAATTTATAGTGAAGCTAGGTCCTTCTGACTTCCAGAGGAAGCAAAGTAGCATTTGGGACAGAACTATACAGTCATTCAAATACCACTGGGAATGATCTGCCGTGGCTTGAATAATATTGACCTTTGTGTCAATAAGGCTCTCAGAAAGTGCTGAAAAATACTTTAAAATCCATGTGTGTAAATGGGACAAAATACAATATATTCTATATATAAACAGTTGGATGCTCTCTCCCCCAAATTTTCTGTAGACCAGATAAAAGAGGAAGCCAAGATTAAATAGAAACCCTGATTTCAATATACACCCTCAAAAAGTAAAGCTCTAAAAATTCTATYGTTCTAACATCTGACGAAGATTCGACATCCACAATTTCTTAATTTTCTTGCTAATAGAATTAGGAGTTGGAATAAATGGGTAGTGAATATAATCTAATAATACAATGCTTTTAGATGGGAAACCAGAGATTTCCAGCRGATCTTCTGTGTTCCTCTACCTTGTTGCTTGAAGGAAAAGAGCCTGCTTTTCAGAGTGAGGATGTTAGGAAGCTCTCACTGTTCTAGCATTAAAGCTTCTCTTTAGTCAGCTTAACCTTCTGTCATCTATTCCTTCAAACTCTTTGGAAGACCTCTCATTTTCTAACGAAATTGAAAGAGAAACGAGAACTTAAATAATCCAGATTTCTGAAGGGCAGAAAAGAGTATGTTTTCAGTCTCATCACTACATTCATCTCCAGACAGAAGTCCTGAAAATTTTCTTGACAATCTTCTCAACTTTGAGTGACAATGAACTTTTGCTTGGTCAAGTACCATCCAAGCACATAAACCTCACCAAAAAGTCCAATTCCTTGAACATATATCGTAACTATTTGAGGATAACAATAAAGTATCAAACTGAAAAGTGAAAAGCAGAGTTTGATCCAAATTTCTTCATACATTTTTGGTCTGCCATGGATATCAGGTGCAGAATCTGAAGCCAAAACATAAACACTGATCACCACTCCACAAATCATTTCTAAGCTAACAAAAAATTCCTCCYGAGTTTCAAGGATCTTCAGAAAACACCTGGCTTTTTCAAGAAAATAACTGTCCATCTGTAAGAAACACTTTTGGCAAATCTCTTTGTTTTCATTTGTTATTTAATCAACAGCACCACCATCATAACATCCCATGTTTTCACACAGATTTGTACATGTAGCCTAAATCAAGAAATAAACATAATTCTGCAACAACATGTTATAAAATCATTCGAGCTTGAAGCAAGAAAGGTGAAAGAGAGGGAAGTAGTTATGTCCTCTCAAGTGCAAATGAGTAATCTGTATCACCCACAAGTCGAGCTTTATTCATTTGAAATGCCAGACAAACACAGGAGAAAATAGGAAAATACAATTTGTTGTATTAGTTTTTTGAATAGTTTTTCTTAGGATACCATGGTAATTTCCTCAGTGCCTGCATGAAAATTGAAAATGGACTGTAACTTATTCAGTCTCCTAATAAAGGCTTAACACCAGATTCTCTTCTAGTATATATCCACATCTTCCAAAATCCTTTTCTGACAGCAGAAAGGTTCTAATACCTTTCTGACTAGGGCACTTTTACCTGACTACTGTAGTCTAAAGATGGTACAGGAGAAACCACATTTTTCTCCAAGTTGTTTATCTGTCAACAGCTCAGACAGATTCCCCTTTCTTACTCTGTTGCCTCTCCTTGTGCAGCTACCATATTTTTTCAGAGATTGACCCCTGACTAAGAGGGCAGCTGTCTGAGCCTGTGGAAGTGGGCCAGTAAACTAGTACTGGGAGAAGAGCCCAACATGAAATTCATATGGTAGAGGAAGCTATAAAGCAGGAAACAGAAGGGAGCTATTCTCAGACCCAACCTTTTTTAGATGACTGTTCCAAAATTTACAAATTCTGACAGTTACAGTGACAAACGTAAAGGGGGRGGGGGGAAAGGTGCAAGTGTGAAATACTGCTTACTTTTTATCTTAATCTCTTTGAATAATAAAGGTGATAAATGGAGGGGAAAAAAAAACACCATGTGTCTGGCTTAGTAATTAGCACCAGCTTTATTTAAGGAAACTGATTAACAAACATGTAGCCTTCAAAGACTGTTAAGTTTGAAAGAGCTGTTAGTTCTAAGATTTGTTTGCTATTCTGCTGTTTCATTTTTAAATCTTTGTTGTTGCCTCTTCATACGTTCTCAGYGTAAGCTTTCTTCTGCATTGTCCAAAAATTAATAAAACCAGACAGACATATTTAAAAGCAACTCCTCTGGAGAGTGTCAATCAAAATTTTACATTTTAATGAAACTTGCAGAAAGGCAAATAGCTACTACAAATTTTAACATAATCCTAAGTAAACAAGCACTGCCAGAAACACATTAAAAAAATCCTATCAGCTTCCCCAGAAAGCTCACAATATAAATTAGATAAGGAGGAATAGTGAAAGGTGGGCAATTTAATTTCTTCTCTGTATTACCAWCTAAGCATGGGGACTAACTTAGTTTTCTGAGAGTTAAGATTCTAACTGAGACAACAAAAGGTTATTTGTTTAACGTTAAAAACAATTAGAAGTACATCTTGTTTATTGGCTGTTTCTATTGCATATATAGAATATTTAAACACTATAGAATATAGATAATATTGGAGTTTTTATAGTAGAGGTTTAGCTCACTGTGTTGTCAGATACATATAATGATGAAGCATAGATTCAGCAAGTGATTTTAATCAAACAGATAAATAGGGCTGAAACTGTTTAACATCATATGCTCGTTCTGGGTGGAAACTTAGTGGCTTTATGTAGTTTCAGGCATTAGTAAGAGATTCGCTGTCTCCAGTAAAGGGGAGATGGTCAGTTAATCTCTCTTTGTAGAGATTAACTTGGGCTGAATTGTTTTTCTAACCCAAGACACACATCAGATCACACTTCCTTAACTATTTAATATTTTCATCATATTTGTGTGTGTACTCTAAGGCATACACATTGTTCTAAAACGTAATTGTAATTGACTGAAGACAGAAAGATAAATGAGAAAAGGCATTATATTCGAGTTACCAAAAAATATCCAGATAGAACATTCAAAATCCACACGGGGAAAGGAAAGTATAAGGTACAAATCTAGAGGTAATTCTATTTCATGTGAGATTTAGATTTCATGAATGAACACCAAAAAATTAGAATTCTTCCACAATGTGATAGTACCGTGTTCCATCTAGTTTGATTGGGAATATGGAGTACAGCACAAGTCACTTAAGATGCTGCCAAAAACTAAGGGTCCTAGATGCTTCRGCTGTCTCCATAGCTGCAGAACTGGGGTCTGGATTACTGAAAAGATCTGGACTCCGTCCTCCCATGAGCCCACCAGCGAGGCTACCAAGGGCCTGCAGAGAGGGGCTGTCAGAGATTCTRGTTTCCTCCAGCAGAAACCAAGTATCAAAACTTGCCTGACTTCTGCCAACATTGTCAGAATTTGAAAAGTTCTGTTCAAAAGCAATTCCTAAGAATAATTTGGGGGGGGAGGGGGAGAGAGAAACGTTTTATTTTTTTCATTAGCTCGATGAACATGCAAATCCCACCAGAAAGCTCAGATACTCAAGTAAAGCCTGAGTACATCCAGACATTGCTGTGGAGGCGACAATATCCTATGGGGCCCAAAAGAACATACAGAGTTGATAGTACCTCTGCACAATATACTGTCATAGAAAATTCTAATGGAAGAGGAYGGAAATTAAATAAAATCAGTCAAAATCTTCCTCTTATCCCATTTAAAATTATACAAGGTTTTTTTGCTYGTATTTTAAACTTAGGGCTGTAGAAAGATAACCTAAATCAAAATGGAGCATTAGACCATAAAATAAATTGAAAAATACAGGGAAGATTCTAGCTGATCAGATCACCGAAGGAACTTTTAAAAAACTTCAGGAACAAGTAATATTTTGTCACAGATCACTTCCTTGATCACTTGAAATAAAAGCAGAGGAACTAATACCCATCAGATTTAGTTCTGTGGTTTCTCGTTTTCTTGCCCTATTAATTTTTTTTCTTTTTTCTCCCTCCCCACCAATGTTACATTACCTTTATTTCAGACCCAAAGGAATTTATGACAGTGAGCTAAATTCATCCATCATAAATGTTCTCAAAACAGACAGTCTGATTAATAAAAAGGTTTTGTCTGCTGTCTATGAGGCCTGAAAGTACAGGTCAAATAAATCCCTACCTAATAGTATTCAACAGTAAAACTTAAAATAAGACTAAATGTCATTATTCACTATTAGAATACAGCTAGGGGCACAGTAAGCTAATTGCTTCATTACAATGGACGGATTAGATTAAGAGTGAAATGATTATCAAGTGTGCAGTCATGGGGTCATACCAGATTCCTCATTTCTCCTGGAGGCACAGTTGTACTGACAGCAAAGAGTGTTTTTAAAGCCTTAAGTATCCAGGAGGCTGCACTTTTTCTTTTGAAATGAAGACACTGTCACTCTTATTCACGCTTTAATCATTTTCTGATCAGACTACTACAACTTCTTCCACTGAGGATGAGAAAAACGTAACTTRTACAGAATTCAGCAACCTCGCTGTCAAAGAACAACAACCTGGGAGTACATAGCACACAT
Source organism: Rhea americana (assembly GCF_003343005.1). Classification (NCBI taxonomy): domain Eukaryota; kingdom Metazoa; phylum Chordata; class Aves; order Rheiformes; family Rheidae; genus Rhea; species Rhea americana. The sequence continues at coordinate 4,781,374 of NW_028186601.1, forward strand.
TCTGTGGTTTAAAATGTTACTGCAGGACAAACTACAGAATTCGCTGCCATGCATATAGCTGATTAACCCACAGTGCAATGCATACTGCAGATAATGGGATTCAGAGCAGGACCTAGGATATATCTAAACAAACTCTTTGCTGTGCACACAGATACCCTCATCCCCCAATCACCTGTAACCATTATTTTTTATAGTATGTGGAAATCAGGACACAGCAGAACTAGTGATCACTAGTACACACTTTAATTTCATCCTACTGTGGAGCAAACCTCAAAGCTGAATTGCACACCTGGATCCAGAGAACTTGGATTTGCATCAAACTACGTCAAAGCTGCAGAGATCAGGAAATGTATTCTGAGAAGCCCCTGACAGAACATGCTCAGTCTGGAACATCAGGTTTGCAAGTCTTTGCTAACAATTACTAAACTGAGCTCAGATTCATATGCTACTTAAAATGAATGACCTGCCTTCTCACCGAAAACTTTCTGCAACAATAACATCCTTCCCCAAGGACAGAAAATAAGCAGATAGAGAGAGACAAAGACAAACACAGGGAGCTATGAATCTCTTGGACATTGCAAGCTTGCTCTTGTTTTCAGTAAAAGCCCAGAGAATGCAACAGAACCTACTTGTGCTGCTTCAGGGGCAATATTTGTTCAAGACTGTGACAACACGTTTGGGGCACATCAAGGGATAATCTGTCAGGTTTCTTCCTGTTTCTACTCATTTCTTTCTTTGTAACAGCTCAGATCACACAACTTGGGAACAAATGTAAGGTCAGCTCCCTGTCCATCTCTGTCTAGCAAACACCCACACTGCTGCTGGAGATGAGTAGTTGCAGGCCTCTTTCCTATCTGTGAAAAGAAATGCAGAAGATTTATATCCCTGTTGGGCACCCAGTCAGTATCGTGGTTGGGTGCTCTCTCTTTATGTGCAGCATCTTGATGTCATTCTTACAGATGCCTTGAGTCAACCTATCCATCTTCTAAAGAACGTAGATCAATCTACTCTGCTTAAAGCTTGTTGAAACAGATTAAAAAAAAAAAAAGCAATACAGGAAAAAAAAATAGTCTAGAAACCTAGCCTAAAACTTCCTTTAAGTGTGTCTGACAGATTGGGAGAGCACAAGTAGGACGTAGCAAAGCAAGAAAGTGAATAAGCGAATGAACAGAAACTGATAGCATCCAGCTTCGCATTTTGACTAGCATGACTGTCTGTCACAAGCACAGGAAAAAAAAAAACACCTCAGTATGAATAGCTGCAGCTGACAGCACAGAAAAGAAGCTTCAACTCTCAAACACCAACTGTTAGAAAAATCACAATTAAATACCTGCTTTTCAAATTTCTCTACTTTGATTCTTACTTGATTAAACTGAACACATTTAACTACAGACTGAAGCTGTTCTGTTAGCACTCATGAGGATGTGTTCCTTTCACAACAGACAAAGGGATTTGCCACCAAAAAAGAGCTAAAAGRAGGATACTGGGGCAAAGATAATTCAAACAATAAGACAACTATTTTTACATATTATTTACTTTAGAGAAGATAGTATAAAAAGTGTTTTATAGTATAAAATGGAATGTAAATTCTTTTTCATAGAATCATAGAATCAGTAAGGTTGGAAGGGACCTCTGGAGATCATCTAGTCCAACCTCCCCACTCAGCAGGGTCACCTACAGCATGGTAGACAGGGTTGCATCCAGGCGGGCCTTGAAGATCTCCAGAGAAGGAGACTCCACAACCCCTCTGGGCAACCTGCTCCAGTGCTCCSTCACTCTCACAGGGAAGAAATTCCCCCTCACGGTCCGGCAGAACTTCCTGTGCTTCAGTTTCTGCCCATTGCCTCTTGTCCTGTCACACGGGACAACCGAAAAGAGTTTGTTCCTGTCCCCTTGACACCCTCCCTTCAGGTACTTGTACACACTGATCAGATCCCCCCTCAGTCTTCTCTTCCCCAGGCTGAACAGGCCCAGCTCTCRCAGCTGTTCCTCATAGGGCAGGTGCTTCAGCTTTTTAATCAAAAAGATTCTTAGTGGGACATCAAAGGATACTTACTATTGCTTATTTTTCAAAGATAATAGACATTTTCAAAAAAAAAATCATATACACACGCTCATACACAGGACACTCCAGATCTAAAATTTTTGACAAATTAAGTAGATAATTCTGGCTTTACATTCTTTTTAAATTATATAGCTTTCTGTTAGCTTCAAATTAGAATTATTCTTTAAATATTTTTGAAGTCCAGAAAAATTCTCTAAGCCCAGTTGTCCTGCATTCATCTGCTGCAAGCAAATAAAAACCTAAAGATATATCTATACACAGGATGATGTTATAAGTGTGAATATAACATTGTAATTTCCTTCTATTCTCCTTTTTCTATTATTAAAAGCACAGTACTTGTCATACATGAAAATTTTTTTTTGAACTTTGACTCAACAGCTTCATCACCTCTGTGGAATGTACACTAGTTTCACTGTTACTATAATACTAACCTTTATACTTCACCTATTCCACAAATTGATGTTACACAAAAATATTTGGAGATAGCACAATAGCCAAAGGTGTGCAAGATTAACAAAGAATTCAAGACAGAAGAAAGGAAGAAGCCTTAGAAGCAACCATGAGCACACAAAGTGCTGAAGAACTGCTAACTTCACCACCACTTTGTAGAAGACAAGTTTATTTTTAACAGATATAGTGCATAACATGATTAATTATAATATTTGTAATGAATACCAGTCATTTTACTCATATGCTGTGGTAACTCTGGACAATTATCTCACCTCCCTGTATTTTTATAGATTTTATCCATTTAGCTACATATAGATCACTAGACATTGTTACGTTTATCCAGTTCTATCAGGGAAAGACATTATCASTATTTGAAGAAATTATTAGAAAACACCTTATTGTGTAAGAATATTCAAGACATCAGCAAAATATTAGCAGCCAATATACAACCCATGCTCTCACTTTATTTAACTCCAACTCAACCCATATTAACAGTAAACATAAGAATATTTCAAAATATGTGCAGTAATTTCGACAATACAGTAAGGATCTCCTGTATCAAGTGAGAACAAGAGAAGTCTTACAAGATTGAAGAATACAATTCAAAGACAACACAACTTTTTTTTGCTTGTTTCAGGATTTATCCTGCATGGGCATGATGCCTCCCCTCTGATTACCATTCTTGCCATCGTGCTAAAGGCAACTGAGCAAGTCCAGGATCTACAATTTCATTGCTTAAATTCTCCAAGAGAGGAGAGAGGCCGTCTGCAGTCTCTCACTCCAGCATTGCCATTACAGGTTTTGACATAAATGAAGAAGAATAACAGACCTGATTTTTTTTTTTTTTTGACAGTAAGATTAAATCAGAAGTGATCTAATGACATCAGGAGATGTATAACAGAATAAAAGAATGGAAGTTAAACCAACAATCAGGTTAAATCATTTTATTATGGAAACAAAATTTTCAGGAAAGTATCACAAAGTGTTTCATTTGCCAGTGATATGGTCTAACCCAAATATTTTCTTACAAGCATCATCTGTAAAAAATTATGATTTAGGGAAAATAAAAAATTGTAAATTAGTCTGTACTAAAATCTGTAATATTAACAGCCTTGACTGGTCATTTCCTAAAAAGCTCTTGTRTATGTAATGGATACAAAATTACAAGAACTGGAGAAGTCTATGTTATCTAACCTAAATATATGTAAAATTTAAAATATCAACTTAATATTTAGATAATTTAAAATATACTTGGAGTACAGGAAGAAATGTATCATTACTTGGATGGAAAAATAAATTTGTTTAAAATGAGCATGCTGTTCATAATATCTTATTTCAACTCCAGCATCATCTCAGACAGATCTTTTGAAGGAATATACAAATTCCAGCTTCATTTTCTACAGAGAAAAACAATCTAGCACAAGTGTATCTCCTTTATGTACAGCATTAGGTGGGAAGACCTCTTAGTATTTCATTTTATAAGAATACAGGCACACTCAAGCCAGCAGGACAAACCAATAATGGAGTCACTGTAATCCAGTCAGACACTGGATGTTTGTTGAACCAGGCACTGAAATAGTATGAATATTAACCTGTGAAAAAGTAAAAGCCTACTATACCCTCCAGGAATTTGTGTCTGATATTTATAGAAAAAATTTCAAAAGGAAGTTAGTTTTAATAAAATTGCTAGCTTCTGAGCAAATATGACATTTTTAAAATGTATAATTCATTCGTATTTTGGGGCAGCAAATCATTCCAGAAGAGTGGGCTTTGATTCTGCAAGGAGGACCATCACACTCAATCTGGGGTATAATACAAGAGGAATGTGGTAAAATATTGTTTGCATAGCAACTTATACTAGCAGCCTAGAGTAGAGGCATAAGAAGAGTTGTTTTATTTTTCAATAAAATGCAGAGCAAACAAAKAAARCAGAGAAAAGATATTTTCTAACCAATAGTAGAATGTAGCATCTAAGGAACACTGAACTAATATTAGCAACCAAGTAGTACAAAATACGTGAATATTTAATAGTCCTAGATAATAGTCCTAGTCCTAATAGATTTATTTCCCTCCTGAAAAATGAAACATCCCTCTAAAYTGTAACATTGTTTAAAAATAAGGAAGCTAGACATACAGAAAATTGTTACCCGTATGTTAATATTTTTTATTTTATTAAAACAGTGATTTTTTCCAAAAAAAAGAAATTAGGTTACATCTCACATGCACAAATAAGTTTGCAAGACTACAGTCTGTAACTTGACAAAATCATTTACTTCTATTACAATTACAAAAATTCTAAACACTTTAAAGCAGGGTTTATCTTTTGCTTCTGTGTTTGCATAGACACTAGCAGTGGTACATTCGCACTTCATTTTCCTCTGTGCTCTCTTATAAAGATTCAGTAGTTCATGACTTCAGCATATTTAATTCAACTATAATTGTTGTAATCTACAGGATTCACTATCTAATGCTGTTTTAATAGCAGATTAAATTACAACAAAATTATTCATACCTCCTCTTATTTAAAATATACATGTAGCTCTATTTCAAGTAAGTTACAAATAATCTTAGAGCCAAAATCATCACATAATTTGAACAATCAGATCTTATCTCCATACAGAAACTCAAATACTAGGGGCAAAACAGCTCTCCCATTATTTCACACAATAAAAAGAGCCTTCGGCCATTATGAAAATATAAGAGCTTATAGGTGTGGCAATTACAGCTAGGACCCTTGCTACACATCTGTCATTATGTCCCAGATCACATCACAGTTTTTTTTTTAATACATCATAGAAAATGCAGTAACACTTTCTGGAGCCAGTCTGCTTAGCCAGCTTCATCTAAGTAAGGTATTTCTGCCCTCCTTTCCTTCCATATTCTATGGTCTGAACAAACTTGTTGTGTTAGGTCAGAAAGTCTTAGATTCCACCCTAATTTTATTAGATCATATAAAACCAAGGTTCTAAAAGTGTCTGAGACAAAAACTGTATACACTGTTTGATATAGAGACACAAAAGCTCATTCTACCTGAAGAAATACCAGCAGTTGTTTTCTAAAGTTATTCAACAGGAAAATTTTATGAACATTTTCTTAGCTTTCTTCACAAAAAAGTTCTGAATACACACTTTGACCCCTTCTGTTCATATACCTTAAAGGAGTCTTCAAAATCAGCAATYATTTCATAAAYGTAGACTGCTGCTTTTCTCCATGACTACAACACGACTAGTCATTGCAGACTGCGGGAGGCTAAAAGTGAAAATCACAGTGGTACAACCAGGAGCCCAGTGCTGCCCAAAACTTGGAAAGCTTCTGTAAGCAAAATCACTGCCACTCCTTGGCCATACTAGCAGAGCACAGMAACTGTGCACTAAACCAGATCACATCCTTGATCTCCATTAAAAATAACCCTGCCAAAATGGGGCGAGGGGGGAATGTTTTCAATTGGCTGAACTTCCCTGGACCAGTGGCACTAGACAGTCCTCCTGTCCCTCGTTGTGGGACACCCATGGGTGGCAGCAGTGCTGGTGGTGCTGGAGCGGCAGTTCTGGCGCCCGTGGGGCCACTCAGCCCTGCCACCCGAGCAGCCTCTTCCTCCCCCTGCCTTGATTCAACGGGCAACCTGCAAAGAGCTCAAGCTAGTCTCTGACAAAACAAGCGCAAAATACTTGCACCATACTGAAATGGCAGTGATGCAAATTTTAGCTGTGAATCTAAGAAGTTACAAGCTTCAGTACAAATTATTATATAGATTTTCATTTATTATAGCAAGTTGAAACTAATTATGAGCTAAAGGGCACAGAATATGCAAGTGGGCAGGCAAGAGTTCACTACCAATCCCTTCCTTCTGGGCTTCACTTTACTGCATCACAATATCAAGTTTCCACAGAAAAATTTTAATAAACTGAAGCTACAGCTGGAATATATGTTAGTAAGGTAAACAGAAACCATTATGCAGATGTTCTAATCATCCCTAAAATAAGATACTAACAATAGCCAAACATACTAAGCAATAGAAATGCATACTAGAGCCCTGGCATAAACTGCATTCCACATCACAGTAATACCATTCAATAACTTTATAAATACTAAATAAAGTTATTCATATCAATGATAGAAGTTATTTAATGGCACTCTTCCTCTTTTATGACAAGCYACCATCTTTCTTGTGGGCAGCTTTACCGAACTCCCAGCAGGGTCTATGAGAGGCAGGAGCTGTTTTAAAATAGGTCATCTTTATTAAGGATGTGCTTAGTCTTACATGTATTAAGAACAAACGCCCTTTTGAAAGACAAATTTTTCATAAATTACTATAATGAAACACTCTTAAACCCTTATCAAAGAAAAAAACTTGTGATTATGAAAAATGACAAAAACTGCTACCAGCTGTAAACTACTATTTCTCCTTTAGCTAAGAGTAAAAATCAAGAGAATATGTTATTCAGTTGTTCAAATCAGTAACAACAAAAAATATACAACAGTGCTTTTATTTATTTAATGACTCACTGAACTAATTAATTCACTGTTAAACTTTCAGAAAATCCCTTCCTTTTCGAAAAGTAAATACTGTAATTTGGGAAACATATGCTATAGTCTTTATGCACACAATGGTTAAAAGCTTTTAAAAAAAAATGATTATTAACTATTATACCATGACTGAACTCCAATAGTGAAACTGCAGCTTCAGTGAATATTTCTTTCAATTTCAAATATGATTAGAARAAGTAATGAAATCTAAACAACTGCACTCTTTTAACCCATATTCCTTTAAATTACTGAATCTTCTGCTTGTATGTAACTGGTTCCACTGAATTAAGAAATAATTATTTATGTGTGAGAAGCTAAGTTTGCAGATAAGTATCAGCATGATCATGGCCTAAGCATACAATTATAATCACTCTCGTTTGTGTAAAACAAGTATGGCCATTCATACAAATAGTTAGAAGTCAGACTCAGTAGTTTTTTTTTTTTTTTTTTTTTTTTTTTTTTTTACCTTTCTCCAAATAAAAATCTCTTTTACACAAGAGAATAGCTGTGTTATGAAGACTTTTCAAATATATGACTCAGATCAAATTTTAGACAAGAAAACACAGTAAACTATGTGGATGGCATTTTTATAAATACATTCCAACATTGCTAAAATTCCCAATCTTATAACCATGCCTAAACAAATTCAAAGTATATAAATGTATATCAATGTTCAACTACAGTCCATCTATTTCATTCATCTCTGGCCACCTGCATGTTCAGCTATTCAGCTGAATATGTGGGAATTTGATGCTTTCCCAGTTCTGAGTACTTGGTGCTCTACCCTGAAAATACCTTTTCCTGGCTCAGTGCCTTCGCAGCACCCTCTACAGCATTTTGTCAGATAAACCAGAATCAGAGGAAAAAAACCATCTCTCTGGATTGTCTGTTACATATTTTTAAACATGGAAGATATGATTTTTTTTCAAAGAAATGTAGACACTGAGAAAAACATCACTTTGTTTCAATCCTATTGCTTAATTTTACAACCTGTTAACCTTTGAATCCCTCTGGGATTTCTGCATGAGAATTATTTTTGGTAAAGTTTAACAGAATAATGAAAATTAYTGCTTCTCTTGAAATGTCTTCTGATGCGATATATGCTAATAAGGAAAATACTATAAGCACTTGAGAAATATTTCCCATTCAGTTACATTTGGTTCTTCAAATCTGCCATTTATATGTAAWCCTGACTATCAGCAAAGCAGCCACAGGCACAATTTTACAATTAATGCAAAAAGCCAAGAAATTATTCAAAAATCAGAACAAGAAGCTTTATTCAATTCATAAATTAAAATGAAATTCTTGTTTTTAAATAGCTCATATTTGTTGTTATATTTCATATCTGTAATGACACAAATAGTTTGAAAAGAATTAAGATTTTCCTGAACCACTTTACCTTAGTACGAAACACACAAGTGTTCAATATAAATATAATCCTCAGCCTTCTAAACATGACAGTGATGCTATTTTTCTAGCTGTTAGATAATACATGGTTCAGCTGTCACTTACTGTGCAGCAGTTGGTTACACAGAATGAAATGAATCATAATCGCAATGACTAACCAAATTAATGAAAGCATGCCAAATCAAAACCCATGTTCCTGAACTGTCTTAGGGCCTGATTCAGCAAAAATATTTGATTTCAATGCCACAGAATATCTTCTGCAGATCCTTGCTTGAAAAGTCTGGAAAAGCAGGTAAGTGCTGAATTCAGACTACATATCAATAGAGTTTTTTTTTAATAGCAATTCAACAGTATTTTTTAATCAGTAGTTTCTTTACCAATGGTGGGTTTTTTTAATCAAAAGTGACTTATCAACATGTAAATATGCAGCAGCTAAATAAATATTATTAAACCAATGGCTAACTAGAAGAAATTCAAGGCATGGAATAAATTCAAAGCATACACTGAAAGCTTTCTAACTTATGCCAATATAGGGAAGAGAGAGAGAGTGTGGGTTATGGAGAGAAACAGTCATCTTGAGTTTATAGGCCATTCTGTATTTCTTTGGGTCTGTGCTATTCTTCTCATCTAGCAATTGTATTGCCTTCAACCATAACATTCTAGCTTCTGGCCTGAAAACGTCCACTAAACATTTTCACTGATGAACGACGCATGAAGATTTTCTTTGCAATGTACACAGCTGGACTTTGGATGCAAATCCAAACAGAAACCATTTAAGAGAAATTGAGAGCTAGTAGAGAGTTAGTAGATACACTTAATCCCACAGACTGGAAAGATCTGATATTCCAAGATCATCTTTTAAACCTGGTTCATTACAGGCTTTCTGCATAGAAAATAAACTAACTCCTAAAAAAAACCTTAGAAATATATTGAGGTTCCTGGCAGTGCGTCTTGAATATTAAAAATATGGATAAAAGAACATGCCCTAATTAAGAACTGGCTGAAAGACTAACAAAAGATGCAGACTGACAATAAAAGTCAGGGCCAGTAGGGAAAGTGGTTATAGTGTTTCTAAAAGAACAAGTAGTGAGAGTTCTTCTCAAAGCCAGAACTCTGAGGGTGAGATTCAGCTTGCCTAGCTCAAGAGGTCTAAAAGCTCAAGATGTCTACTCTGACGTACTCATTCTATGTTCTCATTAGGCCCACGGCCAGAAACAGGAAGTGCAATTCAACTGACCTATCTGAAATATCTAAATTAAGATGAGATGAATCACATCCTAAGGACACCTCTCTCTCTCCATTGGCTATAAAGGGAATGTAAGCTATTTCAAATGTAGTTGTCTCACATTGTAGATATTCGCATCTGGTCAGAAGTATCTGAGATTGTCTAAACTCAATCCTTAACCCAAGTTAAAAGAGGGTTGTTGTAAAAGAGGACTGAAAAAAGATACCAAAACTGAAGCAATCGTTTTCCTTAAGCAAGTAGTTCTATGAGTACTGAACCTAATAAAGTCTAATTTCATGAGGATTCACAGSTCATGATTGATTCATTTTGATGTCTATAGTTGTCCTCTCCTCTGTGGACTCCTTGACATCTCATATGGTTAGAGAAGAATCCTCCTTAGCCAAGAATGTRGAGAGTATCTTTCCACTACCCACCTACTTATTTTTATTAGACGCTTAGTAAATAAATATCTTTGGAACCTCAACTTACCAAATTTATTTCAAGCCAGCCAACAGGTTTAACAGACTGAATGAATACAGCAAAGGAAGCAACTGTTTCCTGTACAATCGCATAGAAGTTACAACTCTTTCCAAGGAAGTACAAGACCTGCGTTCTACGCCTGTCTTAACTTGAGATTTGAATGCACAGCTCTCTCTTCTCCAACCAACAAGCTATGGGCAAAACAAAATGGAGCTTATTCTCCACCCTACCAATGAACAACTGTGCAGTCAGGAATATGAATGTATGGACAAGCAAGAGAAAGTCTAACTAAATAGCTCTGCAATTAGGATATTCTCTAGAGGCAAATTCCTGGTTCTTGCTACAAGGGCTGTTTATGCATTTTATTTAAAAACTGTAATGCAAAATTCATAAGAGGCTTCTCATATAGATAGACTAGAACTCATTAGGGAAAAAGACAAAACACTGTGCTTAGCAGGGGTAATCAACTTCAAAATACAAAATGAGGAATGATTCATTCAACAGCATTTCTGGAGAAAAGCATGCTGAAGTAGATCACAAGCTGAACATGAGTCAATAATGCTATATCATTAAAAAAAAAAAAGACACTGGCATTACAAGGAAAGTTTTCTATGTAAGACACCTGCTGTTATCCTTACACCCTCTCCATACACCTTTGGTTGGAATACTGTGTCCAGCTTTGGACATTATATTTCAGRAAAGATGAATTAGAAGTAAATTACAAAGAATACAGAGGACAGCAACAAGAATGGCCAAAAGTCTAGAAAATATGATCTGTCGAGTCTACAGAAAGGAGCCAATGAGAATCAACAAGAGAAGATATGATCAGACTGGTGAAATATGTAAGAGGTTGCTACAAAAAGAAAAGTAATAGACTGTTSTGCATTTCCACTGGTGACAGAGTAAGTAGCAAATGGCAGGAAGGAGATTTAGGTTTAATATTAGGAAAAAAATTCTAATGTTAAGGGTAATTACTCTGAGTAAGTAAAACCAATAACCTAGGGAGATCATGGAATCACTGTCCCTGGCGAGGTTAGTAGTTAGGTTAGTTCTTTCCATACCTTTCAGTAGTAAACTGTCATTTGAAAAAAATGGACAAGCTTCATATTTAAGTAGATCCTGGAGCTCTACCTCAAGATCTGTTTGGCCCCACAGCTGATCTCTCTTCACTCTCTCCCATGTAGCCAGCATAGCTTTTGCAGGGCTCATTAGCTTGAATTTTGCATATTACCTGTAACGTAATGTTCTTCCCTCAGCCATGAAGCCTGTTTATTTCACTAGCTAGGCAGGCCCTCACAGTTGGGAACCACTAGCTTGGCCAAGTAACTATCAGGAATGGTTGTTTTATAGTCGGTCACGCCAGGAGGCAAAGGATGAACTGAAAGACCTCTTGAGGTTCCATCCAGCCCTATTTTCTATTATTCTGTGTGTTATTTGAACTTTAAAGAGCTATAAAAGCATTACTCTTCACTCATCCATTCCATAAAGAGAAAAATGTAGTAGCAGTTACAGTAACAGTCCATGGAAACAGATCTCTCTTTAACACACTGGAGAACTCATTTTTGAAAAGTTATATAAAGCAYGGTTGCAAAACACTTTCCACAAAGAATGACTGCTTACAACTCACAATTATATTCACAGGTCAAAACATTTGATGTTCCTCAAATCCTTAAGAAAATACACATTCTAAAGAAAGTCTGCCCTTACAAATACATAGAATCAAAATACAATGTTATATCAAATACTCAATTCTTCTATGACATGTGAGATGTTCTGTATACAAATATAATACAGTATTTGCTATAAGAAATCATTTGCCTTAAAAATCTTAAATCAGAGAAAAAATAAATTATCAAGTAGTATTCAAACAACTCCATATGAGACTTAAGAAGAAAGATCCAACTCCACAAAGACAGTAAAAAGACACTAAAAGAACTTTTTCATGTTAAAGTTTAAAGATTTTCTTTGTAAATTCTTAAATAGAAGCATTTGGACTTTTTTGAAACACAAGTTCAACTCTTGCTAACTACTGATAGACCAAAGAAGTTATCTTGGTCTGAGTTTAATAAAAGAGTTAAAAGTCTAAATCAAAGATATCCTTCAGGCTCTCCYATCAAACCCTCAAAACGCCAGAAGTTAAACATTACAAACTCCTCCACCATCCAAATGCATCAATATGATCTCAGTTCACTGAAATGCAACTAAGCTCAGTCTTGAAACGTGTTTAGCCAGGGAAATGTGATGGCAGCTGATACCTGAATTCAAGACTGTAAAAGAATTGTCTTCCACCTTCAGCAAAAACGCTAGAGAACAATATAAATTATTGTGAACTCTTACTCCTCTAAAATAATATGTAGTAACTTATTTAATGCACTTATTCTCTTGCATGATCTTGTACTATTGCATTAACTCTTACAATCTCAGTCCTGTCTGATCATCCCYGTGCAACTTTCCAAGAATACCTTGTAGGAGCTGCATGAGGAGGCAGCCACAGAATATCAAGAAGCACCAGCTTTTCAGCACAGCACTGATTCTGCAATTTTATTGCATTATCCAAACCTTAATAATCATGAGATGAAGTTGCTGGAGTTTACTGAGTTTACAAAAGTAAAATCAGATTAAATTTAAATTGCTCTAGTACTAAACTATAATATCACCTCAACAGACAGTTATAATTTGAGAAAATAACAATTCCTCCTGTTACACTGTGTCATCCAGTAAAGGACACGCAATCTAACGTCAGTAAACAGGGGAAACAATGGGATTTGATTTGAACTTAAGATTTATAAAATCAATTAATTTGTCTGAAAGACATCTGTAGTTTGAATTACATTTTTAAGCAACCAGTATTTAATTAGATTCTTCCTGTTTATGAGACTAAATTAAGACAACTCACCTTTGCCTAATTATAAAGAGATTAGGTTATCCATGTAGTTATAAACCATGATGTAGCAAAACAACTGATTAAGATAGCCCTCACGATCTTAACTCAAAAAAAATGTACCCATCTTTAAGTCAGAATTTCACAGTTAAGGTGTAATGTCTGTTGCAGTCTCACAATTATAGAAGAGATAGTAACTAAAGTAATCATTTTTTGTGCTCTTTTTGTTTTTATCTCCCCAAATTCTGGTTCCTGTCAAAAAGCTATCAAAGAAGGTATTGGGGAAAAAGGAAAGAAAAAGGCAACAACAACAAAAAAAAGCCTTCCTGAAAAAAACAATCCCAGAAAAGGTAGGCCAATGTTTTTACAAACTTTCACAGCCTTCTGACTGACTCTGAATAGGATGGTAAAACTTTAAGGAAGCCAGTAAAGCAGAGGGATGAGAGCTGGCACTCAGMTGAAAAAAAATTCCCAAGACTGTTTTGTCTACTTTACAGATAAAAAATGAACATTTATGTAAAGGACTAATTTCATATGAGTAGTTCCACCARATTAAATTTCAAAGTTTATACCATTACTTTTCCCTCCTCACGATGGAACTTTTAATATATTGCAAGTATTTTAGAACTTCATTGGCAGAGTAAAAACACACTTTATATTAAGTTACAGGTCTCAGTTCTATAGTAACCTATCTGTTCTGTGTATTTTTGCACTTAGAGTATATACTGTAATTAAGCTGTTCTTTCAATGGAAAAATCAATTGCTTGACATTCTCAGTTATTTAAAAGTTACCCAGCTCATAGATACACCCATACAAAATCCAGAATGGAGCATTCAGTCATCTAACCTGACTTCCAGAGACCACTGAATTTCACCTAATTACTGCTTTCTAGGTTACAATCCCAGAGCCTGGAAGTGTGGTCTACCCTCTTGCCTTGAAAACACAAAATTAAGTATTTTCTTCTTTTTCTTTGGAAGAAGAGTGAAAAGAGATTCATTTGACAAGACATTTTTCAGAAAGCACATACTAACTGGTGTTAAATATCTATTTTGGGTCCTTTATTAACTAAATCCTGTATTTTCTATTAGCTATTCTATCTCTTAAAACTTTTCTGGCTTTTGACTCCATCCGATGTCACACCCTTCTACTTCCAACTCATTCTGCTTGCACTTTTGAACACTGGAACAGCATCAGCACTATTCAAGTCTTTTGAAATTTTACTCAACATTAACATTAGGTATCTAATTAGGAGTTACTGCCAGCCTGTATAGTCTCCAAACACATTCTGCTTAGTCACCAGCAGGAACTACTACTACTACTACTATTCATAGGCCGTGTATAAGATGTGCTAGATGCTTTTCAGAATCACTGCAAATACTGCGTCTTCTTGAAGAGCAAACAGCACAAGCTGTAACACCCTGACAAACAGTACCTACAGCATAAAATGTCTAACCATGTGGTAAGACAGAAGACTTAATGACAATGTTGAGAGAGACCAAAAAGTCAGTACAAATTGTTAAAAGAAAAGGGAAGAAAAACAAGAATACAGGAGAGGCAGGAAACAAGGGAGCAAAAAGAGAAGGCAAAAGGGAAGGAAAAGCAGGCATAAGGGAATTTGTGTTCTTCCTCATCTGTATCTCATAGTAACTTCCACTACCACCTATTTTTAAACTGCACAAAGTTATTGTTTTTAAAATCATCTTGATCATATACTTTTATTTTATACTGCATAGAAAAAAAAGCAAAATAATGAGCAGTGTAACAATAGCCTACTCTGATCAGCACTCTGGATTCAGATGCAATTCAATGTGAGGTTACGGGAGCATCACTTAAAACTAACATTGACAGGAGTCCTCTGCAGCCTAAATGTAAATCCTTTTGTATGAATAACAAACTTTAGAATTTCCCATGAAAATATAAATATATATATTTTCTGGAAAAACAAAAAGAATAATCACCATCTGCTCTTCTGTCTTCYCTCCAGCCCCCAAATCCAAATCCAAAACCTAAAATACTTTTTTAGTAGTATAAACCATAGCTGATTATTTATAAAGCAGCACAAATATTCATAAAGCAGTACGATCGTTCTGTGAGACGGATATTTACACTACGGTGACTCACAGCCATCAGTCTATTGCTTCCTCTCCCCCAGCATGCTGTCCCACACCTTACTCGCCCACAGTAACTTACACAGCTCACACAGTCTAGCTTGACAGGGATCTAGTTGTGGTCTGCTTGACAGGGATTTTGTGTCAATAAATGCGGCTACCCAGCTCTTAACCATGGCTGTGCAACCACTGACACAGAGCTGAGTACACACGAGCCCACAGGCAGTCATACCTACCTACTTAGCGAGCCCATCCTGTTTCTTGCTAGCCCTCTATAAGAAAAGATGACAACACTATCCAAATTCAGTCACCCCAAACCCTGAGATCTTTAATAAGGGCCTCATGGTAAAGCTGGGTGATACTCTGCAAATATATGAAAAGCTGAATATTTTCGTAATCAAATTTATCGTGGGAAAACTCGTATTAGTTTATATTAAGTTAATATAAGTTAATATAAGTTAATTATGGTGTAAGATTAGCAACTTAGCAGTTTTATTTTTCTTAAAGTTAATTATATTAACTTCTATTAAGCCTTATATTAAGCCAAACAGCCCATATCTCTGCAAAGTTCAAACTGATACCTTTTCAGAACTGTGAACCTGACTTTACAAGAAGAGCATTTTATTTTATTTTAGAATAGTATGGACATGCAAAGGAGGTGAAAATTCAGGATATTGCACCAGAGGCTAAAACAAAAGTCTTTCACAAACAATGTCCTCATCTTGGCATCTTCTATGAATCTTTCTCGTGTATGCATCCTCTCAATCCAGTCCTTTGACACAAATCAAATACAAATGAAAAACAAAAAAGCACAGGACTGAGCCATAAATCAATTCATGAAGAGAAAATGCATTATCTAAAATCTGTTAGAAAGCTTACATACACAAAACTAGAAATTGTAACAGGCAGGATGTGCCTCTTACAGGAACAGCCCTAAAGGAAAAGGCATCACCAAAAGTTCTATGCTATATCCAAAAAAGCAAAACATCCACAGATAGAAGTTGAAAATATGTAAATATTCCTATAACAGCAGAGAAGGACTCGGATCCAAAGTATAGTCATAAATTTACTTTCTTTTGAGTGACATACATTACATATATGAAATACTATGCGAAGCTTATATTCAGTAACCTTGTCCAAAAGACACCTTCTTAGCACACAACATTCAAAATGCACTCCAAGGGTCCCTGAAATTCCAGAGGAGACAGTCACAGCAGCAGCCTTTGCTKCCCATCCTCCCCTTTAAAGGGAAACTTCACAATAGAAGCACTGTGCACAACTATAATGAGGTGGATCTCACCGACCAAACCAGGCCACAGGAGAGAGCAAATCTGGAAAGCTTCTATTTTACACGCCATCATGTTCCAGCAAATCCTGGCAAGAATTCATGCTGACCTGATCACCATTAGTTGCTACAGATTACAACTCAATACAGTCTGCATTTCCTTTCCCCTAAAAGGGTAAAACAAGCATAAAGAGAAGTTGTTATATGTCCATTTTAAATCCACACATATTTACCCCARGGAAATAAAGGAAAAGAATAAATAGCCCACATTACAGATGTGAGTCACATCACTTAATGCACTTTTGAAAGATGCTCAAACACCACAGTGATACGCACAGAATAAGAATGTGAAAAGCACAAAATAGAAATAGAATGGAGAAAGGAAGTAGAGTCCAGGGACTAGCCATTCATACTGACACTAGATCACCATAAATTATCCAAAATTTAGAGGAAATCCATGCTTGCCCCCTTCTACAACATCTGAGTAGTTCTTGGATAATATCTAAGTGTTAACTCCATTCCCAGAATCTTATTTTATCCTCCCCTGTTTTTTCCATGGAGTGAAATGACATAGTTTTATTGCTTAGGTTAGATGTTCCACTTCAAAAGGAGCTTGCCTTCGAGGAGAATTACACTTGAACAAAGACTGCAGGATTTAGCTCTTTCTTTATCCATATGCAATAACAATAGTTGCTCATATAAATGAKTTTTTATTCTTTTTCCCCTTCTCTGGACAGAAAGAAAATAACTGCCAACAGAATTAAACTCAGTAATATCTATCTAAAAGTGCAGAACAAAGTTTAGTGTGACTTTATTAATAAATCTATAGATATTTTCAGAATAAATGTGTATCTGAAGTTTTCAAGAAGCCACTTTAAGAAAAATAAAACTGCTAARTTGCTAATCTTACACCATATCRCTTCTCAATATCCTATAAACTATTATGGGCCATCTATAGGCTGTCCTTGGTGTATAAACCTTATGCTCTACCATTTCCCTTACTGCTTACAYGGGACTCAAGAGGAAACTTCAGTGAGAAATAATGGGAAATCAAAGCCAACACAAATTTATACTTCATTTTTAGATTATGATGAAGATCTGTCTTTTGTCCATTGTCTGCTTTCAAGACAGACGTTTATAAATAAAAACAGTTCCATTTCATTTCTTACAGTTGATTTTATCTCATCATTATTTGAGAATGGTTTATTTTTCATCTGTAAGTTGAACAGTTAAAACTGATCCTAGCTTTGTCTCTTCCTTCCATAAAATAATGTAAACAATCCTGCCTACAATAGRCATAATCAGCAACAGCACAGGAAGCTGTTAGCATTTTACCTACTTTTAGAAGCTAAATGGTTAAATCTTTATACTAATTCTTTCCAGGCACAGTTAAATATGCAGAATGGAACTTCCATTTTAAAAACTACATATATATTTCCACAGAGTATCATATTGAAATCATAGAATATACTGCATCATAAATATTATATAGTCTAAAACAAAAGCTACCAGGAACCTTAATGCTGATCTTCTATATTAAAACTACGAGTTGAATAACTTTCCATTTCATTCTTTGGTAATGATTTTTTATGAGTGCAGAGATTTCAAGACAAAAATTTATATTTTCTATTTTGGTATGCCATAACATTTACAAATGTAGAAGAGCTTAAGCTCTTTTAAAATAAAAATGCCACAACAGCAAACAAGTTGTATAATATTGGATGAAAGCTATTCAGTTTCGATTATTTAGAGCAATAAAATGAGATGCACTACTTGCTTTCCAGTGCTTATATCACACTGTCACCCTTCAAAATGTTCATCAAATAAACTATCTTTTTAAACAGACATTTAAATGTTTTTAGGAGCAGACTACCTCCCAGTTTAGCAGCTGCCACATAATTGATGATGGACGCTTAGGTTTCCACTATGGCACTAACAATAAAGCAATGCATCCCAGAAACACACTTCCAGAGCCAGACACGACAGCCCAGAAGGCAGCGTTCAGGCACTGAGTTTGAAGGGGCAGCTGAAGTCAACACGCCCAAGACACAGTACTCATTCTCCCGCTTTAACTTGCTTTGTTCTGCTCTAACAAGCACTTAGGGCTGCAGCTGCACGGCACTCGCAGAAGGAGCGCCTGCGGTAACAGCAGCCTTGCTTATTTCGAAGCCGCTGGGAAGCGGCGCGGCGCTCCGCGGCGGAGGGGACCCGGCTCTCCCGAGCGCACTCCGCGCTTCCTGCCCAGGTTTAGGGGGGAACGACCGCTGTGGCTCGCGGGAGCAGCCGCCCCCAGAGCCCCGCTCCGGGTCTCTCCTCGGAGCCGGCGCAGCCGCCAGGGCCGCGGCCGCCCCGCTGCCTCGCGGCGCGCCCGGGGAGCGGCCGCCGCGCCCGGACAGCTCCCGGTGCTGAAGGCCGCCCCTTCCCCCGGCGCTCGGGAAGAGCAGCGAGGCGGGGGCGGGCGGCAGACACGTTGTCGGAGGAAGATGGCGGCTGTGGCAAACCCACCCCGAGAGGCGGCCGG
>NW_028186601.1:4800792-4801795 GCF_003343005.1 Rhea americana
GCGCGGGAGGGATGCGGCTGCCCTTACTTGAGCACGGATTGCTCCTTCTCCTCTTCCTTCTTCTGGCGGTCCATGACGGCCAGAATGATCTTCCGCTCCTCCTCCGTGAGGTGGCTGAGATCGGGCATCTCGGGCTGCGGAGCCGGCGGCGGAGCAGCAGGGCCGCCCCGGGGCCCGGCGGGAGCCGACATGTTGGCTCGGAGCTCGGCACCGCTACGGCAAACACTGTCCTAACTCCGGCGGCGGCGGCAGCAGCAGGAGCGGCCGCCACCGGCGCTGGGAGAAATACATACAAATCAATACACCGTAATCAATCAGCGCCTAATGACTGCCCCGCTGAAGAGGCAGCGCCCCGGGAGGGGGCGGGTGCCCCGAGCCCCCAGCTCGCGCACGGCACCTTCTCCCCGCGGCGGCGGCGGGAGGACGGGACGAGGCGGCGGGGGAAGAGGGGCTCGGGGAGAGGAAGGGCCGGAGGCGGGTCGGGGAGCGAGGGGGAAAGGGGCGGCTCGGCACCGGGAGCCCTGCGGCTGGGGTCACGGCGGGAGGATCCTGACCCCGAGCGCCGGGGGAAAGGCGAGGCGGACGGAGCCAGGGAGGCAGCGGCGGGCGGGGAGGAAACGAGGGCAGGCGGCGCGTCTGCGAGCGGAGCCCTGGCACCCGCGGGCGCGGGGCGGCGGGGAGCCCCTGCGGGCGAGCGCCGGCCGCCGGCCCCGGCTCATAACTCCTCGCCGCCGTCCACGGAGGGGGCCGCGGGGCGCCGCTCACGGCCGCCGCCAACGCCTCCCGCCGCTGCTCCGCCGGGCCCGGCCGCCGCCTGTCGCCGCCTGGCTCGGCTGCTCCCCTCTGGGCTGCGGGACAGCAGCCGCCTAACCCATGGCATCGCGGAGGGCCGGAGTCACGGCGGGGGGCTCCGCATCCGCCACCGCCACCCCCGCGGGACCAGCGCGACGCCTCTTCCTGCCGCGGGGGGGTGCGGGAGGGGGGCGGGCGCCCGCCGCCGCCT
>NW_028186601.1:4802028-4819671 GCF_003343005.1 Rhea americana
CCTGAGGGGAGGCGGTGGCGGCGCGCGCGGGAGCCGCCCCTGCTCCCCTCCACGCACACACCCACACCCGCCGCCGCCACAGGTGGGGCCGGGCCTGGCGCCGCCGCGCCCTCCCTGCTGCCTGTTACCCTCAGGGCAACTCCTGCTGCTGCCGGCTGCGTGGGCTCCCCCCCCCTCCCCCCCCGGCCTTCAGAGGGGGGTTTTCGGGTTCGGTTTGGGGTCTGGCCTGGCAGAGGTTACGCAGGGAGCAACGGCCGGGGCGTCGCGCCGCGTCCGTCCTCGCCTGCTTCTGGCCGGCTTGCGCCTTCCCGGAGAGGCAGAAACCGCGCCGGTGAAAGCGGGCCGGGGGGGACCAGAACCGGCCTGCCGAGGGGTCAGCCGGCCCCTCGCCGAGCTTTTGCCACCACCCCCCCCCGCCTGAGCAGTCATCCTCATGGCCAAAAATAATTTCTGGAAAGGGCCAGAAATGCCATCCAGCCCGAATTAATGGAAAGTAACATATCCGAGGGTGTTGGAACAGGAATTTAATCCCGACTGGGCGGTTTACAATCTATTTACGGTTATGTAGTTGGAAAACTACCCGCTGCTCTCTGGCACTGCGAGAGAGAACGCGTATTACGCACCCGCTCGGGGAACCCTGTGAACGGCTGCGGTAACAGGCAAGCGGGTGCGTAAGGTTTCCTTTGGGGGGCAGTTCGAAATCTCCACCGCACATCACACGTTTCTAAGGCCAGCACCATTTCTAGAGGTCTGGGACATCCCTTACAGCCAGATGGGAAGGCCTGGAGGATGGGGCGGGAATCRTCTACCTAAAGCCGTCCTGGTTATCATTACCTGTGTTTCCACAGGGAGTAAATTCCGGGATGTCGRTTCCCTAAAGAATGTTCTGCAGGAAACACTGTGCTAAAGACTTCATTCCTTTGGGAAAACAAGTCCCAGAGGAACAGATCACCAGAAGAACACGGTAAGTGGGCTGTGCTAAGGTTATCCGTTCCTATATCACATATATTCACTGAATTTTAATTTTGTTCAAAAAATGTCACTGGTACCCTTAACTGAAAAGAGACTTTTCCAGTTCTTGGTGTAACTTCTCATTATTCCTTTGTGTCTAATAAACCCTTTAAATACATAACGATTTTATAGAAACAACTATGCATATTATATTTGAGCAGATACCCTTCTAAAGTAAATCTCATGATTTTTACCAAGTCCTCAAAGCATTCTAGTTTTCCAGTCAACATCACCTTCACCTTTCAGGCTGGATGCCAGCCATCTGGCTTTCATCCAGTTCCTTGTGTCTTCCAGGCACTAGATAAATCTGGCATCTAAGTCAAAAAGAAAAGGAAGTGTAGAACTGTGTCATCAAATTACCAAAGATAGTACAATCCATTTCAATTTATAGATGTTGAATGGAAGAATTAACAGGACTAATCCTTTGGGGAAATGACATTTTATTCTGGGGAAGTGAGGAAAAAGAGAGATCACTCAATCGTTTCTAAGAATAAGTGAAAAGAAATAAACAGACCACTTTAATGCAGTCTCTGTACCCTGCCAGGTTACACAGCTGTTTCAGAAATACTTCATRCCATCTCTCAACCATAAACACTAACAGTATTTTGATCATAGCTGTGGTTGCAAGACACCACTACATTGCAGACTKAAGGTTCATCATGCATTACTTCATTCATCTGAATTTCTTTCCAGTGGAAATTTACCTCTGAATTTTCTAGATTTGTAGTGTTACTCTGAAATCATTTCAGCAAGCTTGTGATTTTTCATCCTCAAACTACAAATACCTGCTCTCAAGATGATTGTAGAATTTCAAGAGCTTTCTTTTCTCTTTAATATTTGCCCTCTTCCCACTAAATTCTATGCCACTGCAAATGTTACTATAAACAAATAAATCCAAGGCTAGAAACTGTAATCCCCATATATTATCTAGTTATTTGCTTTGAAAGGATGGAGGATTCAGAGTAGAAGACATCCTGTGACTCACTGAAGAAATGGTTCTGTTTGACCTTTTTATGCTTCTACTTTCCCTTTTTTTCCTCATCAGTTCCACCTACCATTCTTCTCATTTCCCCACAATTAAATAGAAACATTATTTGTTCATGTTTGTGTCAGGTGGCACAGAATTGTCTCATGCTGTTACTGTTATTTACATTACTCATCGCATATCGATGAAAATACACCCAGAGCAAACTTATCTACCTACTCCAGAGTAATTGTGTCAATAATAATCTACAGTCAACTAACAACACAAATTATTATGTAGTATGCTCATTTATGAAACTAATTTTAAGGAATACTAATTTGTAATTCTTCAGTATTTAAATGTCTATGAATTCTGGCCTTCAGTTTCATAGGTCGTGCCTCTGAATACCTGCCCTTTCTGTTCATTTCAACTATTGTTCTGAATTCACTATATTCTGAAAAATCAGATTCACTTTCCTGATTTACATTCTTCTGTTGTGATTGTTCTGTTGTGTACCCTGCATCTGAAATTTATGCCAGTTATGTATCAGAGGTACCCAATGCTTTCCTTTGGTGGCTTCTATAAATTTATCTAAATGCTTTGATACCAGTAGGGTTATTAATTCATATTTTCTGATATCCAGGTTTTCTCTATTTTTTTTTCCAGCTGCTTTGTTACACAAGAGGGGTTCCCAAGGAAACAGTGTTATTTTAACCTGATTTTATGTATCGTCACAACATATCTTTTCCCATTTCTTTCCTCACAGCAATTACAAGAGTAAACAAATCAGTAGATTTGTCATTAAATTATGCTAAGTCTCTAATTCTTTCCTGAAAAGGTAGGGCTAACATCAGCTTTATAACCTTTCTTACAAGGGAAAATTTCTCTGTAACTAATTATTTCCCTTATTTTTGTCCCAATTTGAAACATCCATTTGGAAAATACCTTTATGTAGCTGATATGAAAAGAATGTTGAAGTATCCTGCTATAGATAAAGGAATGGAGAAAACTGGAAACATATTCTTGATTGAATGCCTCCAGTGTTCAGACTCGATGGATCAAATCGGGTGTATACCCAGCAAGAAATGCATCCTATAAGAATCTTCCTTGAYGCAGTCTGCAAATGACTCCTGAAATTCCTCTCAAGGAAGCACAAACCTTTGTATTGCAACAATGTGTGATTCCTGGTTCCTATTTCAAGTGCCACAAAACCATCATTGACTGGTTTACTGATGCAGTCTTGGATCTTTCTCAGCCTTCCCCCATCTAAAATTGARGATGCTAATAATACTATATAACATCACCTGCATTTTCCATTTGGTTTCTTTCAGGGGGGATTTTGCTTACTATGTATAATTTTTTTCTGTTCTAAGAAATTTGTTCTTTCAGTTCGATATTTCCCAGTCAGTGATTTGAAGAACGCTAGATTATGGATAAAAGTTAGTTTTCTGTATTTGTTATTTTTCGGTTCTCGTAAAAGAGCATTATCTATAGTCTGCACAGTACTTCCCATGCCTGTATGTCAAATACACTGATGAAATATCGCTTCCCAATTTCTCTGGTATAAATGACCTATCTATAGTAGAGGGAAAAATGGTGGTCTTTTAACTAGTGCCTCCTAGCTAGGGTTGGATGGGAGGCCATTTGTTTTCTGAGTGGAATACTTAATAAACATGATTTCTGGGGCTTGGGAGTTTTTGTACAGAACAGTTATACGTACACATACACATTCATAAAATCATAATATGATCAATTGTAATAACTTTGTCATGTCTCACTGCTATAACTTCATTTAAATGGTTAGTTTGAAATATTCTCACTTAAGTAAATGTTGTGTGTAATAACCCAAATTAAAGGATAGGTAAAAGCCTTTACAGAATCTTAAATGTACGTGTATTTTCTGGCTGAATTTGTCATTTCCATTTTGAATGTTTTTCAGTTAGTTGAAACACAAAGGAGAATTTTCTGAAAGAAGCTAAAAATTTCTGCATAAGTACAGTTCTTCACTTATACATTTGTCAGCATTCTGTTAGATGTTTGACCCATATAATCAATATTTCTGAATAACTGGGCAGTGTGTGAATTCCTGTACTCTAAAATACAATGACAGTAGTAAATCAAGGGTTTTGTTTTCAAGAGTGTAGCAATTCTTCACCTAATTTGCAAGAAATACAGCAAAACCGTACAAAAGTCTRTTTTTGTTGGTCACGTGTTGGCCCTTCAGTGGTATTAAAGACTGTCCCCAAGTTGGGCACTTTGATTTCCTTTTAACAGTTCTGAGTTGTCAGATACTATGCAGTTTTCCAAATCAGAAATACTGAGTATAAAAAATTATTTAATACCTGGAACAAGTGCTCATGTTGTCATAGTTGGCGCTTAAAACTTTATCACATCTTCCTACAATTTATGCTTGCTGCATTGTCATGATTGTTTCCTGCCTTGTAGTTCTGCTTCTCTGACTCCTGCTAATTTTCTGAAACTCAAGCTGCCTCAGAAGAMTCACCAGTACTCTTCAGCCCCATGTGATCTTTTTTTTTATAATTCAGTCATAAGATTGTCCTTCAGAGTTGGTACAGAGTATCCTGTACCAAGTCTCAGGAATATATTCATTCTCATTGTAGTGACAGCTTGAAAGTCCCAAATCTCCTGAGTTTATACAAGAAAGAAATAGGAGTTCATCCTTTTTTTTTATGATGTCTACCATGTGATTCTGTCTTTGTAAATGCATTGTTCATTATTAAAGTAATAATACTCTCAACTGTTATGAATAATAATGAACAGTTCCTTATTATTTTGACACTAATGCCTAGAAGGCCTAGTCCAGTATCAGGACCTTAATGTCCTAGATATTAATAGAAAAAATAGCACTGACAACAGCCCATTGACACAAGAAGCTCTGAGTCAGAGAATCATAGATAAAATCAAACTGGTGAGTAGTCCAGGTAAATGTAGTGTGTTGATGTGACAAGACAGCGATAATATAAAGTTAGCAACATTGCATAAATGGAAGAGAACTTTTTTCACAGACATCATCATAGGACCATCTTGACCTAAACAATTTTCTGTCCTCTAGGCRTTTTGCTGATTTGATGTTCAGTTGTATTTCTAATCCATTAAGTTGGATTGCATCTGAGGATCATAGTTTTGATAAAGGTAGGTATCTTTGTTATACTCACATACATCACAGGCTCCTTATACTTATCACAAAGCCATGCTGCATGTAACTTGAGACAGTGAGAGAGTTAGTGATAAACTTAGATGAAATTGAAGCAGACTAGCATGAAGAACTGCACTGTTACAGCACCTGAGGTATCTCAGGCATATCGCTATAATATGATCAGGTTTGCGTGATTAAGGCAGTTTAATATCTGCGGCCCCAAATGAGGTTAAATTAATCTTTGAAGAAATACAAACAGAGATGCTTTTATAGAAGGAAGGATATTGCTGAAGGAGAATTATTTAAACTTTTCCACCGTATCATAACAGTAGAAAATGCAAAAGGTGCTGTATACCAATTCAGTAGAGATGATGATGTCCATGCTTGCAAAACCAAGCCATTACTGAGGTTCCTCATTCATTGCACCCATTTTAAGTTGAGGCCTCTGTGTTAGTGAGAGATAGAAAACACTGGTTTAACTTTGGTCTTTTTTTTTTTTCCAAAATCCAAGGCTAGCTATGCTTCAGCAGTTTGGATTTTCAGGTAGGGTTAATTCTCACAGGCCTGCAATATAGCAGCTTTGATAATCAAAACATGCCCAAAAGGGACAGTAATTAAAGATTAGCATACGGTATTTTCTATTTAGAAATCTACCTGTCTAGGTTTCACATCTGCAAATGTCCCCCAAATTAATCAGGAAGTTCAATTAATTCAAATAATAGGTAAAGACGGAAGTGATAGCACTGCTAAATTGCTTCTAAAGCATAAGGGGATGGGCCTTTTTTTTTTTTTTTAATTCAAGCAAAGAGTCTTTCATCACAATTTTAGCTTCCATTATGTAAAAGAGCTAGTATTTTGTGAAAGATCATTTTACACTCCAATGTCAGAAGGCACTAGAATGACAAAAGGTAATATATAATTGGACAACAATCTATTTCTTATGTATTGAGATCATTAGCAGTTAATTGACACTTTCTAGTACTTTTTTCCTGAAAAAGTTCACTATAATACTACCTGAGATACCTCTGATAAAATCAAATACATAGTGCAGCATATAATTTTATGAAGAACAATATTAATCAACTCTGTCATTTTACTATGCTAAGGGAAAAATTGCATTAGGCCAAATTAGAGTCAGCAAATGCCTGGTAACCACTACAATGCCATCTTTGTGTTCTGTTCTCCAGAACAGAATTCTGCCATACATAAAAAACCATACGTACGGTTAAAACAAGCTTCATTCACTAGATACATTAATATAATTGTTGCTTAATATTATATTTATAATAATTTCCTAATAAGAAATAAAAACATTCTAAAAAGAGATATATGTGCATAGATGTTTGCTATTTTTACTAGCAATATTAGTGAGTCTAAGAACAAAGTCTTAGTCAAAGTGTGACCTTTGACTATAACTATTACCTTTCCTGATGTACATAGTCTCATACAAATTAATGTGAAAAATAAGTTAATTTGCTGAAAGATAGCAAAATATAGTTAAAATATTAATAGATGATAACTTTATGTTTTTACTTTGTTTCCAGCTTTTCCTGATGATAGGTGGAATAAGAAGTAGCTTGGAAACATCATTTCTATCTGTTTTGTGGATAGACAGAAAAAAAGATGTTTTCTATGCAGAATTGTCTTGAGAAAAGGGAGGCAAGGGATAGTGGGGAAGAGGTGGTAGAATACAAGCTACTTGCTGACATTTCATTGTACATTTCGGAGAAGTATGTAAAAAGAAGTGTAATAAGTTTCCTTCTTTAAATGTAAAGGGACTTATCTCAGTCTTAATGTGAAAGGGATCTCTCAGTGAGATAGTACTCTAGACTATTAGCTGTTAAAGCCAGCCTTTTCCTTTTTGCACCGCATATAAAATCAGTGGAATATGCTTTCAAAAAGCAGTTTTCTATGAGTTGGAAAGGAAAAGAACAAACAGTAACTACCCTAATACTTAGAAAGTATACATTACTGAGTTAAAACTGCTGCATAGACTATATTTCATTAAGCAGCATACTGCAGTTCGGGTTAGTGCTAGAAACTCGACATGCTAAAAAGCCAGAACAGGACACACTGCACAGAAAGATTTCACAGTGTCATCTGTACTTTCACATGGAGAGGAATTCCACAGCAAATTTATGTGATCTCTCACAGAGCAAAACAGCACAAATATTGAAGCTTTTTAGCTTTGGCTATACTAGTGGATTGAATTTGTCCTATACTTGGATTTAAGGGACCAATAAACCTGCTGAATGTGCAAAAGCACAAAGGTATTCAACTACACCGAAGTTCAAATGTTTACACTTACTTTAGTAATACAGTCCTGTCCTTATAATGCTTGCCTCAGTACTGTTGTATTTCTCTCCAAACCGGTGGCTACAGTAACAAWCTTTCTTATTCTGCACTAATTATGAGAAGCAAAGATAGAAATACGTTCCTCTAACTATTTGGGTGCATTCTTCCCTCCATTACTGTCTTGTATATGAGTTGTTCTGGTGAGTAACTATCTTTCTGTGTTTTCCCGTGTGCCAGCTGTTTCAAAGGATAGTAAACAAAAAATCATCCATAACAGCTTTTGGCATTTTATTGGTGATGCTCTGGACTTCATAGGTATTCGCCTCTCATACACTATCATTTTGAAGAGCATTTATGGCTGCTAGCAATTCAAAAACTATAGAGTAACCTGTACACACCCGAGTCCAAAACTCTGTTGTAAGAGGTATAAAAAAAAAGAATTTGATATGAAAGTGAGGTATTGTTTCTTCTTTGAAAACCACTGTGCTCCAAGAGGAAATGCAGGGCACATCAACATTTGATAAATCAGTCTCAAAACCTGTTTACTGTTCAGGTCATCAAGTTTCAATGAAATAGCAAGCTGCCTTCTCTAAGGAAATATTAATGATTTACACCAGAGAGAGAGAGCTGTTCTTCTTCCTTGCACTCTAACCACATGGACCATAGATCCAGTTTCTAGGTTGCAAGTTGAAGCTTTACCAACAATGTCTTTGGTGCATCTACCAAGAAAAACAAATGCAACCCAAGAATATGGAACATTTGCTCTGACTTCAAAGGCAGCCTGTAAAAAAATGTCATTTAGGGCATTGTAGTAGAAAATACACAACTTCATTTCAAAATAGGCAGCTAGATTTTGCCATCCTGGCTATTACTCAAAGAACTTCAGTTGGCCAACACGTCAACATTCCTGTTACCGAAGAAAAGTCTAAGCCCTTTACCTCCTTCAGCAGACACACTGTAGGATTTCAAAAATGAACTGCATTTAACCAGTGTTAGCACAGTTTGCCGGACACCTGATGATGACACTGGTGACTCATATCTAGAAAGCAGTGTGGAAATGTTGGATACATGGCTCTTGCATCCCTCAGGAAGAACCATTTTTCATTTCTATTTAGAAAGTTATCTCCTGTGATTTTGTCCACTGGTCTAGCATCTCAACCTTTTATATTCTTCTCTGCTTATACTGCCCTGAGGCCTACGCTGTTACTGCCATGATTTAGTATCTTGCAACAATTAGTCCATTACTTTATGTCATGTTTTTTTCCTATATTGATACATATGATGAGAAGTTGACATAAAGATGTCTCAGCTTTACTTTATGCTTTCATAGAATCATAGAATCAGTAAGGTTGGAAGGGACCTCTGGAGATCACCTAGTCCAACCTCCCTGCTCAGCAGGGTCACCTACAGCATGGTAGACAGGGTTGCATCCAGGCGGGCCTTGAAGATCTCCAGAGAAGGAGACTCCACAACCCCTCTGGGCAACCTGCTCCAGTGCTCCGTCACTCTCACAGSGAAGAAATTCCCCCTCACGGTCAGGCAGAACTTCCTGTGCTTCAATTTCTGCCCATTGCCTCTTGTCCTGTCACATGGGACAACTGAAAAGAGTTTGTCCCTGTCCCCTTGACGCCCTCCCTTCAGGTACTTGTACACATTGATCAGATCCCCCCTCAGTCTTCTCTTCCCCAGGCTGAASAGGCCCAGCTCTCGCAGCCGTTCCTCATRGGGCAGGTGCTCCAGCCCTCTTATCATCTTTGTAGCCCTGCGCTGGACTCCTTCCAGTAGCTCCATGTCTCTCTTGTACTGGGGAGCCCAGAACTGGACACAGCACTCAAGATGAGGCCTCCCCAGGGCTGAGTAGAGGGGCAGGATCACCTCCCTCCACCTGCTGCCAACACTCTTCCTARTGCACCCCAGGAGACCATTGGCCTTCTTTGCTGCAGAGGCACATTGCTGGCTCGTGGTCAACTTGTCATCCACCAGCACTCCCAGGTCCTTCTCTGCAGAGCTGCTCTCCACAAGGCCAGCCCCCAGCTCGTACTGGTGCCTAGGGTTATTCTTCCCTAGGTGCAGGACTCTGCACTTGCCCTTGTTGAACCTCAGGAGGTTCCTCTCTGCCCAGCTCTCCAGCCTGGCCAGGTCTCTCTGAATGGCAGCACAGCCCTCAGGTGTGTCAGCCCCTCCTCCCAGCTTGGTATCATCAGCAAACTTGCTGAGGAGGCACTCTGTCCCCTCTGCCCCCTAGGCAGAGCTCTATTCCAGTTGCTCTSTCACATAAAGAGCAACTCCACCAGCTCGCCTCCCTGGCCTGTCTCTCCTAAAAAGCACATAGCCATCCATGACAGCATTCCAGTCATGGGAGCTGTCTCACCATGTYCCCGTGACTRCAATGAGATCATGGCCCTGCGATCGCACACACATCTCCAGCTCCTCCTGTTTGTTCCCCATGCTGCGTGCATTGGTGTACAGGCATTTCAAAGAGGCGGTCATGCCTGCAGGTTTTCCCGGAAGGGTGTACTGGGGTCCCTCATAGCCATGTCCCAAACGCACATCCCCAGCTGCATGCACCCGTTGGAGGCCCCCTAACCCAACTTGTGTTTTGTTGTCTACCCTGTCTGTATGACACCCCTCCTCCCCCCCTCCTACCTAGTTTAAAGCCTTAACAGAATAGCTTAGAGAGGAAAAGGTTAACCTGTTCATTGCCTAACTGTACTAGTTTATATGGAGAAATATCCTGTCCCTTTATATGATGATGGCAATGTGTACATATCAATGATATTTTGCTGCATTCACATCCTCRTGTTCAGAGTAGCATAAAATAATCCATTTTTATTTGCATTAATATTTTCCTATTTTGTTTCATCTGGATTGTATTTGTTTCCTCTTGTATTTCTCTGATTTTGGTTTAATGAATTCTACATTATTCTTGAAAAAGAAGAAAAATCAGTGCAAAAAATGTTTCCYCAAATGGTGACATTATGTGAAGTAAAAAATGCATGACAACAGTGTAGGGTGCAACAGGGCTAATCATTGGAGAAAACAAGATCTGGGGTGATAGGAAGCAAAATTTGCATGACTCAAGAAGGAATAGAAATTTCTACAGGGCATAGATTCATGAGTCAGAACCATATATAGAAAATAAGCAATAGACAAATTTTGATTTATAGAGATATAGTTCTATTGAGAGTTTCTGTTAACTGGACCATAAAGTATCTGAACTTCACTCCTGTGGTTTATAACATCGCTGAAATCTCTTGTTATATTTCATTATGCATCTTTATTTTTCTTCACATTCTTACAAAAAGTTAGCTGTATCTCTGAAAATCTCTAGAAATCTCTTTAGGGATCATACTGAATACTAAGTACTGAAAGGAGATAATTTATCAGATTTATGATCATGTGCTATYTAGCTTCAAAACAATATATGAAGGAAAAAGCATGGGAAAAAACAATGATAAAGTAGTCCACCAGGCAACACAATAGTTCTACCATTTTCTGTGTAAATGAAATTTGATAATAGCTGAGAATAGGATTTTGGAAATCCTCTAAGCACAAGATAAGTATAAATAGAGAGGCTAAATTAACCTACCTTCTGTACTACAATATTAATACTACAATATACTAATACTAAAGTATGAATTGCCAGAATCATGCTGAGTGTATACACACACACCTGACACATACACAGACTCATCAGAGGCAAACATACATTTCTGCATTTCTGAAACTAGTACCTTGCTGTGTTAGGGTTGCTTAGGAGACTCTGATCCAGGAGTTATGTCAGCAGGATGATGGAAGCTTCTGACAGGTCTACCAAGGCTGGGTACATCAAAAATAGAGGCCAGACAGGAATGAATCTCTCAATTCTCCAAGAGTGGGAGCAGGGTGCAAGGCTGACCGCCTCTCTCTGGAAACATTGCTAGCAATGTCTTCACTTGGTCTCCATGACAATTTCCCTCTCAGCTCTGTGGATTAGTGGCTAGTCCCAAATGCATTTGTATGACAAGCATCGGTCCAGTCCTGCCTCCGCAAGAAGCTGGTGTCTTGAAGTAGCTGCTGCTCCAGAGTCCCTCTATGCTATGTATAAGCTCCTGGCATGTACAATGCTTCCAGCTGGAAAAATCAGCTCAAGTTATAAGGGAGATGGAAAATTACAGTATTGATATACTCAGTGTGAGTGAGTACAGATGGTCAGGAACAGATTGTATCAAATTGAAGAACAATAATAAAATCATGAACTACTCAGGTTCCCCAGCTGGAGGAGAAGAGAGCTGCACTGATCATGAGTGATGCTGTGTAGAGAGTCGTACTAGACAGACCGGGAACCAACAAGTAGCAAAGGAGCACGTACACAGTTCAAGGTAGTATGCGAGGATGAAAACCCTTCAARTGGTACTGCCTTACAAATGCACCTTCTAAAACCTCCTGCAGAARCTCCCTAACAGCAGCATACCCACATTGTCATGGGTGGATATGGATGGGAGAGTAGGGACAGATAAATATGGCCCAGGCAACACAACTCAGCGCCTGGAATTGGTTCACATGGCAGCACTGATG
This sequence comes from Rhea americana, assembly GCF_003343005.1. Classification (NCBI taxonomy): domain Eukaryota; kingdom Metazoa; phylum Chordata; class Aves; order Rheiformes; family Rheidae; genus Rhea; species Rhea americana. Next base: position 4,814,013 of record NW_028186601.1, read on the forward strand.
AAGAGCTCGTGCAGCTTTGAATTCTAAATCATCTGTTCGTGGCAAGAACATTTACCCCCACCCACAAAATTACATGAAGCAAGTTGGGAATGGTCAGAATGGTTGTAATGAAAAACAGGCGTACCAGTTATTAATCTGCAGACTCTTGTTCCCACTTCTGGATGTTTGGGCATAGAAGTCACGTGCACAGACAGTGAGTACCACATATGAGTTACCATCATGAAAATTAATTAAGGCAAATGTTTGAAGAAGCAGGTAAGAAAAACAAATTTATGGATTTTCAATGTCAGCTTTTAAAAGATTTTCCACAATGACAGGCGTATTTTCCAGCTTTGACATAAACAAATTTTGAAGATCTTCAGTAAAACATATGTTAATAGAACTAAGAATTTACTGAAAGTTTTTGATGGCTAGAGGAAGAAAGGATGAGTCACTGCAATACTAATGACAGTGTCATCATCAGAGGGACAGGCCAAATGCTTGTGGTAAAATGGGATTAACAAATGGAAAAAAAGGGAATACATGAAAAAAGGAATACATGACTATCAAAAAAAGACAATCACGCTGAAAGGCAGCAAAAATAGGGTTTGTGATGTGTGTATTCCAACTACAAAAAGTKTACTGGTGATTTTAATTATAGCTAGAAAAAATAATAAAAAAACATTAAAAATACTCTTACCATTCAAAAAGAAATTAAAGATGAACAGGAGACTTCATTGCATGCCAAATTTGTCCTATCACATGAAAAAATCATTTTGCGCAATTTGAACGAGACATTAATTGTGAGAAAAATCCTCTTCCATTAAGCAGAAAGTAGGTGTGAAAAAACTGAGGAACTATAAGACACGATGCAGGGTAAAATAGGTCTTATCTGCTCAAAGCAGGCAGCAAAAAGGAATAGAAAGTGATGCTCTAAATCTTAAACTGAGTCCAAGAGAATGAGTCCACTGTGGAAGAATGAAGAACAACAACCTTCAAAAAATTATCTAAAAGATAGTTTTAGTGACTATAAAACTGACATAGCATCAAAGTCTTCTAAAGAAAATTCTTCTACATGCTTATACTGAATTGGATTTCCAGCACTGCTACATCTTCAGCTACTTTTAAGAACAATAGGTTATTTTTGTTGTGCCTGACCTTATACTGATTATATTTTCAAACTATGCAATATCATAGAACAACAAATGCACAAAAGCGACAAATGGCATATACCAAACACCCTAAATTTGGCTGTCTTTCAGAAAACTTTGAGAGTCTCCTTGAAATTTCTCAGTGATACCCAATACAGTAACCAGAAAATGTTGCAGTTTCATTAATACATCAATAGGCCAAGATCTCTAACCAGATAATTTGAAGCTAACACGGAATTTACCCTATTGTTTTGTTACCTTTAGTTTCTGAAGATAACAGATCTTCAAGGCAGTCAGTGCAATTCTATGGTGAGGTCATGCACTTGGAGATCTGGACTTTGCTAATGATACCTGCTTCCGAAGACATCAATAAAAACCATGCAGCTAAAGAACTGTGCCCTGTCAGAACTGAATAAAACATCCTGAAGTCACAAAGTCAGAGGAGAAGGTTGTGAAATCAACGTGATCTCAGATGATTCTGTTGCTCTGTAAGAGGGAAGCCTTGAGAACTGTTATTATGTCGCTTACCAAAACAGCAACTTTTGCATGATTATCTCTGAGAGAAAATGACTCAAGTGGAAAGCATTGCTTTTCAGTGGCTAGCCTCCAAAGGGAAATCTAGCACCTCTTGCAGTAAGCTAGGAGTCTTTGATAGCTATGCATTAAACTTAAAACTGTGGGTCAACAGTCTGGATGGAAACAAACAACAACAGGATGGAAAATTGCTTTCAGCGTTGGTATTTTCTGTGGTTAATCAAAGAAAAGTAGTTGCACAGAATAAAGCATGCTGAGTTCTTGGCTCAAGACACATGAACCTGGGCTGCACCTAGAGAGCGTTGGGTTTTCAGTAATGCTGTGACTAAGTCCTGGAGTGAGAAAGTGAGAGAAAGCCAAGCAAGACAGAAACATTCTCAGCAGTGTTAGCAGAAGCAATAGTTTTGTAAAAATTTGGAAAAACGTGAAGGCTTTGGCTTGTGATACTACAACTTAAAGACAGCTGGTCTCTACATTACACTTCTGATGATATGAAAAGTGGGCTGGATTAAGACAGACCGATAAAATGAGAATCTGRCTTATTTGCAATTTCTACTTTCAAATCTCTTTCTATGGAAGATTTAATTGATTAGTTTAGCGTCCCCCTGTACAGTATTTCAGCTCTTCCCATCTTGTTAAGTTCTTAACTATAAAACACTTCTACCAAAACTTTCTTTTAATAGATTTTTTTTGAGCATTTAGTCCTAATTCTTTCTGTCTCGGTTTTTCATCTCTATCACCATAAATGCATCCCTTAGCATGACTACCCAGCTGAATCTGACTCAGTCCAAAATTCACTATGACATTTCTACAATGTACAGAGCTCAGTAAAAATCTATGTCTAGGGCAGCTCGCATAAAAGAGTCTCTACAGAATAAGGCACAAAAGCCACAAAGGTTTTTGTCTTTTGAAGCAAATTACCACACACAGTMCACAATTTCAAGATTTGTCACTGAGCTAGATTCCTACTTTTATTCTTTTTATTCCTGAGGGAAAAAAAAMCCTTTTGATTAAACGTTACTTTTAAATCACATTTAGGCACTCAATGACTGTATTAAGTTTATTCCACAGTTTGACATCAATATCATAATCCATTTAACTACTCCATGCTGCTTTAACTTTTGATAGTGAACATTTTCTGTTCAATATATTGTATCAAAGCAACTGGACAGCCATAACTGACAGGATTATGTAAAAACAGTGGCTTACCATGAATGTCCTAACATTTTCTGATTTTAAATACTCACTTGAGAATGACGCAACTACAAATATTGCCAGTGGTTTTGTTTGCCAAGGTTATATTTTGCCTTAAGTGATGCAAAAGAACACAGTCTCCATTCCTGAAATAGCTGGTCTATAAATATGATACCTTTAGATATCCAGCTGAGCCAATGAATCTTTTAGCCTTCAGACTTAAATGCTGGATTATTCCGTTTGTGAAAAGAATAAATGTAGGTATTTTAGATATTTTGCCTTACATACTTATGGCATAAGAGAGTGATTTTCTCTATCGTCTTTACTCAAAACTGAACAAGAAAACTGCTGACATGTTCCTTCCATCTGTGACTTGAACCTTCCCCAACTCCTACTGAGCCAAATCCCACCCCCTTTGGCCTGTCTGCAAAACCTTGTTTTAGTCTGGTAATCCAGACTTCCACTTCTTAGGCTCTCCTTTCTTCTGATCCTCCAAGTATTYTGTTACCAGGTTTCCTCTTGCTTAATGCTTCCCAAGGACTATGCACACCAGAAGCCCCATAGGCTTCATTGTAGGCATTTGAAAGTGATTAAAACAACCAGATGCCTTTCAGTGCTTAATAGTCATAATTTTGAAGGGGTTTGGTGTAATGTTTCACCATATAATATTATATGGTAGAAGCATYCATAAGAAAGAAGTATTTCTGTTTTCTATTCAGTTTAAGTTAATGATACAGCAAAATCAGTGATGACCGTACAGAAAGGAAGAACTTCTGAGATGCTATTTAAGGAAGCAGGAATGTGGAGAGAACAAGACAAGAAAAAGGAGGAAAAGAAAACCCTTCTGGTGGAGAATCTATAATCTTCTTATAAAGCTAATTTTACAACACAGAGAAGTGATTTCATCCTCCAATACCATTCAGTCTCCACCCTAGATCCAAAAGTGCAGGAAAACAGCAGACAATTATTCTTTCAGGACAACCTGGAAGAAAAGAGAAATGAATAATGACAAAACTGTTGTCTTCTAGCTACCAGGAATATTTGCTCAAGACTGTAAAAGAAGGAGTACTCAGACTGAGACAGTGCAGCTTTCTAATGGTGAAATTGGATTGCAAGATACTGTGAAACATAGTTCAAGGAATACCAGATCACGCTCACCTTTTGGTAACACCCCCCTGAATCCCCAGAGTTATTGCTGAGACCAAAACAAAGCCATTCTGCTTGGTCTAGAAGTACTGTGAAGGTGCTGTATGATTTTTACATACAGTCTACTTGTGTAGCAACAGTGATGCTACCTTCTTTTCTTAGCTGGCTTATGCTTCAGTCTCCTTCTGTCCATTGAATAGGAAAGTGCTTAGTTCTGGTATTTTAAAATTGCAATTACTTATTTCTTTTTAAACCAGGACCACTAAAGACAAAGGTTCACTTGAAGGCGGTAAGGTTTGGCTCCRACAACACATGAACTAGTGTGCTTGTTTCATGCAAGTATTTGATGTAAGGGCCTTTCTTAGCAGAGGAAACAGATCCCCTTTTCCCTTGCTACATTTTCCTTCCTGCATTCACTTTTACTTTGGGCCATGACATAATCAAGCATTTATGTGCTGTTTCATAAATTCAAGGCTTTTTTTCATGTCATTAAACAGAAATTGGTTTCTACAATAAAGTTATGAGAAAAAAAACCTGATCTTTAAAGAATCAGCTTTGAAGAATTTTATTCTGCTCGTACACAAGTCAAAGACTTGGATGCGAGTCTTGTGATAAATACATGAGCACTGCATGTCTTGGAAATCTATATTAAATCTGTGGTTTTCTATCATATTGAATTTCTTAATCACATTTTTACGATCATGGTCAAAATACTATCTCCATGCATTTATCTTAAATTTCTTAATAATCAGCAATAATAGCCCTTTGTCTACAGCCCTTTGTCTGTCTGCCCTAGAAGTAGAAAATGTGGTGCAACATGCTATAAACTCCCAATCATATTCAYCAACCTACCAAGAGCACAGCATTTGCATGTGCTGAAACAGCTCCAGACTTGGAAAAAATGAAAACACTGAATATGCAAACATCTATTTATATTAAAAAAGCTGTAAAAAATCAAGATCTTCCACTTYAAAGTCCAAGATCCCAGACATCCCAGATCAAACTTTCAAGGCACTGAAAAAATGCAGATCTGCTTAAAGTTAGGGAGAACAGTAATTACTCATCAGCCCTGAAATAAATCCTTAAGTTTTTTTCAGACTGCTTATAAAGAACAYGATCTCCAACTTAGAGGAAGCTTTTTTTTTTAATTAATATAGTACGGAATGACAGCTTCAGCAGATTTTATTTGGTGGCCTTTGAACTATGATCTTTGATTCTATCCTAGATTTCTTCACATATCTTCTTAATCATAGAATCATAGAATCAGTAAGGTTGGAACAGACCTCTGGAGATCATCTAGTCCAACCTCCCTGCTCAGCAGGGTCACCTGGAGCATGTTAAACAGGGTTGCATCCAGGCGGGCCTTGAAGATCTCCAGAGAAGGAGACTCCACAACCTCTCGGGGCAACCTGCTCCAGTGCTCCATCACTCTCACAGCGAAGAAATTCCCCCTCACGGTCAGGCAGAACTTCCTGTGCTTCAATTTCTGCCCATTGCCTCTTATCCTGTCCCATGGGACAAAGTCCCAGAAACCCTATTTGAGTACAATATAGTCTTTTMTTTCTAATTAAAGTCTATCTTCTTCAAATGCCTTTCCATCTTCCTCTAGTTTGACACTGAGTTCTTAAGTTTCCCACAAACTATTATCCACAGTT
>NW_028186601.1:4820056-4845945 GCF_003343005.1 Rhea americana
GCCTTTGGATACAGAACATTTACTTCACCAGCTGCTGAATGGGGCGGGGGCCCTGGTGACAAGGGATACAGAGAAGGCAGAATTACTGAATGCCTTCTTTGTGTCAGTCTTCACTGCTAAGGGCAGCCCCCAGGAATCCCAGACCCTATAGACAAGGGAGCAAGTCTGGAGAAAGGAAGACTTCTCCTTGGTTGAGGACRATCGGGTTAGAGATCTGGGCAAACTTGACATCCACAAATCCATGGGCCCTGACGGGATGCACCCACGAGTGCTGAAGGAGCTGGTGGATGTTGTTGCCAAGCTGCTCTCCATCATCTGTGAAAGGTCCTGGAGAACTGGAGAGGTGCCTGAGGACTGGAAGAAAGCCAGTGTCACTCCAGTCTTCAAGAAGGGCAAGAAGGAGAACCCAGGCAACTGCAGGCTGGTCAGCCTCACCTCCATCCCTGCAAAGGTGATGGAACAGCTCATTCTGGATGTCATCTCCAGGCATGTGGAGGAAAAGAAGGTTATCAGGAGTAGCCAGCATGGATTCACCAAAGGGAAATCCTGCTTAACCAATCCAATAGCCTTCTATGATGGAATGACTGGGTGGGGAGATGAGGGGAGAGCAGTGGACGTTGTGTCCCTTGACTTCAGCAAGGCCTTTGACACTGTCTCCCATAACATCCTCCTAGATAAGCTCAAGAAGTGTGGGTTAGATGAGTGGACAGTGAGGTGGATTGAGAACTGGCTGAAAGGCAGAGTTCAGAGGGTCGTCACCAGTGGTGTGGAGTCTAGTTGGAGGCCTGTGGCTAGTGGTGTCCCCCAGGGCTCAGTACTGTGTCCCATCCTGTTCAGCTTCTTCATCAATGACCTGGATGAGGGGACAGAGTGCCTCCTCAGCAAGTTTGCTGATGATACCAAGCTGGGAGGAGGGGCTGACACACCTGAGGGCTGTGCAGAGAGAATTCAGAGAGACCTGGACAGGCTGGAGAGCTGGACGGAGAGGAACCTCCTGAGGTTCAACAAGGGCAAGCGCAGAGTCCTGCACCTAGGGAAAAATAACCCTAGGCACCAGTACGAGCTGGGGGCTGACCCTCTGGAGAGCAGCTCTGCAGAGAAAGACCTGGGAGTGCTGGTGGATGACAAGTTAACCATGAGCCAGCAATGTGCCTCTGCAGCAAAGAAGGCCAATGGTCTCCTGGGGTGCAYTAGGAAGAGTGTTGGCAGCAGGTGGAGGGAGGTGATCCTGCCCCTCTACTCAGCCCTGGTGAGGCCTCATCTTGAGTACTGTGTCCAGTTCTGGGTTCCCCAGTCCAAGAGAGACATGGAGCTACTGGATGGAGTCCAGTGTAGGGCTACAAAGATGATTAAAGGACTGGAGCACCTGTCATATGAAGAAAAGCTGCGAGAGCTGGAATAGTTTAGCCTGAAGAAGGGAAGACTTAAGGGGGATCTTACCAATATGTATAAATATCCAATGGGAGGCTGTAAGAAAGATGGAGCTGGACTGTTTTAAGTGGTGCCCCGTGACAGGATGAGAGGCAACAGGCACAACCTGAAACGCAGGAAGTTCTGCCTGAATATGAGGAGGAATTTCTTCACTGTGAGTGACAGAGCACTGGCACAGGTTGCCCAGAGAGGTTGTGGAGTCTCCTTCTCTGGAGACGTTTAAAACTCACCTGGACACAATCCTGTGCAACATGCTCTAGGTCACCATACTTKACCRTGCTTGAGCAGGGGGGTTGGACTAGATGATCTCCAGAGGTYGCTTCMAACCTCAACCAGTCTGTGATTCTGGGTTTTACGTTGCTATTACCAGGCAACGAACATGTGCGCTCGCTTTTGCCACAGGCTGTAAATTGACTACACTCACCTATATCTATACTGACATGCCATTCGGCCCAGGTTGCTCTCCTCCTTTTCAGCATGCTTCTCATCTCCATTTGCAGTACACACTACTCTGCCTCACTGGCATCTTTCTCACATGCCCCACTGCTTAATTCTAGAAATTCCTTGGAAGACAGAAGGTCTGGTAGAAGACTTCCACATCTTAAAAGTTATTTTTCACTACAATCATCCYTTAAAATTAATAAATCTTCAAGTATTCAGGCAATTAATCTTACTTATTTTGAGATAGTAAAATGCCAAAAAAAAAAATTTTCTTTATTGCCCTGAGACTCTATATCTAAATAGTAGTACTCTATGTATGCAAAGCATCTTTACAGTTTTTCCTATTTATTCTCTTCGCATTATTTTAAGAAACCATTGACTGTATCAAACAAAATAATACAAATTAAAAAAATCCCTTTCAGCACCATCTTAAATATAAAAAATGTTTTGAGAAACGAAATGCAGCTACATCTATAGAAAAGTCATCTTTAAAAATGTTATTCCAAAGTCTTTATTCACACACACACACAAAACAAATGAAATATGTATTTAAAAGTCAACCTGTAAGTTAACTCCTCCATATTAAAAGTTATTGCTGCCACTTGATTTAGCCTGTATTGGATTGTATTAAGTTAATCAATACTTTTATGTTATTACGTGCCCATATAGCCTAAATAGGATGCAGTCATATGGGAAGAACAAGCTCAGTCCTTTAGCAGATGGGTTTTTAAATTAAAAATGAAACAGGTTCATTAATTTTGAATTGTGCCATTATATATTAATAAAAGTAAATTCATTAGTAAGTGAAACAACAAAGTAATGAGACTGGTAAAGAGGTTATATGGTCCCAGAATGGGCATTTGCTGAAGAATAATTATTCCACGTGGAAACCATTTCATTTGACTACTCCTTTCCTTCATTTCTCTTTTTATTAGACGTGTCATATTTTAGAAATATGATATACATTATCATATACAATATATTCCATTTTAAGAGCATGACCTCTCTATGATGTCAGTTCATTCAATAAAGTTGTAATTTCTTCAAATCGACAGAAGTACCTCTAGCCAAGAGCCAGGTGACTGCTACAGAAACATCCTTTTCAAAACATAACCCCTTTTAAAGCAGCACTGCTGTTGCTTATTACTTAGTTAAATCAAAACGTCTATCACAAACCAATTCCATGTACCAACCTTCACTGTCTTAAACAGTAGTGTCATTAAGATAAAATTCTAAATTTGCTAAATATTCTTCTCCAAGCTCTGCACTTGCCTCCCTGATTTAACACTTTTTTGGGGGTTTGCTCATCTTCAACCTAATCAACTCTGTGTGGGATTCTGAACAAATCTAGATAATCACAAGTGAAGTAGCTGTCTTTGGTGTCCTGATGTTAACTGTAGAAGAACAGGAAGTTTTGAAAATCATAATACAGATATCTAAAATATGGGAGAAATAAACCCTGAAAGCAACTATTTCTCTCGACCGAGTACAAAGAGAAGTCAGATATACCCAAGCTGTTTACCATGTCTGCACTGTAGACATTTACAGCAAGATAGATTCTACTCCAAGTGTCACTATGTTGGTCTCAAAAMTAGGATCAGAAGGCACTACAAAGAAAGATATTTTCATGAAATAAAATGTGTTAGATTATCTGACTAAAGGTAAAGCAAATTAAACACAAAGACGTAGCAAGGATCAGAAAAACAATTAGTGAAAATGGAGCACATTGAATTGCTTCTCCTAAAACTCAGAGGAGAATGATCAGACCATTGTCCCTGGTATGAAAACYACTGTAAAATGACTGAAGGAAACTCTCTGCACTGCCAGGCAAATGAGGGGGAGAGGGAATACTGCCTGAGCGACATAGGACTGGACCTGCTCAGTCTGGAGAAGAACTGGGGGAAGGGGGCGTAGAATCTTAACATATGTTAAGTACCTGAAGGAAAGGTGTAAAAAAGATGGGTCCAGACTCCTTTTGGTGGTGCCCACCAACAGGATGAGAGGCTGCAGGCACAAACTGAAACACAGGAAGTTCTGCCTGAACATAAGGAAAACTTCTTTACTGTGAGGATGATCATAGAATCATAGAATCAYAGAMTCAGTAAGGTTGGAWGGGACCTCTGGAGATCATCTAGTCCAACCTCCCTGCTCAGCAGGGTCACCTAGAGCATGGTAGACATGGTTGCATCCAGGCGGGCCTTGAAGATCTCCAGAGAAGGAGACTCCACAACCTCTCTGGGCAACCTGCTCCAGTGCTCCGTCACTCTCACAGGGAAGAAATTCCCCCTCACGGTCAGGTGGAACTTCAGTGGTTCAATTTCTGCCCATTGCCTCTTGTCCTGTCACACGGGGCAACTGAAAAGAGTTTGTCCCCGTCCCCTTGACACCCTCCCTTCAGGTACTTGTACACATTGACACATTGATCAGATCCCCCCTCAGTCTTCTCTTCCCCAGGCTGAAGAGGCCCAGCTCTCRCAGCYGTTCCTCATAGGGCAGATGCTCCAGCCCTCTKATCATCTTTGTAGCCCTGCGCTGGACCCTCTCCAGTAGCTCCATGTCTCTCTTGATAGAACACTGGAACAGGTTTCCCAGATAGGTTGTGAGTCTCCATCCTTGGAGATACTCAAAAGTCATCTGGACACGACCCTGGGAAACGTGCTCTAGTGATGGTGCTTGAGCAGGGGGGTTGGACTGGATGCTTTCCAGAGGTCCCTTCCAACCTCAACCATTCTGTTATTCTGTGACATACAGGATACAGAAGAAAATTTAGGGATAGAAGAAAAAATGAGGGTGTGTAAAATTTATTAAAGGGTCATTTAAGGGGATGGCAAGGATGTGCAAAAATTATTATGGGAACTTGAAGGGAAGCACCAAAGGTGGGTGAAGGTTACTTGGTTACTTGTTGGTTACTGTGCTTCTAAGCCTGAGCCTTGCACTCATCACTGCAGTCCAACCTGTATTCTTAATAAACCCTGTTTCTAACTGTCCTGTGTGTTTATAGATGAGTCAAGGCTAGCAAATTTCAAGCTGGACTAGCCGATGAGTGGCACAAGAGGAATAAATACTAGCCACTGAAGTAGGATTGCAAGGCTGAAGGACGTTAGGGTCCAACAGCCAGCAACTGGGGAATACTAGGGGCTGGATGCCAGTTACTGCATGGACTAATGGTCTAATACCAGCTACTAAGAAACCCATATTGTGCACCTGTATATTCCACTGGTGAACTACAGTCATGACCAGCTGGAAAGGAGGACGATGACTGAACGGTATGAAGCAAGCGTGATTTGTGTTTATGCAGGTGCCAGGAAAAGCCGTTCTGTGTGAATCCGTGTGGCCAGCTGGGTGTACCACATTGTCCGTACTGCGTGTACCTGCACAGCGTGTGTGCCCATGGCTACGTGGGTATTGGGAACACGTGTTCACGCTTGCTACTGGCTGCACCTGCGGACATGGAAGCCCAGCAGCCTCGCATCCTGTGGGCTGGGCTAGGAGAAATCCCTGGGCCCCGAGGCCCCGAACAAYGTGTGGAGCACCCACACAGACACTGGCAAAAAGCATAAGCACAAYCTATTTACTTGGTTTTATCTATTTCCCTATAATCCTCAGAAAAAAAGATRCTAAAAAATTTACTCCACGTGCAACTTGAGCACACATACATGTAAAAATTATGCATCCATATTCTTATATAATAATTTAGGTAAATCTAGGCAGCTCATTTAGGTAACTCCTTTAAGGTGATTAAGAAAAAGTCAGGTCATGTGTCTCAAATCTTTCAGGAAAAAAAGGGGAGGAAAAAAAAAGACTAAGAGCTCCACCTCCTTTAACACAAATTCTGCATCTTTTCAGTGATKGCCTATGACAGACTTGTATAAGACCTTCTTGGGAGCACAGAGCCGCCACTTAGCAACCACTATATCTAAATAAAAAAAAATTCTCTTAAGTATCATGGCATTATCTATTTTTGGCGTACAGCCACAAAGTGTTGGAGATCAGCTGTAAAGGTTTACAGAAGGAACTTTTTAACAAGTCAACAGAAGCAAGCACAACAAAATGCAAGTCCATGATGAGGGCTCCTCTAAACAAAGTGCAAACAGCACCTGCAGAATCCAGACAACTAACTTGCAACTAGAAAACCTCAGTGAATACCTGTATTGRTTTTACAACTACTATGTCCCTAGAAGTCACAGTAAGACTTGATTTTGGAAAACAGACTTTTCCCTGGAATGCTAAGGGAGGGTGTCCCACTTGATACAACCCTGCTGGATGACAAGGCCAATCTCTGTACAAGACCACATCCACTGAATTTGGAAAAGGAAAGAATTCATATCCCAATACACTAGCCTCTAAGTACTCTAAAATAAAGCTTTAAATTTATTCTTTTTCAGTGCACTGCTAAATCTCTTCAGCAAGTTTCAGTTGACCTTAATCCTTTAAATTGCTCCATTTGTTGGCCTGTTTGAAATCAATAATATAAAAGCTCTTTGCACATCCAGAGATTCTTTGGCCTGTCCATTCAGTGCAGCAGAGCCTCATAGATAACATACCTTATGGTGACCAAACTAGCTCCAGAACTGAATGCTCTCTAGCTGAATTCAGAATTTTGCACCCAAGCCAATAAACTCTAAGAGGTAGAATTTGTTCACACCAGAGATTAAGATGACTTAACTGCATTACTGGGATCCAAAGGTCTGAAAACAAACCAACAAACAACTACACCAACTCAACTTCAATTGAAAAAGCTGAAAATTCTTGTCAAAATGCAGAACATAAGCCTGGCTTTGCAAATTGTTCAGGACTTGACTACAGCTGTGTYGCAAGCCATACTTTGGACAGCACATTCTCCCTCAATTTTCTMACTGTTCCAGGAAGGAAGTAAACTCCACTTGGCAGAGAGTGCGCAGCGTGCCGTGTTAGTACAACAGGCACATTGCCAGCACCAGTCTTTTCCCTGATCTCTTCCACTGCTTCTCATTATCCTACAGATCTCCAGATCTGCTTCTTTTCCTACTCCATAAGGTAAGTGAACCAAAGATTAAAAGATGCATTACAGCTTCTTATCACTAAATKGCTATAATTTTGCCATAATAATCCAGGAATCTTGCCCAGCAGTGCTAGAAGAGACAAATAAAAGAGTAAAGAACTACAGATGCATATGCATCTACATATATATGCAGCAGATATATTAAACAGGATGCTACATGAAGAAAAGTGCTAAAAGTGGTATTTACAAAGTGAAAAACAGAAAATAAGTTAAATTATAAAGTTTATTCGAATAAGGTTCATAAAATACTTTTTATGCATAAACTTAAGGGGGAGAAAATGTGATTACAGACTGCATAGTAGTGCAAAGGCTGGAAAAAAAATGCTTTTGTACAGAAAATATTAAACAACACTAAAAGCAGAAGATGCCTACCAAGAATCTATCATAATATTTGTGGTCATTAAGTACCCTACGTTTCTGAAAGATAAAGGCTTCAGCTTAAAAGGCCTAGCTGAATTCTGGCATAGTTTTCTGTTCTTCTGAGGACCTTTGTATCTTCAGTAAAAAGCTAAGTCTAGCCCACTGAAGGACAGGTAAAGCATTTCTCGTATAAATAGTGAAAGTTTTGGGCTGCAGATACCTTTAGAAATGTGAAGCTTTTATTTTTTAATACAAAATTTAAACAGGAAACTTATAATAAAACTCATCTAAAGAAGCTTTTGGGTTTCTAAAACTTGGATGAAAGATGACAAATTGTGTAAGCTAAAGAAAAGTTATTATTCAAGAACATCATTATTAGTATTAGCAACTTTAACAGTCTTTGAAGTTTTGTCAAGTCTTGTTACAATAGTTAAGAGCAAAACAAAACTCTAGATGTGTTCACAGAGGTCTGACAGTCGTACTGAATTTCTTTTTAAAAAGAAAATTGTACAGTGCTCTGCAATAAATATAGTGCAGTGTATTAGTCATTTGGAATAATCATGATCTAGTCTACTGCTTTATGGTCACTTTTTTATTTCATTAGATTTCTGTAAAAAGTCAGTGTAAAGATACCTAATTTTAAGATTCTAATGAAACTAAGTTATTTGCAGCTGCCAATTCTGATTCATGTTCATTCTTCTTTTGAAGGAAAGGTACCAAGGAATAGAGCTGGAGCTACTGATATCCTACCCCAAGGATCAAGTTATCTGCTTATATCAAAAGGGGAAAATTCCACTGAAATAAACAGAGTTGGACCCAGTAACACCAGCCGYATGGATGTCAATAAAAGACTCGATGTCAATTCTCAGGACATCATCAGCACCCAAAGCAGATGACGACCTGAGAAATCAGAGCAAGTGCATGCACAGAAGAAAAGTAATGTCTCCAGAGCCACTGTCTTACCAGTGACCCTCAAATTTTGTACAGTGAATTCATTTGAACATTTGCTTTTAAATGACATTTTGTAAATGTGAAAAACAATTATTCCACTACTGCCACAATGTGTTTCTTCTTCTCTGACACAAAAGGCACAGATCCTGGTTTGCTGTGCTTACGACGATTCTGTTCCCTAGAAACAGAAAGAAGAAAAATGAAATTGAGCAGTCAGCACRAGAAGAATTAAGAAATACTAGTTTCCTCCTTAAGCTACTACTGGAGATAACCCGCAACTTTAAAAACAAACAACCTCCCCCTCCCCATAATTACTTTGCTTTTATTAATCAAAACCAACGCATTTCCTCCTTTGAAAGGAAGGATTGTCCTTTGGGRGCAGGGGGAAGGAACAAACAAACAAAACAAAACAAAACAAAAAAATCCAAGCTTTAAAGTTGGCTAATTTAGAAAAAGTTTTACATTGAACCTTTTTCTCTGCGACACAGTTCACTTGKTTTTTGTGTTAGCAGGGATTGCTGCTCAAATTGAGAAAAAAAATGACTAAGACCCATCACTTTCTGTCTTAACTGAGAAYTTCATGGCAACAGTAAAGTATGCCACCTTCCTCTCCTTGAACTCCAATATGCCAGCGTTCCAGGTTACTGAAGATTCTCATGCTGATGCTGCAGTCTGGCATTTAAGAAGAAAAACCAAAACCAAAAACCAAAYCAACCCTGTTCCTTTTGCAATGTTGTGGCACACTGCACACAACACAGCATTGTGTCTCCTTCCAACTTGATATTCTCTCGTATTATTTCAGTAAACTTGGAGACATAGCCAGTCCTTTTTGCTACTGGCACTTGACTGTGCTTCCCTTATAACTGAAGGCTAATCAATACAGTATTTCACAATCACTTAATTAGATGGTTGAAAGTAATTCATATTTCTTCTTCTCATAGACTGTAGCTCCAATACTGCCATACACTGCTGCTACAGCATTAAGTGATGCATTGTATTAAGATAGAAAGACAAAGCCAGAAAAGGAAGACATACTTTCGCCTTCGAGCTTCTTTCATGATACGTTGTTCCTTGACTTGGCAAAAGATACTTTTAGGCAAGTGACGGTGCCGAGCTATGCGTCTGATCTGTGGATGGTACTGGAACTTCTCCTTCAGCTTCTGATTGTAGTTCATAGCTGCCTTTTCTCGGGGTGCAAGCTATGTGGGGAAAGCACAACACACATCCTCAATGTTAGAAAAGAACAGGGATGGAACTGACAGTATTTTCTCTACAAAATGAAACTTTAAATCTCAATTTAAATATCTTTCCTCTATCAAAACACTGCAACCACAGAAACTTGAAAATGATGGCAAGCAAGTATTAGAAAYCTACAGCTTTTACAGTATCTCATTGCTCAAACACAACACATTACCACAATTTCAAAGTTCAGAGAAGTAATTCAGCTTACTTCCCTAAAATCTGGTTTTAATGTGCTGYAGATAAGGAGAGAGAATAGAAATAACTGACAGTAAAACCTTTTTGATGAGAATGTTTGCTCTCCTAACTTCTGCTGATTAACAGCTTTTGCAGTGAAACAAAGATTCTCAGACATTTTAATCATTAGCCAGTATATGTACAAATGCTATAAATGAATTGTCTTGATATAAAGCTTTATAAACAGCTCCTTATCTGGCCTAAATCTTGCCTTGATCTATTTTTTAAAAAAGTCCATTAGGAAGCACAGTATACATATGATATTGCATGTATTAGCTTGCTTGTATGCCACATGGGGAGTTCCAGCTTTTGTCATGCAGCTAAAATATCTTAGTATTTCAGGTACTTGTGATAGAGGTGTGTTAGTATTACCACAGAAGAGACTTAAATTTATCCAAATTTTATCCATAACTTTTAATAAAGTTATGTCTGAGCCATCACTAACAATGAAAAGTGAGACCCCCCCATTTCTCTAAGTTAACCTACAGAGGAATTACTTCTGAAAATATGCATGTTTCCTTTGGTCCTTATATRTCAGAAGGAAAAATCTCACAGTGTTGTATTTTGAAGCAGTATGCACTGCTTCATGGGGCATGTTAAGTTCTAGGTATTTTCAATTTTGTTTTATCTGCAGAAATTTCAGTTGACTTACTTTCAGACTTTGACCAAAGCACTCCTAAGCTACTTAGGGTTTTCAGATTAATAAAGAGATCTGCCACATCCTATCTCTTCCTAACCTCCCCCTACAAACAGAATCTGTAACTCCAGTGCTTCAAACATCTGAAACTCACTCTTACGTACTGGCACAAGTCTTCTGCCTTCCTTCCCTTAGCCTGCACCTAAAGTCTTAGAAACAAATCAGTAATTCAGACAACTTTTATTAATTCACCTTTACATCTGACTCCATTTCACTAATTTCCCAATTTCTGTGAAATATCATGAGAAGGCAAGACCTGAATTTCTGACATTAACAACAAAAGGAGACTCTTAGAGCAAACAACGCTTGTAAATTCCAGCTACTTTATGAAGCATGCATTTTTTCAGCAGCAATTGGCTACTTCTCTTCTGTTCTGGAAGCCACCTTTAAAAAGTGACTTCTGTTGGAATATATTTTTTTTTTTTTCAGAATTTATGAAATGTTCGGAAAGCAAGATATTAATAAAATGGATGGCAAAGTAGTTTCTCCTTTGGGACAATAAAGAAACCAGGTACCAGATGTAGAGCTGCCATTAAACTCATCACTCAGAAAATTCCTATTTATATATCAAAGAGACAGATCTATTCTTATCCTCTGTTTTTCCATTTATGTTTATTCATTAAAGTAAATCTTTCCACTTTACTTACCTTTATCATAATCTCTCAAATTGCAAACAAATAAATTCTACAATCCTAACCCACTAGCACTATACCCCATGCCCCCTTTAGTCAAATTCCTCTACTGAGTCAGGCTGAATAGCTGGTTCACTCTCAGTAAGTCCCAGGTGTTCCTACTCTGCAGAAAACTGCCAACATAATCCAAATTAAAGAGCTTTTATTTTAATTAAATGCAATGATTTTTCTTTAATTTAAGAGGAGCAAATTGCTGCTGATTTAATGTAACCTTGATGATTCTGCAGACAGAGGTGAATCTGTAAATTAAATATACATCCAGGATATCTTATTTAAAAAATTAATATAGATGAAGTGGTGATTATGTTTGAGTCTGTTTCTGTTTTTACACATAATGTAATGTGTAAAAACACATCTATCTGGTCACTTCCAACTGCAAATAGTCAATGCCCCATATACAAGGCAGTGCTAYGTGTACCCTCATCTGTATAGTGGTAAAAGAAAATCATGTGTAAATGACAAGTTAGTATCCGTTTATCAAATATACCAGACAGCCTAGAAAGCAGACTGCAATAACGYAATGAACTCCAATTTCTCTCTTGCAAGTCATTCTACAAAGGTCAACCTAAACGGCACAGGAGAACAGCATTACTTCCCATAGCGCTTTGTGCTGGAGAAGATTCTACAAAAGCAGCACAAATTAGCAGGACTAAAGACTTTGTTTATAATGACTAGAATACTCTACAATGTAATAAATTGGGATTTATATGACATCACGAATGAAAAACATATGACGTGTAACTCAAAGGTGATGTGTGACTCTTCATACGTTCAAAATGCAAATGTGCAACCTCCTACAAGGAAGAGAGAAAGGTTAGGTGGCAAAAAGGCTATTTGTGCCACTACTGAAGCAGTACTTCACAGCAAGCATCTAGAGTGAATAAAAGCAGGAAAAAAAATCATAAAACATGCACAAATTGTCAGTAATACAAAAACATGTCCTCAAGTAAACAGTCTACACCTTTTCTTCCCGGAAAGTAATAGAGGGTAGTTATTTTCCCCCTCTAAGTGGAATGAAGGTAAGCATTTTCCCAGAGCTCTGACTGAAATGCTAAAATCACCTTAACAAATCATCCTCCCTTTAAAATGGAGTATATTTTTACTGTACATGTATTTAAAAAATTAAAAATATTAGTCTGCAGCAATTCAGCAAAGGAATATGCAGTGGCTGTTATCTATCCTGCCCAGGTTGCCCTTCTAAATTAAGTCAGATAAAGCACAGATGCAACATATTTTTAGGATGMAAACATATCCAAGCAGTTTTCCATATCACAATTTGTCTTTAATTTTTTTCTATTGCTCTCCTGAAAATTCCTTTCTAAATTTATTGCTACGAAGTTTATTACTCATTGTTTCGTTGAATCAAAAAGGATTCTTCATCTCTAAGTGGAGACCACAAAAGAAAAGTAATGTAGATGTTAAGAGCTCAAAATCATAGCTAAAGRGATGAAGCCACATGTGCATTTAATCCCAGACCAACTCACTACCAGAAGAATGCCACGTCACACAATATCTGGTACTGCCAGTTTTCAGCCTTATGTCAAAAAATGGAACTTTTTACTAGAAGACGACTGAAAGGATACACAATTACTTAAGACAGTTTTGATGCTCTCCTGCTAATGCATTTTGCTAGATCAAAAACAAGACTTGTAGTTTCATCCAATCTTTTTCAATCCTTAACTCAAAAGCTATTAGGTCTGCATCTTGTAAGAAAGCAGTAAGCCTATGTTCCACTAATGTTACACTTACTTCTCATACTAATGTTTTACACTTACTGGAATACAAAGCTTTCTTAGGAAGAAAGCTTTCTCGTTCAGTTGTCCAGTATTCTGTTCTAACCCTTAAGTTCTTTGGAAAAGTAACAAYATCAAATTTTGTTAGCCATTACTCCCAGAAGTAATAATCCTAAGCATCTAACACCATACAAACCACAGATGTGGAAAATAGTGTCTTAATATTTTGAAGAACAATACAACTTTTTAAAGTTTTGCTGATAGTTAATTGCTACCACTACAGTTTATAAAAACCTAACATAGCCCTTTCCTTGYATCAATTAGATGAATTCTGTTTTATTAATGAAACCTATTCTATCAGTGCTGCTTTTCCAGCATTTTTACTCATATGAAAAGCTTYCTTCCCCTTTTCCTTAGACGGCAAAAGCATTCCACCTTTTAGAAATTCCAAACCTCTCCAAGGTCACAGTAAAAAGAGCRTACTTGCATACTTAACAGGTCAAGTTTTATATATAACAAATGAACAGTCTGGAGTATCTTATGAGTCTTATTCTCATCTTTATTGTTTGCATATGCAGAGCTACAGATTTATTCCTTTAAAAAGAAAAACCTATAAAGCCCTATTTACCTTCATGCTGTTACTGAAAAAAGCTAGACTTTTATTTCAGAAAATATCTGAGCACTACATTGTTTTAAAGCAACCTCTGCAGCAGCTCCAACAAAAAGATTTGGTTTTTGTTACCTCTACATAAAACCCATGTAGCCTTAATTGTCAGTGCAGTAGAGACACAGCACGCCTCTGGCTCCTCTAGAGACTCTGATTCTTACTTTAATGTTTCACTGATTTTAAATAATGAGTGCAATGCCAAATACATTAATAAACCAAGAAAACATGCATGTCAGAACTGATGACTGCTTGGGTAGCTACAGTTCAGAAAGTACAACTTTCCAACTGCATAACTATTCATCAGTCAAGTTGCAACATATACTGTATTCAATCCAACTTCCTTGGAACCAGACAATCTTGAAAACAAGACCAAGTGCTCACCAAAGGAAAAAAAATGTTCATTAGCATTTTTACTSTTCTCTTTCAGAATTCTGGTCTCCACCCACCTCCAGCCCAAAAATATCCATCCTGGAATACAATGTATTACAAGATGTTGGCATTTTATTAGGAATACAGTGACCTTTRGATGAGTCATTCAATCAAATTTTCTCAGCTAAGAAAAATAGCAGACCCAAGCAACTAAGCATTTAAGACATATTCTGACACTTGCGACAGAATTACTGAATGTTCARCTTTGAAAGTTGAAAACGTTCAAGAAAATGGAAGAACTGGACATTTATAAAATGAGCAGGCACATGTCTATGCAGATAAGACAGCAGTCCTCTAAAAAAGGAAGAACTTGTGCTAAATAAAACCAGTGGAACCTAGTAAATAAGCATTAGCACTTGAAACATTAAGAATCACAGAAACTACAAGGCTGGATCAAACAAAGTAGTGGCACAGCTGGCTGAATGCAAGTGACACTTCCAATGTATATTCAAGAATCTGAGAAGTCGTAATGATTCCACCCTAATCCTTAGTAGCAACAATTACTCTCTCAACACCTGAAAAAATGGATTTCACAGTTACTATAAAAATATTTTTGGAAGCACTATAGCAGCTCTGGACACTTGCAATTTCTGTGTCTTGCTAAACTCAAGGCCTCAATGGCATCAYGTTGAGCACATTTCCAGAAAACATATGAAGTCGTGAAACATTATTTGCTCTTATTTTAACATAATTCTTTCCAAATTCATTAATTCTGTTCATGTGAAATTAGTAGAAATTTCAAATTCAGTTTTTCGATATACATTATTATGTCCCTTGAAATTCCTTCTCATATTTCTTATTTTTGGTTTCTTAAGGTGACTTTTATTTTCCAAATAGTTTGGGTTTTTTTTTTTTTTTTTGAGATAGGACATCTAGCTGCCTAAAATATTCTAGAAAACAGACCAAAAATTACACTTAACCTATATGTTATAGGTAACTCAACTCAGTCCTATTGAGATTTGAGGGCCCAAAGTCTTCATTAGAAATGCTTACAAACCCTTAACACATGCATGTTACAAAAGCTATATTAGAATGATATCATACTAGCAAAACATAATCCTATGCACAACCTCCAAGAGACATGTCAAGCAGAAACAACATGTTTAAAAACTGGAAAAATATGGCCAATTTTGTGTAGGATTCACCAAGAAGTCAAGGACCACAAGAGTACCGATCTGTAGACCATAGTAAATACCCTACAATCATGATTGGTAGTGTCCTTTTTGGAGCCATCCCCAGACAACTGTCAGTGATGCAGATACTACAGAAAAGAGCAGAATGGCATTTACCAATCTACTTTTTGAATACTTGAGCCATAAGTTAAGCAGTCCTTTTGGTATGCAATATTTGTATTTTACAGAAGTAACTGGTTTTGCTCATCACTTCACAAATCTAAAGTATCCTCACATTTCATAAGAAAGATGCCAATGCCATCTAAAAATAGTCAAGAGAATGAATTTTCTGTTTACACACTAAAACACTAGCAATCATCCTATATGAAAAAGATGTTTTATATATTGTGCTCACCACCTCGTCCTTCACACAAAAGAGAGGGTAAAGAACAGGCAATTTGTTCTGGAACTGCATGGTAGAGAAAGACAGCACTCTCCTTCTGTACTAGGTATGAAGATGSTGAATAAAGAGTTTAAAATAAGATGAAAAGGGTGTTCCAGTAAGTATATGGATACACCAGCAAATAAATAGGTGGTATTTCTGCCTAGTACTGCACCATTCAAGCAAATTCAACATAAAAACTGAATCCAAATGTGAAGTCCATAGTGAGCATTGTCCAATCTGTGAAATTAGCAGGTAATGGGATGATATCTGAATTTTAAATCTTTGACTGAAGCATCCATGGATAAATCCCACAAATCAGAACAGAAAGAAACAGCATCATAAACACAAAAGAAAAGTCAATGCTTTTAAGAAATTAAATTTAAATAGTTGTTTTCAACCACAGATATTGTATAGGGTATAAAGGTTTTTATCTGTAGCTCTATAGCAAGGATAAGAAAAACAATAGGATTTTCAAAAATCCATAGGGGGCTGCAGCTACAAATACACCCACTGTTTTAGCTGTGCTTTCCCACATCAAGCCCCTCACACTGCAAAACAGTGCATGGATTTTTCCCATTGCACATTGTAGCCCCAGTACACACAACATTCCCGTTCACCTGTCCCCTCTCCCAGCTCCATTCCCCTTCCCTCTTAATGCGGATACTATCACTTAACGGAGCTTCAAGTAAGCACAAACAGCCCCAGCCGTAACAGTGGCGTGGATCAAGGCCCTTAACTGTACAATATCCTTCCCCAAATTACAGCTTCCTACTCCTCTCCTCTCAATCTTTTACAATATCAAGTAGGAATTCCTCCAAGCACTATTTGGCAGCTATGCTGACACACACAGAAGCAGCATTGTAAGCATCTCCAAAATGCTCTAACAMTATAAAGCTATGCAAAGGAATTACTCCCAGTGGGCAAAGTTATCAAATTTATTCTGCAAAGTTATTCTRTACTTTTTAACAAGACCGTATAGATGGATATATGCAAGTGATAATTGTAATAGCACATTTTGGCTTTGTCTATACATCAGCTTTTGAACAAGTGTAACTGGAAAAAGGTATCTATYAGACTGAAGTCTACTACTTGCCCTGTTGGTATTTATACAGGTGAATGACAATCCTGGTTATGCATCAGTGCAAATGATCTATTCTACCATGCATTTGCTTACCACAGTATGAACTGGGCAAGCAACTGTTTCATGTTATTCACAGAACATTTTTAAAAGTAGTGACCCTACACTTCAGTAGAATCACTTGTGCATGGCATGCTCCCGGAATTTACCGCTTTCTCAGAAGTGCAAAGGGATGAATTCTCACCTGTTGCRCACACACAGAAAACTCTAGTCTAGTTTAGTTTGAACTGATAATTATAAACAACAAAAATCACCTTGCATAGCAATAAYGAGGAATGTAATTTGTCATCTGCTTAATATTAAAACCTGCAGTAGCTGCAACATGAACTGTATTATGTTATGCACAGAGGCATGTTAGTTTTCTAACGAAAAATGTAAGATTGTAGTTTGAAATTTCACTTTAGAAACAGAAGTTTTTAGAAGTTTAATAGGTTAAGTGGTTGTAATAAAAAACCTCTAAAACACAGCCTGTCATGCAATAACAAAAGACAAGTCTCTTACCACTCCCAGTTTTTCAGAAGCATTAGCCTTCCAAAGACGAATATTCATCTCATCTGAGCCACACAGAATGTATTTATTATCTGAAGTCCATTTTACAGTAATGACATGCTGCATTCGCTTTGTATGATATACCTCCCTAAAGCAAAGAAAAATATTTTAAGATTTTAGAATTGCTTTTCTTAACATTATCTTTCAAATAGCATAAAGTTTTCCGCTCAAATTAGAATATGTATTTTTCTGACTTTTAAACAATATTCTGATTTTTTTAAACGAGGTGCCAGATCTTAAATTATATCTAATTATATTTATGCATTATATTAATACATATGTCTATAGACAGGTATTTTTATAAATTCAAATACGATATGCTGGTTAGACTGAGAAAATACTACCTTTTACAAATGCTTTAAATAGTGCTCTCATAGAGATTACATTAAGTAGCTAATAAACCACTCTTTTTCAAACAACATACTAATGGTATACAACATCATATCAAAAAGTACCCGTAGTATTTTTCACTAATATGCTATTATAGTAATCAAGCATTACTGAATGRGACCACAGAAGAATGGGTGCCAGAGGATTGGCATCACTATTGCGAACATGAAAGAAAACAGTAAGCATTTCACCTTCAGCTGTCCATTTATGAACAWGACAATGTTCATAATCTTCATTGTGACTTCCCTCCTTTCTCCCCAAAATATATTTAATTTCTGCAGATAAGACTTTTGCTCAACAAGTGCTAGCACCTGCTGATTCAAATGTTACATGCAGAAACATTTTCCATGTTTAAAGGAAATCGTCATTTGAGTTTTATTCAGTATGTACCAAACAGAGGAAACAATATTATTCATAAAAAGTTACTAATTCTACTATAAAAATATAGGACCCAGGATATTTTTGTGTTACATTTTTAGTTATTTTATTAGTGTTCTAAAGGTCAAGAATAAAAAGTCCTAAACTGTCAGCTACTACTCATTCCTTGGGCATGCAACTGCCTGCTACTACTTACCTCTTGTGCGTACTGGTCATGCACTGCAGCTAAAAGACCATTCTCTCTTCTAAATCAGTTATTTTTATAAATAAAATCCAAGAAGTATCAGAAAGGAAGCATGCACACAAAGCCTATTTGATAGGCATGAAACAACTAGGCTGTGGAGGGGGGGTGATGAGGTTGTGAGAAGGACAGATGAAACCAGTAAACCCTCTTTCATAAGCTTAACCCCTTTCATAATTCACAGTGATGTTCTACAAGAACACTGTGAAAGACTGAGCATAAGTACTGCAAAAAATATTAACACTTGCAGCAGGTTTTTACTGCTGCTGGTGTTTTATATTTTGTATGTACATACAAACTTTTATAAGCATTTCTATGCTTACTTTAATTTTTACTATTACTCAATAACAAAAACATTTCTTTGTCCACCCTTGAGTAAACTCAAGATTTTTTTTCTCTCCCTATTCTGAATGTTCAGCCTTTGTCTCCCCTGCTACTATCATCACAAGTTATCAAACATCATTTTCAGGGAAAGGAAAAAAATATAAAAGTATATGGCTGAATAACAGGAACCTTTGTTTAAAAAAAATTCACAGATATATCTGGTTCCATTTACCAAGAAATTACTGAACTTACAGTTAGCTTCATGATAGATCTTACTTCTTATGGATATTGATTTTCCAAATCTTAAATTTTATTTAAAAAATAAAAATAGAAAGCATTGAAAGTATAGAGTTTTTCAAATTGTTAGGGGATCAAAAGTCTGAGTTAAATGGAATATAGTCAGGATCTTTGCTATGTACCTGTGTACCCCTCAATTTTCCAAAAGAGATCAGATCTTCTATTTGGAGCCCTTTCTCCATTTCATAGGATTAATTTCAACAATGAAATTAATTGATGAATGAAAATGAAAATGAAATGAATGAAAAACTGAGAAAGCACATTTTTTTAAAAAATTTTAAAAAGTTTCCTAGAATGATCTACTCAGCTTATATGAGTCCTTCATCTGCAAGTTTCTTCCTCTCTACACTTGCGGCAACCACACTGCCAAAAAATGTCTTCTCCTTCCGCAAGACCTGTCAACAGCCTGCTACAAACAGATAAAGCCTTTCACTGTGGCATGATGGGATTTGCTSAGTTTTCCCTCAACGGCAGCACTGTGCTTTAACTTTGCATTTCAGGAACTTTATCAGGTGCTTCAGTAAACATTAGTAAATTCTTCCACAGGAAGAAAAATCTGATGAACACAAGGGCTGCTATCACATTGTTTAACAATACAAGAATTAAAAAAAGAAAGGAACTACAGTTTAAAGTATTTTTGCAGGACAGGGAGAAAGTGAAAACAACTTGTAGATCAGTTACGAAGGAAAATGGAAACAACTTCTCTCAATCTCTGCTGATGTATGGAAGCATACAAACAGCATACAATATATTTCTTCCCCAATTAATATTTCAAAATCCTAGAGGAAACAACTCAAATTTAAATGAGTAGTAGCATTTTTTTTTAAAGGACAAGAGGGAGGGCAACTTAAAAAAGTAAAATAAAGTTAAGAATAAAGAAAAAAATGGAAGGTCTGACAGAGAATAATGAAGGCAGGACTATGAAGAACAACTGATACCAGACAGACTTGATAACTTGCTTTGATTTTCATCAAACTGAAAAAAAAAATAATAATAATGGAGTACAAAGTAGATCAAATCTGAACTTCAGCAAAATATTTAATATACTGCCTTATGAAATCTTGTATAAAAAACTAATTCATACTGAGCTGCATTCAAAGAACTGTCACATGAATCAAAACCTGGTTAACAAAGCCTGAGCAGAAGGTAATAATAAATGGAAGTGAATTAGATCACAAAAATGTCCCGAACAGATCATAAAGAATTCATATAACCATATCTTTCATGTAATGTCTTTAGTAAAAAAAAACCCAAATGCTACAGTCTTGTGAGGCACTACAAACACTAGTGATAACAGATACAGTACAAAGAAAACTAAATGCATTAAAGATATAGAGAAGGAAATAAGATGGGATTCATCCTGGTAAAATATAAATATAAGAACAACAATTCAGAACTGATGTTCAATCTAGTTGGAAAGCAATAATGTCAAGGAAAGTATGAGGCAATAGAAAAACAAAAATACGGATTTGTAGAGTATTAACTAGGAAAATGCTAAAGAGGAGGAAGGAAATCTTCCACTTGTATATATAGCCAATGTTTCCTTAATAATACAACCTTCCCTTTGGATATCTTTGAATCAAAAAGAAACAGAAGAAAAAACCCAAACACGTAACGTGTTTGAGAAATTTTACCCACAAGATTTTGCTGTATTTTTAATCCAAAATTATAATAKCAGTACTGCTACCTGTTAAATGAAAGTTCTGTTCTAAAGCATATTCCAAAATTATCTGTCAGCTGCATGAACCATCGCTCTCAAGTTATACACAGAATAAGATTTTAAAATTCACAGAAAGTGAATGTCTCAACGAAGATGTTAATGACTGAATTAAGAATTTTGAGGACTAGGGAGGAAGGCCATAGTGGTGCATGAGAGCAGAAGAGGTGTAAAAAACCACTCACCTGCTGTGACCTTTGTCAACAGGAAAAATGCGGATAGATTTATCAAAGCTGGCAGACACAAATTCCTTCCCAGTGGGAGAATAATCCACATCAAGAACAGCAGACACGTGATCCATATGCACCATCACAGGGGATGCAAGATAGCGCATATCAAAAGTATACAAGCTTTAAAATAAAAAGACCAACAATGTAAMATCTTAACATCTTCAGTAATGAGCACACTTTTAATAAACAGCTACTTAAATCATGTACAAACATGCTTAAGGATAGATCCATATTGAAAACTGTCTAAAACTGCTAGYAACATATGAAAAGAAAGGAAGATTTATTACTTTGGGCTTGACAGTGGCTTTAGTTATTGGACCAGATCTAAGTTTCTTTTTCTTCTCTCAAAGGACAGACAGGACTCCATTACTCCCTTCAGCATCTGTTCTTAGGTCACCGACCTAATCTATTTCTCCAGCCACCTGTCCACCTACCAACTCTACAAGGTTTCTAGATCTTCCCACACTGGAATCTTAGTAACTCAAAGTCTACTGTGACACTCCCATGTGGTTGGTTCTCTTTCTTTAGAAGGTCAGCTGGGCAGAGAATCTGCAGGAGTCCAAGAAAAGACTGATCCCTCAACACATGGAGCTAATGGTTCAGTAGAGCATATAATCTGTAGAAAAGCATCACATTAAAAATAGCTACACAGTTTCCTTGCTCTTAAGCACTGCAGAGCTCAGGCAAAACAGATGAAGTTTGTTTGCACTTGTATACAAGTTCAATGTCTTCCATACAATAGTTAACTAGCCTTTATTACTTTTTCCTTCTTTATTCCTTTAGAAAATAGATGCTTTTAATCAGCTAACACTTGCGGGTGTGCTGTTGATATATGCACTTACCATTGCAGTCATACTAACTGCTTTAGTTTAAGAGGACAGTTAACTAACACTGACAGTAACAGCTACCATTTTTAGTTTAGTATGAACAAGAAAGCAGCTATGAACAAATACTTTAGCTAGGTTTACTTTTCCATAATCAAAAATAAGCAAAACCCCAATATATTAAATTCAACACTTGCTTTCAAGGTCTGGGCCAGATTCCATTTCTTTGGAAGAACAGCCTTAAGATAAGCGATAAAACTCCTATGTTCTAGAAGACAGCAGTGATCTATTGTTAGATCACTGGCTTCCTGGAAAAAAGTATATAGAGCACATTTTGCAGTGGCTTAGTTTCAGAGGCAACTTTTCTCAGTATCAGATTAGCTATTCAAATTAACAGTATTTTCCAAAAGTAAAAATGTGTTCTAAGACATTGAAAGGATAAGTRTTAGAGTTTCTGGAACTGTTTCACAACAGATTAATTTTATAGAAATGTTCCCATCAAAATAGCTGATCAGCACAAGATATCAAGCTTCATGATAGCTGGCAAGAAAATAAACACTTACATTGCCTCAGGTTGGAGCAACAGTGATTAATTTCTAGGTCCCTTTGCAGCTATGCTTGCATTYGTTCAAATGCATTTTTCTTTTTATGATAGAACAAAAACAGTGGCTATTTTTTTTTGTGGTAAATTACAGTGCTTTCTCCATCCCTACTGAAATACCTGCCAAGAGGCAGCTTACCATCAACTTTTTAAAATTAATGAGCATGTATTTTTTTAAGATATTACTTAAGTAAATTTACTTAAACTCTTGAAATTTGAGTTAAAATATATACATAGTAAAATGATGATAAATCACCAAGACACAGATTAAAAACATGATAAGAATTATCAAAAAGCAGGATCATACTTGTAGTCTTCATTTGCTGCAGTGAAAATGAAAGCTTCCATGGGGTTCCAACACAACGTATTTGTCCTCATCTTCAAGATGACCTGAAAGGTATTTATACATTGCTGCCTTGTTATAGGTAATAAAACACAGGCTATGCCTCAAATACAAAGCTTCTTATACCACTGCAGACAGGTAAGCCCTTTTTTTCTAGATATGGAGTTATAGCAGAGGAACAGCAATATGTATTTCCTTAGCAGTGTTAGCACTCAGGACCTCCTATCCCTGATCACATACTCAATGCTTTGTGCAATGCTGCAATTAAACTTTTTCTCTACGAGACATTTTGGAATCAAGTCTTCCTAAGCTGTCATTTACCCTAAAACTAAGATGCCAACCTGAAACCTTCAGGAAAACCTCACTTCTCCATCATATTTACAGGAGCCTTTAATTAAGCATTTAATTAAGCCTGTTTGTTTATACAATATCTATTTCATCAAAGGATGTAAGCATTTGCAAAGTAATAATATTTCGATGTTCTCCCAATTTTTCCGATCCCTCTGTTATTTTATTGCAGCAATTACAGTTTATGAATTCTGTAGGCTAGTTGCCATTTCTTGTTTTTCTGAGACRTGCCAAGCAGTGTTTGAAATAGTTACTACAACGTAATTTACTCACCACTGTCATTACATTAGCAGTGAACTAGTTCCTTCACATTCATAAGATGAAGCAGATGGCTACAAAGAGGCCAGCTCGCCTTAAAGCAGAAGCAACGTAGCTGATGATTGCCCTAATAAGACCTTTCCACTCTGCTAACAGCAGATGAAACAAGAGGTATTAAGAAGCAAAATACTGGATGCTTCCAACTTGGAGGACTGCAGTGGCAACAACAGCTGGGAAACCATGATAGAGGGCATGGTGGTACTCATCTGACTACCAAAATGACACAACAGATTTGGCTACTTTGGCTCTTGAAGATTTCAAACATTGTATTTAAATGTAACTCCCATAGAGTATGCCTGACAAAGYAGATGAATAATTAGAGTAACTTATTAACAAATAGAACAACTTCAGACAGGATTTTCTATAATACTCCGGACCAACCATAATCCTACCTGAAAATTCTGAAATCCTGAAATTTTGGAGTTTAATCCTACCGTACTCAAACTTCATTTTCTTTTTCAAATTACTATACCAAACGCGATAAATTTACATGCATATAACAAAATGCACTTGTGCAATTATAACTTTTAAAATGATAAACAAAATTTCAAAGCAAGTTACAAGTGATGACATCTACTGCTCCACCCTCTAAAGGGACTGTGACTTAATTAGTGTGTGCATATTCTCACATTTCTCATTCTCCACAAATCCTCATTTTCTAGATTACAACTATTTCTAGGTTCAATACCAAACGAAGTCTACACTGCAGAATACTGCGTATTTCCAGAAGTTACATGCATCCAGAACTGAATGCAATCAGATGTTTGAAATGTTTTCTACTTCAAAAAACAGATTTTACTGAAAGGATAGGCTGTGTTTATGCTAGTACATAACTAGAATTTGTTCAGATTTCAGTATTGTTCTTCTAATAAACTCTGTATGTACATCTGGAAAGCTAACAATCAAGGAAGCTTCTTGAAAAGGAAGAGTCCATGCTCTCCCTCTTTCCTCACAGCTTTTTTTCCCTGAGACTATAGCAGTGAATTTATTTCACCATCATTATTTGCATTTAAAATAGCACCTAAGAAAAGGATGCCCTGTACAGTTCTAGCATTACATTCAGTAACAGCCACATACAACAACCTGGGTTGGAAGTAATTTAAGTTGTTGTAAATACATTAATAATGGCATTTTGGAAATTTATTTCACCATCATTATTTGCATAATGTGTAAGCTGCTTTGCTGATCACATCAGGAATACAGCTGCACTAGGAGCAAGTGTCTCCCCAGGGGCAAGGCACCTCTTTAGCACCATCCTTCTCTTGGGAGGTACAGAGATCTTAACTTTCAATGCAGAGTCAGACCGACATTCAGCCTGTCTCTGCACAGAACAACTATTCCCATCTCAGCAGAAACCTAGCAGAAGCCACTGCATCCACAGATGCAAGCAAGTTTTGATTATCGTTTTGCTCTTATAGCAGGAAATGCGCCTACACACACTGCTTACTAGTTACACGTGAGATACACACATACCATTTTTATATAAATCTATGTATGTGTGTTTAACATTCAAATAGACTCAAACATAGTTCACAAATGCTCAAACTACATCCTTTTAACTTCTAATTGCATATCTACAGCACTGGCTGAGTTCATTTTTGCATTCACATCTCAAATTTGACAATTTTTTTAAGGTACTCTCTCAGTGGTGGAAATGAAACTTCAGCAAAAATTGTTGGTGCACACAGAAAGAAATACTGTTATGCCAACAATATTCCTATTGTATGACTATTTTAAGTGTCATTACAGTATTCCAGCATACACTAGCCCATAGTCATTGTAAATAGTGTATCACATACCAGAAGGATACTCTTGCATATTGACAAGCCACAACACCATACCTCAAGAAGCAAAATTGTTAAGATACTTATGGGGCTCAAGAAACACTGATTATGAACCAGTTTGTCAATGCTTGCATGCAAATTATTGGTTTCTTGTTTTAAACACATACATACGTTCTCTTAAAGATGAGCCAGAATTTTCATGTTACTGGTAAATACCATATATGAATATGGAATCTAATTTTGATTTCACTGCAAAGGATTTTTGAAATTTTTATACTAGCTGCATAGGTTTTATCATGCAAGAATAGAGCTCATGAAGGATATATTCATGGTTTGAAGATCAACAACTGGTGGGGAGAGATGGGATTCACCTCACCAAGCGGGCCACATTTGCCTTTGCAAACAGGCTAGCCAGCCTCGTAAAGAGGGCTTTAAACTAGGTAGGAGGGGGGGAGGAGGGGTGTCATACAGACAGGGTAGACAACAAAACACAAGTTGGGTTAGGGGGCCTCCAACGGGTGCATGCAGCTGGGGATGTGCGTTTGGGACATGGCTATGAGGGACCCCAGTACACCCTTCCGGGAAAACCTGCAGGCATGACCGCCTCTTTGAAATGCCTGTACACCAATGCACGCAGCAYGGGGAACAAACAGGAGGAGCTGGAGATGTGTGTGCGATMGCAGGGCCATGATCTCATTGYAGTCACGGGRACATGGTGAGACAGCTCCCATGACTGGAATGCTGTCATGGATGGCTATGTGCTTTTTAGGAGAGACAGGCCAGGGAGGCGAGCTGGTGGAGTTGCTCTTTATGTGASAGAGCAACTGGAATAGAGCTCTGCCTAGGGGGCAGAGGGGACAGAGTGCCTCCTCAGCAAGTTTGCTGATGATACCAAGCTGGGAGGAGGGGCTGACACACCTGAGGGCTGTGCT
>NW_028186601.1:4846885-4863832 GCF_003343005.1 Rhea americana
AAAAAAAACAAAAAACAAAAAAACCCGACCGCGCACGTGTGCACACACACACAATGCAAAAAATGAACATAAAGTTCTTATTGTGAAAATGCTGTCAGGTCAGGCACTTCATCAAGAATTACAACAGAGTGAGGGTGACAGCCAGTTCGAACACAGAAGAGGGCCTTTTTAACTCTGCTTGGTTTAAATTCCAAGATTAACTCAAACTCAGCTCAGAGACTCAGTATAAACACTCAGTGAATTCACAGTTCAGAGTTTCCCTTTATCTTCAACAATACTTACAGACTATTTATGTATTCTGTATCATTATCACTGCCACAGTCTTATACTAAATCAAGACAAAGAAAGAAGAAAAATGTTACCTTCTTTAATGGAGTTGATTGTCTCATATCATACAGCACAATGTTTCTGTCAGAAGCACAGCTTCCTAAAAGGTATGTCTTAAAAAAAAAAAAAGTCAATTAATTTCCCTTTTCAGTCCTCAAGTAAATATATTCACAGTTCTTTGCGTACTGTTAATTATTCAGCCCAAGCATTTTAAGTAGCTTTCCCAGTAAAATTCAGAATCCATCCAGTCTTCTCTACAAGTAACAAGCACTGCCTCATATACATTTCACGYACCCACAAGCACAGCCCACCCAAAAAATACATAGGAACTATTATAGAATATCAGAACAGATTCAGTTGTTTGCTGTGGAGGGCGAGAATACTCTGTCAGAAGGAATTACAGCAGAGGACGAGATGAGAGCTTCACAGCCACACAATTAACTACATTACATGACTGAAGTGCATGATACGTATTGTTATGGGGTAGAAAAGAGACTACCTTACATCTTTCTCCCCTCCCTCATTAAAAGAGAAAAAAAAACCCCGAAGAAACACATGGCATCTATCAAAGCTTTATGACTGTAACAAAATTACGTGCGTGTGTGTGTATGCATGCGCGTGCGTGTGTATCTATTTATATAATTAATTATATATTTAATACACACACACAGAGAGAGAGAGGGGGAGAGAGAGAGAGAGAGAGAGAGACGCACTCTCCTCTACATGTTAGAACACCAAGAAATTTACTTTTGGAAAAAGCAGTTAAATATAGCAGTAATACAGTTTTAGACCTTACACTGATCAAGAAAAATACTGATATTCTAATATATAACAGAAATATTACCTCAATTGGATTAAATTTTACACTGCTTATGCTATCAAAACCCCACGTCAGAGAACACATGGGACTTGTCCTTTGTTCATCCCAAATGTCCACTTGATGGCCACAAGTGGCAAAAACAGCTTCTTTCCAGTGGTGATCAATTCCTGTATACACTGTCTTCAAAACAAACAAACAAAAAAGTATACTTAAATATGTATGTATGTTCTATTACAGAAAAGATTAACATATCATTCTATTCAAAATAATAGATATGGGAAAAAAATCAAAATTAAGGTTTTCTACCTTTCCAAGAATTGTATGAATCGGTTCTTCTTCTTCTCCATATCCTGGGCTCTCCATTTTCCATTGCTTCACAGTTTTGTCATCACCAACCTGGAAATATTGGAGAAAGCAAGAAAGTATGTATAGTTTTACATGAATTTATTCTGCTTATTTGAATTAATTTACTTTGCAACAAAGAACAGGCAGTCTTTCAAAATTAAAAAGAAATAGTCTATATCAAAGTAGACTGTTTCTCTCTTGCTATTCACTGTTCCATTTTATACCTCTAAGTCAAGGATTAGTTCTCATTGTAACACTTTACTAGAAACTTAAAAGGTACACCCTGAAGATTTATTTTCAGAATCTGAAACGGTCATGTCTGCACACATTGCTCCAGCATCTTTGTATCTGACTGTATTAAAACAAGTTTTGCTTGATCTTCACACACAAATTTTTTTGTGCTAAAAGTTTATTTAAGCTTTATTTAAGCATAAAAAAAAAATCTGATCTAGTTGTCACATTGGATCTTTGCCAGTCTTCAAAAGAGATACTTCCAGGGCTGAATAGTGAAAAGGTGAGATGAAAAGATGATTATTTTTTTAGACTACATTCTGCGATTCTTAAATAAAAAGAGTATCCTACACCGCAAATTATCTTCTGGAAGTCATTCGGTGGGCATGCAAACTGTCAAAAGGTACTTTCCACTTGAGTTGCGCCAGTTGCCTGCTCCTAACCCCAAGTTACCTCTCACATCATGCCAGCAGAAGTTTTTGCCTGGCTATGCCATGACCTGGATCAGAGAAACTGGATCTAGCCAACAAAGAAAGTTAGCTATACATGTTCAACTTCCTCTCCTGACAACACCAGTTCTCTTTCTTCTTCCCCTCTCCCAATTTTCATGTAGAGAGAATGTCAAAAGGGGTTCAAGCTGGGTGTCATTTAGACTTTCCTGCTGCAACATTCCCTGCATCATAACTAATGCCCTCATGAYCTAGTATCTACTTCAGAAAAAATATACGTTTAATAGTTAAGATAGCTCTTACGTGCCTAGAACATAAGAAGCAAAACCTGAGGACTTTCTAATCTTCAAACACAATTGTTTTTACTGTATCATCATAGAATTGTTTTAATGCAAAAAGGAAAACAAATTATTTCTAAACAGTTCACCTGTAACAGAATCAGTTCTGGTTGATATAACTTAATAAGTTTTTATTAGCAAAACCTTATTCAATGTAATTACTCAGTTGGAGCGATCTTTAATTAATCTTTCATCACAGAGAATTCAAACACTTAGTCTATATTCATTGGAAAACGTGCAGATGGTTCTTTTTCTATCTACTCCTTTTATATGRATTTACTAAAATTTAAATTAAATGGCCATCCTTTAGCAATTATCCAGTATTTATCCTTTCAATACTCTTCAATAACTTAAGTATCATAGCATCAAAAAAAAAAAATTCATCAGAAACAGAACGGACAGGTTCACATGGCAAATTGAATAAACACATTCAAATTCTAAAATAACTGATATCTAAATATTCTACAGCACATATTACAGTAAGTTGCTCACTAGAAAACAGATGGTCAACAGGTGCTCTGTATTGTTAGACTGTACTAAGGAGACACATTATACTTACAGTAAAGAACGAGGTACCACAGAAACGGGCACACATCCCTCGCACAAAGCCTTCATGGGCTTGTAAAGTACGAATACACTGTCGTTTGGTCAAGTTCCAAATTTTAACCTGTTAAAAATGGAAAAGTATTCTATTGTTATTTAATTCAGTTTTCTATGGGCCACAATTACAGTTTGTCATTCAGGCACAAGAGATCACTCACATTATAACAAAATGCCACAGCTGACTTGAACACTAGATAGATTTATAATGTTCAAACCATGTAATAATCCCTTTAAAATAAAACAAACAAAAAAAGATACAGCTCTTTACTTCCTATTCTCTACTCCTTCCTCCCCCAAACTGTACACTTACATTATTTTTGCATTCCCTTATTTTTTTAAATAGAAATCTTGTTAAAAGACAGTAGCAATGTTAATTTTAGCAAAGATATCCCTTAAAGAAAAAGGCACAAGAAAATAGCTTTTGGAATCAATATAACGTTTTCCCTCCAGCTGCTGTATTACATCCTAGATGCATGTCTATCTTTCACAGAAGTTTCTGTTTCAAAACATTTGGTTTTGAAACACCAGCTCAGTTCTGTATGTTCTATAAACACTGGAAAGTGACCAGATATCGAGAAGATGCACTCAAAACATACAAGTACTATCAAATACATAATATAAGTGTGAGAGAGGGCAGAGAAGACAAACTGCTTTCTTCTGCAAATGGCACATAAAGTGTCCTTGCCTGCTGTTCGTAATAATTATGTAAAATATCAAACAGATATACAGTTAGCATTTCTGGGGRAGAGGCTAAATTATTATTCCACAAAGCTTTTGAAAGTGTGCCTCTTCCCCCTAACTCATCCAACTTCATGTCATCTTCTGAATTAGCAGCAGTTCAACTTCAAACGCAAAAAGCCGTAGGGACCACAAGTTTTAACTTTCATTGCTCTATGCCAAGAAATTCACAGCTTACCATAAGCTCCTAGATTTGTGTAAACACTTGCACCCAGTTATGACAGCCCCTTCTCACTTCCTAACTTAAGAGGAACTATAGAGCTGAGAGCTGCTTCCTAAAGCTTTTTGACATTCTTTGCATGCTGGAAGGTCACAACATGCAGTTTGAGAAACACTGTCCCAAACTGGATAGTTCGCCCTTTTGATAGAAGTTACAGTATGATAGCTGAACAAAGACATAAGAGAAAGAAAACAGAGCATAAAAAAAAAAGAAGAAGAAGAAGAAGAAATAGGAAGAAAAGGACCTTGTTTGAGGTGGTTTGTAACTGCAGCTTACCTCTCCATCACAAGCTCCAGAAAGCACTGTAGACAAACTCTTTGGGTGTTTGGCCATGCAATTAACTCCATCTCTGTGGCCATCAAGAGAGCTAAGAAAGGGTTTTGCAAACACACGTTCTAGCTTTGTTGCATTCAGAGCTCTTATGTATTCCCGTGGAACCTCAAAAGGATGCAATACAGGATCATAATTTCTTGGAACTGCAATAAAAGTAAAACAGTCACTACTGTTACATTCCAATTAAACAACTAGGAAGTGCACAGTTTACAGAATCACAGAATGGTTGAGGTTGGAAGGGACCTCTGGAGATCATCTAGCCCAATCCCTCTGCTCAAGCAGGGTCACCTAGAGGTAGCTCAGGACCTGCATTACTATGAACAGCACCTATTATTGTGCTACTTCATGCACAACAGAGCTGCCTAYCTCTAATTCAATCAATTAACAAAGCATATGCAGTTTTAAATATCAT
This sequence comes from Rhea americana, assembly GCF_003343005.1. Taxonomy (NCBI): domain Eukaryota; kingdom Metazoa; phylum Chordata; class Aves; order Rheiformes; family Rheidae; genus Rhea; species Rhea americana. Next base: position 4,851,702 of record NW_028186601.1, read on the forward strand.
AGGTCTCCTCTGCTCAAAATATTACTTGATTTAGTGACACCAAAAAGTCCAGAATCTTATACCTGCTCTGATAAAGGACAGTGAGTTTACAAACCTTATTTATGAACTATTTTTACACTAAGTAGAAATTAAACCTCRTTTATATCATGTTATTAGAGATGAAACTGCAAGACTGTGTAGAATCTGTTTTGATAGAATACAAATAAAATATCTCATATCATCTCATCTACCAGGCTAGAGTTGCTGCATCTAAAATGAAGATCTAAAGTCTGCAAGATTTTGCTGATTCCAGTAAGGAATCATAAGTAAGTGCCACAATGCAAAAAGTGGGGTGAGAGCTACTGTGACTGAAACATTAATATGTGCAAAGGACTGCTAAGAGTGAGTAGCAGGGTGGTTAGGAAAAAAAAATCCCCCAAATCAAAAAAACTCTCTGCAGTCCAATTTTCGCTGTGTTTTTTAAAGCGTGTCCTGATAYCTTATGAAGCTCCATTTCAGTTCAGATAACACAATCACAGCCCTTTTTCGCTATAGAGGTTAACTCACTCCAAACTCTTGGAAGAAATGAATACTTCAAACTCTTGGACGAAACGAATACAGAGCGAATACAGGACGAAATCAGACGGTGCAGGACATTACAGAAAACATCAGGGCATGGGCAGGGGAGTTACTTAAGCATTTCAGAGGCGAACATTAACGCCACTAGCTAGCTCCCAGACCCACAGCCGCCGAGGTAAGTGACGCGCGGCGCAGCGCGGTCGCAGTTTCCCCGCCCCCCTCCACCGAGCGCCCAACGGTCCCTCCAGAGGCGCCCCGCGCCGGGCGCATGCGCGGAGCCCCGCCCTCCGCGCGCACGCCGCGCGACCGTTACCGCCTCCTCAGCCGACCCGGCGCGGCCCAGGCCGGCAAGGCGAAGGAGAGCTACGGCGCTCGGGGGCCTCCGCACAGCGACCTCGACGCATCGCGGGCTGGGAACCTCCCCCGAGGGGGCAGCCGAGCAGCGGCGCGCGGCCGGCGGACGCTCGAGGCCCTCCCCTGCCCGTGCCGGCGGCACGCGTGCCGAGCCGCCCCTCACCGCGCTGCAGGTCCAGCTTGGTCTCGCGGACATAGTCGTCGGGGTTCCGGCTCAGCACTTTGACCCGCATCCTCCCGCCGGCCGCCGCCGCCGCGCAGGCAGGCAGGCAGGCAGGCACCCACTCTGCTGCTGCCGCCGCCGCTGCCGCGCGGCCGCACCGGAGCACGGATGGAGCGGTGGCCGCCTCCCCCGCGAGCAGAGGCGCCGACTGACCAGCCCGCTTCCGGCGGCGTCTCGCGAGACTTCGCTCCGTGCGCGGCGGCAGTGCGCACGCGCGCGGGGCGGGCCCGGCGCTCGGCGTGCGGCGGGTGAGAGGGTGCCGCGGCCCGCGCTCGCCCGCGCGCCGCAGCGTTGGCCGTTGTCGGCCGTTGGCCGCCGCAGCCGTTGGCGATGAGCGCGGCGCCGGGCGCGCAGGGGCCGGCGTGCGCCGTGGGGGCGCCGGCGACGCCGCCGGTGCGCTCCCTCTTCCGCCACGTGCGGCTGGAGAACCTGGCGGCGGGGCTCAGCGGCGGCGTCATCTCCACCCTGGTGCTGCACCCGCTAGACCTGGTCAAGATCCGCTTCGCAGGTGAGGCCGCGCCCGCGGTTCCCTTCCCGCCCCCCGGCTTCCCTCTCACCGCCTGCGCCGCCGTGCGCCCCGGGGCCTGCGCGGCCGAGCGGGGGCGCCCGCGGCCCGGGGGCTGCAGGCCCTGCACCGGAAGGCCGCGGTGCGCAAGGCAAGAGGTGCTGCGGCTCTTGGGCCCCCAGTCTGCAGGCCGAAGTGGCAGCGCGCCTGTGTGGGGCTAAGGCGTCTGCTGTGGGCGCTGGGAGAGGTGGACTGGGCTGTCAAGCAAAAGCCTCACAGTTAAGCTTCCCTCGGAGCTTGCCCTTAATGCTKTCAGCTACAAATGCAAACAATACGTTGTGCTAAAGATTTACTAAACTCGATASACGTGATGTTTCTAAGCCAGTGACCCACAAACTCTCTTTTGGGAGGTAGGAGAGGGGCAGTACAGCCAGGTAAGATTTCTGCAGCAGCAAATTTTTGCCAGTCAAAGTCTATGTGTAGTTGCATAATGACAGGCTTTTTGGCAGGGTAGCCGCACAAGTTAGAATAGTCAGGCAGTAGGCCAGAAGGAATAGTTTCAGGTTCCCTTCTCTCGTATCTCAAGGCAAAACTTTTGTGTTGTTCCCAGAGACTACAAAATGTGCTGTTACTTATAGGCTTTGTTACTTGATCAGATCAATCAAAAACCGGTATATAAGCACTTTCTTGTGTCTCTTGGGGACTCACCCTGGTCTATTAAGAGGGTAACCAGCAGAAATGGTCCTTCTCCTCTATTTGGCACTTGTGGGACCACATCTGAAGTACTGTTTCCAGTTTGGGGTTCCCCAGTACAAGGGGATTGATCCCACTGATACACTGGACTAAGCCCAGCAGAGGCCATCAAACTAGTCTGGGAGCTATAGCATTTGACATATGAAGAGAGACTGAGAGAACTGAATCAGTTCTGGCTTAAGAAGGAGACTGCTAAGGGGAGACATTATTGTTGTCTATGACTGCCTGATGGGAGGATAATGAGAAGTTAGAGTTGGATTCTTCTTGGCAATGCTCAGCAACAGGCAAGAGGCAAYGGACACAAGTTGGAACATGGGAAATTCCTATTAGATATTGGGGAAAACAACATTTTTACTGTATGGGTGATAAAATAGTGGAAGAGATTACTAGGAGAGTTTATAGTATCTCCAGCCTTGGACATGTTCAAGAGTTGGCAGAACATGTCCCTGAACGACTTGATCTAATTAGGCCTGTTTTGAGCAGAGGATTGGATTAGATGACGTTTAGTGGTCTCTTCCAACCTAAATTATTTTGTGATTCCATATGATTGTTTCACTTTAGTTCTTGATTTCAATCTGTTAAGTTTTGGTTGGACTCATGCAAGGCACACAGGTTTTCTACAAAAATCTGTTCCAAATTACTGAGATCTGAACTTCATCTTTGAACAGAATAGCTTGTATGTTGATTTTTAATAACCCGAGAATGTATCTTTTGTCATGAAAATAACATGCTGATATCTTTTGAGTTTAAATGTAATTTGGGCACTTTCTCTCARCCCCATATGAGTTGTGGTTAACAGTCTTTCCTGTTCCTGGTGGCTCTCGCAAAGATAGTTTTTGAGCTGTTTTGAACCCTAAGTTATTTGCTAATATTCCAGTACTACATTTATTCTGCCTTATCTTCAGCTAGTCTTTTCATCAGGCTGTATATAGGGAATGACAGGGATAATTTTACGGACTTGTTTGAGTTGAAARTAACATTTTCCATGCTTTGCCTTTAACTAGGAAGCAATGGCTGAGATCAGAAATCAATGCTGTGAAGATCCTCAGCGGCATCATACTAGACAGAGTTACATTCAAATTTGATTTTTCCCATCTTTTTTGGTGTTTTTCCAAACCAGATTTAATAGCAGGGTGGAAAAAAGCTGGGAAAGGACTAACGAAGAAAAGGCAGAAAAACTTCAGATCAAAGCTGCTGTTCACCAAAAATGCATATTAATTTTGTCATATTTATAGGGAATTTCCCTTGCAGAGCTGAGTTCTGTGGGTTGTGGTGTTTWTAAAGCTCTAAACCTTAACTTGTTCATGCCTTTAAAATACAGCTAATCAGTTAAGTTTGCTTGTTCACTGCAGCTTTGTTTGGAGGCCATGTACTTATGTGATAGTTCTTAGGCAGCTGAACTTCATACTTTCTGAAACCTTTTTCAATGTAATCTCTCTGTTATGTAGTAAGTGATGGATTGGAGCTGAGACCTAAGTACAATGGGATTCTCCACTGTATGACCACTGTCTGGAAGCATGAAGGACTGCGAGGCTTATATCAAGGGGTAACTCCGAACATGTGGGGAGCCGGGGCTTCCTGGGGACTTTACTTTTTTTTGTAAGTAGAACTGTGAAATGTTTCATGTCTTGTGTAATTAATCCTCAGATATAGTCTGGGAGAAGGGAGTATAAAAATGTGCTAAATGTCTTACAAACTTGGGATTCTTCTGGGAAGTCCAAGTCTATTAGAATGTAAGCARTTTGAAACAGAGACCTGCCACTTTGTCAAGTACAGTGCACACCCATGATGCTTCAGAAGTACTAAGTAATTTGGGAAAGTGTGACTTCACTCTTTAAGAAAGTAGTRATAAACTCTGCTTAAAAGCTTACAAAGCTTACAACCTAAACTATGAAAGATGATCAAAATTAAACAATAAAAAGTTGTCTACTGAAGCTAAATGTTTAACTGATGTTCAAAAATTTTCATACCCCTGAGTATCTTCATTTTTTATGAGTTGATACACTTTGCTTATAAAGACTTTTTAAAATATTCAATCTTTTCTACTTTATTAGTTGTGTAACTGTGACCTGATTTCCTGCTGTATCCAATTAATTGAAACATTTTAGGCAATGGTTACTTGGTATGCATGTACAAAGCTCACTCATCAGTTGTCTGGACTCTGTTATTGCTGGACTTTGTTCCTCAGGCTTTGCTATAGATCGTTCATTGTTCAACTCCTATTGACTGCTTCTCAATCTACAAAGCAGATGGCAAGACTGGAAACTAGGTTGAGAGGAAGCTCAGTGTATTTCTGAGCTACAAAATAGGTATCTGTCACTGTTGTTTTTAATGAGGGTTGAGTGGCACCTAATGTTTTTCCTGATYGGATCTTAAGTGAATTTTATGTGGGGGTTGTTTCTTAATGATGTATGTTTATTTTTACTTTTACCAAAATATGTCTTATGTTTTCCAGTTACAATGCCATTAAAGCTTACAGAAAGGAAGGGAAGCTGGAAAGTCTAAGTGCAACTGAACACCTGGTGTCAGCTGCAGAGGCTGGTGAGTTAAATGCAAGGAAGATTAATGTTTGTTTCTAGCCTGTCCATATGCTACTCTTTGCCTTTGTCTGTCAGTGCTGCTTTTTCTCACAGGTGGCATGTGCAAGTGTTTCAGTCCAAATACAATCACCTAATATCTGTAAATAATAATAAATTAATGATGTTTAAGATGGATGGATGGATGTCTGTGGTCTTTAGTTTTGTTCAGAACAATCAATTATTAAAATACTTTCTGACCTTATTTTTTATTTTGTGTGTTTTCCATATATAGTACTACTTTYGAGTCCCGAAGCATAAGCTATATAACTGTTATTATCAGCTTGCTAAACCATTACATATTAAACACTTATGCTTGGAAAAAGAGAAGGCCTACTGAAGTTAGTAGAATAACTGAATTGGTCATTGGTCTTTGAAAATCTTTTAATGTAARCTTCAAGTTTTCTTAGAAACTATAGATCCAAAATAAAAATATATTTTTTTTATCAATGTGATTCTACTAATTTTTTTTCTAATATATATTCTTGTATATGCTTCTGTTTCCTATTTACTAATCTAGGCAGTTGAGAAGACTTTTTATTAGGATATTGTAGCATTTTATTGTTGAAAATAGGGCACGTTGTTTGATGTGAAAGATAATAATGAGTTGTTTYAGTATTGTATTTTTAACAGTTAACAAAGCCACAGATTGCTTTTGTTATCCTGGCAATATAATTAAGCGCATTTGTCATGAAGTGTCATGAAGAAGGTGTTCATGAAATTTTGAAAAAWTATGYATATGAACACTAATTGAGATAATCTGAGCACAATATGAAATTACTTAGTTTCCTATTTAGTACAGATTACACTGCAGATTGTGGAAAGRTGATGCAAACAAGGGGATGGACTCTTAGTCCAACTGGTAGGTTGGACTTGCTTGTGAACTTCAAAGGCAGAGAGAGAGAGAGAGAGCGAGCGAGCAGTGGTTTGCCTAAGCTTTGCCTGTTTTGAGTAATATGAGCACTCTTTTAGGATGAGTTGTTTTGTCATTATAGAAGCCCATGCTGCATTGAACTGAACAAGCTGGGATGAGCTTTAGAGTTGACATAACAATTGGTCTATTTTCCATCTGTTCTCAGGAGCTATGACCCTCTGTATTACAAACCCAATATGGGTAACGAAGACTCGACTTGTGTTACAGTATAATGCTGGTGTTGATCCATCAAAGCGGCAGTACAAAGGAATGCTTGATGCTCTTAAGAAGATATACAAGAAAGAGGGCATTCGTGGCTTGTACAAGGTAATATAATTTAAGAAAAATTCCAGGATTGGCTGTCGCCACTCTGTAGCACTGAGAGACTTGTCTGCAAAAAAACTGCAAGTTGTTTCTTTGTATAAGCGATCTTATTTTTATTCTGTGAGTTGTCTTCCCTACTAAATAACTGCAGTAAAAAGGCTGAATCATAAGAAAAGCAATTAGAATGTTGAAATGTAGGAAACCACCAAAAAATAGAACGTAAGCTTTATGGCTAAGCAATTTCCTATTGGGAGATAATGCTGAAATGACAGTAAACTACAATTTGCTTTTTATTTTTTTTGGAGTCTCCCTATAATTAGGATTTAGATGAGGTTGGCAGCAAGAGTGTAATCTATCTTGCTGCTAGTGCTTTCTTCCATTTCATCCCATATCTGTCTTTCTGATATCTTGTGGAACATAAACATATGACTAAAATAGCTGTTAATATTTTTCTTCCACAATGGATGGTTTCACAACTGTTCATTTGTTCCTTAGTTATTCARGTCTAACCTATTACCTGTTATTGGTAGAGCCATTAACTTTGTAGACATTTTTTTTTAACTCACCTTAATTTAGGGAAACAGTTAGCAACTGGAGTTGGACTTGTTTGTGCCTTCTCCCTTCTTTCAGGCCATGACATAAAGATACATTCACCAATGCCTGGAATGTGTGAAGAAATCAAGTGTAGTTCAGTCCAGCTCTTCTCCTGGGAGTAATGCTGTTATTAATGCTAAGAGACAGCAAGAACACTGTCTCTTAGGAATTGTCCTGATCTACTTCATATGAAGCTTTTATATTTTTCTCAGTGAAAACAAAAATCCTTTCTATCCTGAAAGACTAGTATGCTACATGTCAATGACTACTAACTTCTGACACTAGGAACAAGATACTTTATTTATTCCTAAATTGAAATTGTCATGATTTCTGATTTGCCTGCATGGATGTTTGCTCTGTTCTAATTTCTTGCTTCTGTTAAGATTTAAGATGTTTTTTCATTGAGTTACTTTTCAGATTTTTCATGTGTTTAGTATGTGTTGCCCAGATTTAGTATGCATTACACCAGACACTTCTTTGTAGCATTGATCAGCAAGTGGGGAGCAAAACTGGTACTTCCTTTGAAAGAGCAAATTACTTGCTGAAATAAGCAGTTCTGACAGGCAAATTATCTAGATTTGTCCTGAATGACCCTCATAATTATCCACACCAAGCAACTTTCAGGATCCTCTCAATGTTTTTTAAACTGTGGAAAAAAGCACCTCTACAGGTGCCTCTTTGACTTGTCCCCACTGTGACCTTCCTCCATTTTGTGTTGCTTTGTTCTGTTTTGGGAGGGTTGTTTTTATTTCTCCTTGTTGTGTTTGGAGTTTGAGGGCTGGAGTTTTGTTGATCATCATGAGTTGCAGGAGTTTTAGTACATATGAATGTCATCTTTTTCCATGTAATCTTAGTTTCAGATGGAGTTCTTACAGCAAATAAGGAAACCTGGGAGAATACCACTGGAGGTTAGATATAAAATCTGAAAGTAGTACCTTTCTGGTTAATTTGAGATTAGCCTTCCAAACATAAGATTTCTGTCTAAGCTATTTCATTCCTTTAAGAGCAGAAACATGTCTTGCACTCTGTTTCATGAGATGCCTTTACTGTTCTGAGCAGTTCAGTTTAGGCTTTCGGTACACAGCCGTGATGATACCAGGATACATCAGTGTTCCTAGTAGGGATTAAAGCTGTCTCCATTAGCTCTGTTGAGTTCTGACAGTTCTTTAAACTATAGTTGTTTGAAGCTGGGTTCCTGGATAATTTTTTTCCTTGAACGTACCCTGGATTTTAGAAAACAGGTAGGAGCCTGTCTTTCACTGATTAATCCCAGTAATCAYCGAGTTAGTTATCTTTCCCACACCCCATCCATAGGCTGCTTCATTTGGTCTCCATTCCTCAGGACTGGGGTCAGAGCCCCTCTGTTGCACTRCAGGCTGCCAAAAATCAGCTTGAGGTTATGTAGTTTGAATAAACCTATTAGACCTGTTGGAGGCTTGAGCTCTCAAAATTATTTTGCATCATGAAGTTGAATGTCATGCTTTCGCCGCTATGTTAAGAGTACTGGATGTTTTTCTTGGTTGAAGTGTAAGGCAAGATAGCCCAAACATTATGAAATAATCGTAAAGCTGTAGGAGTTGGGACTTCAGGAAAAATAAAAAATATTTCAGAGCTCCTGGGAAATAATTGGCTATGTTGTGTAGAGTGGTTGATTATTAAAACCCCAGTAAGGTTACTAACATTCTTTCTGGCCTCCATGCATCTGTATTTGTGTCTTTAGYTTTATTCTGCTTCAGTGATGATGCGAAGGCAACAATTAGAAATAGACCGATGCTTAATAGATAGCAGTAATACAAATGACAAGTGCAGAAAATTTAAGGAGATTAAARGAAAAATGTATCAAGGCTGAGAACAGTAATGTGGTATGATAACAACGACAGAGATCTTAGTAGTGATATATATTCATTAACAAGTGAAGATAGATGTATTAAACACTTATGTATAATAATTCCACCTTTGGAAGGCAAGATTCTGTATTCTGAGAGTAAAATATTTTTTCCAGTCTGTGAATTTTGAAGACATTTAGCACTGTTATGYTTTGCTATGTTTTTTTAATGCTATTTTTTTTCTTTTTGCAAWCGTGAAGTTTGTAAGCTAAATGGTTTCTGTAKATCTTCATATTTGCCTATAGCAAAATACACTGAGATTTGACCATCCTCAGTTTAAATTTAGACCCAGGTTCTACATAAAAAAAAGAGAAGGGAGCCTCAGTTTCTTTCTCTTACATAAGAGATGGTGTTATTTTTCACTTGGGAGGAATCAAGGCTCATAGGGAGACGTAATGGCATACTTCCAATGTCTTTCTGTTTGAGATGTCAGTGCAAGGTACTCTGATACCATTGGACTTCAAAATGCTGGGAAGATGATACTGCACAAATTAAAAAAGAAATTCTTGCTGCATTCTTTCAAAGTATGTAACAGAGGCTACTGTGCATGATCTCTCTTGAATGCTTCAGGTAGTGGTGTGAATATCTAAGATGATCACCAAAGGAACTTAGTTCCCTACTTTATTAAGAAACTTGAGGAGCAGAGAGTGAATCCTGTCACTCCTGCACAGACTTTACTCTGTRTATGTTGTCCCGATTCTTTTCATCATAGTGGCAACCTTTGAAATTGTAACCAACTGGACAGKGTTTCTCTTACTCTGAATCATCTGCTCTTGTACTGCTTTAAGCCAGCTTTAAAATACATTTTTCTTTCAATGTATATTGTTAAGAATTGTACRCTGTAGCATTTCTGTCTCTGATTATATGTTTAATTCTGTCCATTGAGGATTGAGCAAAGATTGCTGTTAAGTTGTCATGACATRAATGTTCTAAAGATATGTCGAGAATATTAAAATAGCAGGAAGTGTATGAAGCAAAATGATTTTTAAATTGATCTTCTCTTTAGGGTATTACAGAAGATAAAGAATGAACTTTCTTGCCACAAAGATAGATTTTTATGTAAACTTGTAAGAATAAGAAAATTGAATGGAAGCTGAATGGTTTCAAAGACTCTTCCTCAGCCAGGTATTTTTAATACTGAAAAGAAATCAGTTTTGTTTTGAAATATTTATCTGTAAAAACACATTGACTGAATTCCTCCTTTTTGCTTGATTAATAGAAGTCTAGGTCAGCTCCTGATTTTCTTAGGGTTCATGGACGACCCAAGTAACTGTCAGCCATTTTTGCCCCTTTTARTACTGGCCAAACATTACAAATCCTTCCATCTCTGGAAATTTTCCCCAGCAGTACAAGTCTAATGCTGGTATTCAGTTAGCAAATCTCATCAGTAGATTCTTTAGGACTCTTGGGTGCAAGTTAGCCAAATCTGCTGGCTTAGATTTAAGTATTTAGCACTTGTAAGTGTTGTTTAACATTCCTCTCTTGTTAGTAGGGAAAATATGACATAATTCTCCTATGATATCAGTACATCATCCTAATTCTTTCCAAGTAAAGAGCAATTATTTTCTGTGTCTTTAATGTTTTTACTGTGTAATCATGGGCGTATGTTTGTGAAGATTTTCACTGCCATCACTATACATAAATTTCATACTATTCATGGTTCATATTGACCTAGATCTTAGATAATTTTTCTTTTCCCTTCCTTCCTTTCTGTTTTTATATTTATTGCTGGTTTAATTTTCTTTCTGAACCAGGATTTGCTGGGAAAAAGAAAAGTTGTCCTTTCCCTCTTCTATGGTCCTTTGGCTTCAAACTTTACAAAATTCTAACATTATGCTCACAGTTAACAAACTGAAGACAACTGGTCCTTGTTTGGGGGAGCTGCTCCTTCTGAGTGTTGATTGCAAACTGGTACTCTAACTAGCCCCAACACATTTCACCAGTTTGTGATCACTGATCCATTCATGACCATTACCTTCTACTGTGTTAACAAATTCGTCCTCATTTATCAAAGGGAAGTCCTGGAAAACCCTTTCTCAATGAGTGTTATGCCTTGCATTTAACAAATCTATAGCTTTCAGAAAGCTAATCTCYGAAGTGCTAGAAGTTTTATGGATTTTTCATCCCTCTTGTTTTTTTTATTTCTTTYTGCAAGTTAGGAGTTTATGAAGTAATTTATCTTTTTGTCCTGTTATACACTAGAAATGCAAATGGACTAGGGTGCCTTTTCTTCATCTCCAGGCACTTAGTAGTATATTGATCTGTATATATTCAACATTCCAGGCTTCTGATTTAGTCTAATACAGAATTTTATGTCTGGACACATCTTTTTATTCCTCTGTTGTAACTGAATAGATCATAAAACAAAGTTCACCATGTGAAAACTGATAAAACTGCTCAGTACCAGTGACTTCTGAGAAATCTAGTCCTTCCAGTCCTTTTACCCACATTTTGATCACTTACTCTTTTATRATTGTCCATCCCCTGGCAGTTTTCAGCAAGCATTTGGCTGCTGTGAGTCATTTTCAGCCAGTATGATTAACTCCCCATTTATTGGTACTTTTCCAGTGTAAGTGATCAATTCTCCAAAAAGAGAGCTAGTGCTTCTCAGAACCTRTGCAGCTATCAGTTAATTTTCAGCAGCTCCTGCCTTTTTTCCCTTGTAGAGAGAATTCAGAGAATATTTCTTTTTTCCCCCCTACACTCAACTTTTTTCTGAAAGAAAAGGTTTCTTTACAGTTTCCCATTGTGCTCTTACTGTCCATTATTGTCTCTTACAAATGAGGAACATTTCCCAGATTGATTTGTTACAGCTTTGGGCTACCCTGGAACGTGCTTTTACCAGGGTGAGGAATGCTCCCAGCTGATTCAAGTCTTTTATTTGTTTATTTCAAGTAAATTATGCACATAGCTCTTATAGGAGATTAGCCTTGCATCTGTGCCCTTCAACTTTCTGCTGTACAAATGTGTTTGTGTAGATGCATAGGTGTATACACACACAGTGGCATAAATAGCTCCAGAACTTGTTCACAGGTTTTCTGTACTGCTGCTCCTGATGGCCTTCCTCACCTGATGCACTGGCTTCAGTAGCTGACATACCAGTTTCAGGTGGGAAATAAATGGGCTTGGGCCCAGTCCAGAGTGCAGGCACTCTGCAGCACATTTGCAGGAACATAACCTGATTGTATTTTTACTGTTCTGATCCATGCCATTAGCTGCCTACACTTGTGCTTTTTTAGATGGAGTCCCTAGGCCACTTTTTTTTTAATCTTGTTTTATTGTTAGATGTCTTAATCTGTAAGTCATGTGGAGCTGAGTAGTATTTATTACACTTTTGTATGATGCTTACCATAAGAAAACTGACCTAAATGGGTTTTGAGTTATTTTGCACCATAACAATTGTACATTCACAATTTGTAAAGGAATGATGTGTGTTCTTCTTCTT
>NW_028186601.1:4863839-4875469 GCF_003343005.1 Rhea americana
TAGGGATTTGTGCCCGGTCTGTTTGGAACTTCACATGGAGCACTTCAGTTCATGGCATATGAGGACTTGAAACTGAGATACAACAAGTATAGGAACAGACTATCAGATACAAAATTGGTAAGATTGCTGAGAATGAAAATGGTACTGTAGCCTATGATCAAGTGAAAATTTATTACATTTGTCTAGGTCACAGAATGGCCAAGTTTMCAAAGTGTTGATAGCTTAATTGGATGAATAAATAAGGGAAGAACATATACAGCTTTTTCACTTTTTTGGTGCAAGTAATCAGCAACTGGCTAGTCCTGATTTTGGGTAAAACGTTGAGATTTTTTGAAATRTATTTTAAGGGGAAAAATATCTAGAGTATTATTTAGTTCAGATTACAAAAATCAATTAAGATTCTGGGAAACCGGCTATTTTAAGTCATAATATAGCAARCTCTGTAATTTTTATTGCGTTTAGAACACTGTGGAATACATAACAATGGCAGCTGTATCCAAAATATTTGCTGTGTCAGCAACATATCCTTATCAAGTTGTACGAGCTCGTCTTCAAGATCAGCATAATACATACTCTGGCGTATTTGATGTGATCTGCAGGACGTGGAGGTAGGCATGCAGAATTAAAATCTGGGAAACATCTGGGAAAATGGCACTGTCTCACAGAATCAACCATATTTACTGGCTTCTGTGCTGCTGACTTGTAGAACAAGTGTAGCTCACAACAAACAAAACATTAGCTGCACAAAGTCCTATCGAGCGGGATGCCACTAGAAGCTGTAATCTAAGGAGAAAAGATAGGTGAGGGTCAGTGCTAGCCTGCAGACTTCTGTTGTTTATTCTGCCTCCTTCCTCCCTTCCTCAATGAATTTCTCTTACAGATTAGCAAGGTTAAAAAATAATACCGAGTTGACCGTTTGGGGGCTCTTAAACAGGGCAATCTCACTTACATGCTTTACATTATCACATATGATAGGAGGGTTGTGCTGCTGAGAGTTGTTGTTGATCCAAATTCCTGGCAGGAGGAAGTGAGCTAACYGGAGTTGTTCATACCAATATCCCTAGGTTACCCTGGTCCCAGCTGCATTTCTAGTCTAGTCCCAGCTTGCTATAGGACATTTAGATAACGTTTTCTCACAGCTCTGTGCATCTTCTCCCAAACCATCTTCCCTCAGCTTCACAAGGTRTGTGAAGGTTTTAACACAGAACTTTAGTTGCTAATGTTGGCCACCTTTGTACTATACCACCAGTATTCATCTTGCCTTGTACAACATTTCTGGATTGCAGCTTACTCTAAGATAGACACAAATGGAGTCAGCTGCTTCCTGGGATATTAAGAGGTGCCATATAAATGAATCTGTGTTGTCCCAGGRACAACTCTGGCTCAGAGGCAGTACAAACATTTTGGTGGAAGCCAGCTCTTACTGAAAATAGCTTTGATGTCTCAGCACTGTGCACCTCAGGAAGGCTCATTARTTCTGGTACAGGATGAATATGTGCAACCAGTCTGAGCCCAGTACTGTACTCGTATAAAACAAATAAAAGCAACCTAGAGCGCTGAGAAGGGTAGTATAAACCACACCCAAACTTTTTCCAAGACTTGCCTTGACCATAGTCATGACTCCAGATATCCTAMATTCCTATGAAGCTGGGAAAGGGGGAGCTGAAAACAGAAGTCTTTGAAACTTTTAACAGTGTTAAGTTGCCCTAACATAAATATTGCGATTCAAAATGGGAGGAGTTGGAGTCTCACTTACTAGCCAGGGGAATCAGAAGTCTGGAGGAGGTGCTCTAATTCTCTAAAAATGAATGCTAAATTCTGCAGCTGACTTATCTTTGTTGTATTGATCCTCAGCTCATTTATTACACAACCTAGAATTACAAAACATTTCAGCCCTGTTGACTTACTGAGATTAAATATGGAAATGCTTTTTGGAGCAGACTGCAAAATTTAAGTTATTTTAACCACTTCTTGTTGCATGAAGAAAGATACTGAACTGTCTGCAACTTAGAAAATACCAAAAAAACCCCAAAGTCTAGGCTAAATTACTCATGTACAATATCCTATTCAGAAGAGAAAATGGTAGCCTAAGAATTGCTATATTACATCATTTTAAACCTTCTGTATAAAATAACTCTGACATCATCATTCGYAACCTGAAGTGCCCCTCTCAGAGAGAAACAGAAATACCATACCTTGCTTTATGTCTCATTTCTATTACAATATATTAAAAGTAATTCTTTTTCTGTGTCTTTAAAGGAGAGAAGGAATTCATGGATTTTACAAAGGAATTATTCCCAATGTGATCAGAGTGACTCCTGCCTGCTGCATTACCTTCGTAGTGTATGAAAATGTATCTAGTTTTTTACTTAGTTTTAGAAAAGAGAACAATTAAAGGTACAAGCTTGCATTCAGAAGGAATTTATTCTTTGTTTTTTATATTTATGATCTGTGAGAGATTTAGTTCAGCAGTRTATTTGGACACTGTGAACTGACTTAGTATTTTGAGAGGAGAACCTACAGATAGTGAAACCYTGCTTACATCTGTTTTGCTGAATGCACCTGAGTTGCTCCATTCCTTGTCTCCTCTCTGAATCAGCAGTGTCTACTTAAAATAATGTCTCCGCAACTGTGAAGTAGCGTGACTGGATGAAGTGAAAACTGAGATAAAAGCAACTCTGGCATCTGTTACAACTTTAAATACAATGTCTTTATCTGAGTCTCATGGAGCAAGTATGTAYGTGGTTGTTTACAGCAATGTCTGAAGTCTTCTGAGTCCATCTCTGTGTAATTTGTCAGATTTAGGATATGGAGTGCTCCAAAGTGATTGCTCATCCAATAGAAATGCTGCCTCAATGGGGTGCAGTTTGGAAACTTGAAGTTTTGTAAACAGTCAGCTGTCCTTTCTGGTTTTTTTGAATAATAGCCAATCTAATGAAACCCAGTTCTTGTCTACTACCAAGGCAGACTTACAAGTGTAGTTTTTGGCTTGTTCATTTTTAACAGCAGACCAAAGTCTATCTTGAGCACATCACTGGCCACTTACTTTTTTGTATGTGCCGTGTCCATCTCTCCATCTCCCTCTCTCCCTCTCTCCCTCCCTCCTTCTCTCTCTCTCTCTCTCTCTCTCTCTCTCTCTGTCCGTGTCTCTGTGTCCCTTGCTCGCTCTCCATATGTGTCTTGCTCACTGTCTCTGTGTCTCTCTGAGCAAGAGATTGTGTCCATCACTAATATGTCTGACCAAATAATATTAAAAGTAGGTTACATAAGGAAATACAGTTTGTTTTTTTTTTTTAATAATCATGTAAATAATGTTGCAGTTTTCAAGGCACTTTAAGAAACAAAGATGATCCTGCTTATTTTGAATAATATTTTTTGCAAATATAAGTAGTCTAAAAATGCAYCTCAGTAAATGCATCTCATTTGAATAATGTTTATTTGCAGGACAAAAATTGCTGTTAAGGCTATGCAGTTTTTGGAGATCKTGGGGATTTTAATTCTTCATTAAGAAAATGCATTACTGGCTAGAGCATCTGCTTTCTACTGTTAGCATGAAGGTATTAAGCATCTAAAAAGTACTAACTTAACTGAAGAGGAAAGAACTTAGCAAAGGTTATCAACAAGCGRGGGGAAATAATCACTTTCATAAGTGATTACCAGAAACAAGGCTTTAAAGCAGAGGTTTAGAAACTGCTATAGCTTTTAGGTTAAAATTTAGAAAACTACAAGAGCTGCTCAGTATTTTGAATCTGTATTCAGCAATCCACTACTTGCTTGTTTCAACTGATACTATTGGCATGTGATAACRTTTTATGTATGCTTAACTTTTAAAATAATTTACACTTTCTTTTCSCTGATTTCACGTCCTAATCAGATGCATTTGATGATATACTGTGGTATCTCATCTGAGAAGGCATGTGACCATTATGGTTGACCTTGTTTTTTATTATAAAAGCTTTCATGTGTATTTGGCTGAAGATCAAATTTACTTAAAGTTTACCCTGCAAATTACTGCATAGATCAATAATCCTAACAGTTATTAACTTCTTGTGCCTTAAGAGTTTTTACTTGGTTTTGTGTGTCTTCAAGTATGTAAAAAAGAACTTAATGGAACATTGAGTTAACTCTGTCATCCAAGATGCAAAATATATTGTGAGGTTATGGACATACAAATAAACATGAAGAAAATAACAGAAGTTACGCACTTACTACCCTGGATTAGTATGATCTATGCTCAGAACAGCTTACTCATGCTTCAGGATAAATGCAAAGACAGGCTACAAGCATGTGTATAATCAGTTACTGTATGTTAACTGACATCCTGTAAATTCACACCATAGCTTAGCTCACAGTAACTTGTCTGTGTTCAGATACCCTAAAACGCTCATCCAAGCCAATGAAAACAGTGACAGTTTTTCGAAGACAAATACCAGCTATATAATTTGCTGGATTGCAGCAGTATCACTTGTAGTGGGGAAAGCCTCCCCGCTGTAGCTTGCAGTGGGGAAAGCCTGAATGCTCTCCTAGCTTCAGGTGTGTTCCTCTAATACTAGAGCTAGCAATTTGAGAGAAGCCTGGGGACAATCTTACAACCTGTTCAGAAAAAAGCTGTAGCTTAGTATTAAATAGTTGAAATAAACTACTCAGATTTAATGCAGTTCCTTTTAATTTCTGGAAAGAACTTATATTTCTGCATGTTATACATGCTTTTTATCTACTTGGTTGTTTCATTAATGTAAATTTGGTTTCGTAATGTAAACATGACTGTTTCTCTTTAGAATTTGTATGACTTAAAAAAAATAAAATTTGAGTACTATCAGTTGTATTTGGAAGAGAACACTTAAAATGCTGCTGCCAATGCTGTGCTGGCTAAAAAATGTGGCATGATCAATATTACCATTTTTGTCCACTATTAAGACTGCAGTTAGATATCTGCAACATCATTCTTTCAGTTTACCAGTACACTTCTTGAAAGCCAAGGCATTTCAACCTTAATTCCATATCTAGCTTTTAATTAACACCGAAGTGATTTGGTATATCTGACAGACTATGTTCAGGAGAATTACTTATTTTATTAGAGAAAAGAAATTAAGTTTTGTAATTGTAAAATTATGCAGTATTTGCATGCTAGTATTGGAGAGAAATAGTGGATTCTTATATTGAAATGCAGTCCCTCAAGAAGCAAAGAGGGGAAGGAAAACTTAACGATAGTCTTTTTGTACTTAGTTTTTCAAAATGAGGTATATAATGCTTACTGATCATGGTCTGGCTCATAGTTAAGTCACCATTAGTTTGTTCAGAGCCCTCAAACTTCAACAGTAGAACATCCTGTTCTGCAGTCCGGTTCACACAAGTATATTTTGGGTGTGTATTTTGAAGGCTAAAGCAAAGATGTGAGCTTTCTCTGAAATCTTCTAAAAACATAAATGTCTATCATAATACCATGTAAATACCTTAAACAGTTTGCTGACCAATAAACTAGTCTGAGTTTTTTTGTAAAAGATCTTATTTATTTGATATAAAAAAGTTAGTTACAACTCTTAAAATGGTGATACATGTTCATATTTCAATCCAAACAATGAATTAAAGAAACTAATGTTTCTGATATTCATATTCTAAAATGATTATTACAAAAGCTCCTTCAGTGTGCCAAAAAAAGTTAGACAAAACACWACAGATGCAAGAGCTTGATGCATTTTAGTCAAATACTTGCACTCAAATCTATAGAAATAACTTTTGAAGAAAATTGTACAAAATAATAAAAAATAGGGAGAGGTTATAAAAAGRGGTTGGAAAGTTATTTTGGCAGTTCTTCAATGATGATACGGGAGACTGAATTCCATCCAGTAGAAGCATCTCCCCTTGGATAATCTGAGCAAGTGCCAACCCAGATCGCAATATCCACCAACCCGGCATTGATCCCTTCACACAGACCTTCCACTGTTTAAAGACAAAAATTGTGTTACCTCAACAGACATAATCATGATCGCTTCATATTTCACAACTGAAGCTGGATACAAATACTCAGCAGCAGTTCATTGCAAATTTGTGCTATTTAATTAAATCGGAACAATATTTTTAGAAGGAAAAAACATTAAAAATGCCTTAAAAAAGAAATCAGTGTGGCAACACAGGTACAGAATCCATGCTCCCTATTGGCCTCTGTTATGTTACCTGAAGCAGACAGCTGTCCTCAAGATGGTTAAATGGGAGGCATACCTCTTTCAAACATTTAAATTTACAAACTGGCAGCTGGGACATGGCTTTAAATC
Organism: Rhea americana; assembly: GCF_003343005.1. Classification (NCBI taxonomy): domain Eukaryota; kingdom Metazoa; phylum Chordata; class Aves; order Rheiformes; family Rheidae; genus Rhea; species Rhea americana. The sequence goes on from NW_028186601.1 coordinate 4,870,112, forward strand.
CCATCTAGTTATCTTATCTTTCTGAAACAATATAGTTGGGGTGAGGAATGGGGAGGGCGGCTGGACCTGGCTTCCACAGCTAAGCCCTGCAGAAGTGAGTGCCACTCTGTAATCTTCCAGTCCTACTTCACTGTTTCTGTGTGATGCTCAATTTGTATCACCTTTCTTTTCCGCTGGCATCACTAGTTGGAGATGGGTTAATGAGGAGAGACGTGTTCTAACCCTTCATGAAAAAAACTATCATAGCTATAGAAGCTGTATTTACTACTGTCATGWAGTATTACAGGGAGGAAAATGGTCTTTTGTTAAGAGCTGGGCTGTTCACTTCACAGTACTTTAGCTCTGTTCTGTTGGGCTCTGAGAACAAAGTATAGTTGAAACTACTGATGTAATGTGAGGAGTATTCATAGCCATTAATCTGTTAAGTTAACGCAATGCACTTGGTTTTATAGRTACTTCTCAGTATAAGCAAAAACCATCAGAAAGGTAATTTACCCTCTTTTCATAGTATCATATCCTTCAACGTTGGAATGACTTCATTAATTTACTTCTTGCTTAGCCAGTAAATAATTTCACTTTTGAGGTGCTTTTTGCATCTCAGCTGAAAATTATGGTAGAAATTCAAGGAGGATTAAGTCTAGTCAAGTTCTGCACAGATAACTAAAAATAGCGTTATTTTAATTCAGGGTAACACTTTCTTTGCAGTAATGCAATTTTACCGCATGCTAATACAGCATGGTATGCCTCTGTGTTCAGAAGCYTCTTCCATTTCTAAATTGCAGGATGTAAAGTATCATGAAAAGTACCACAGTAAAAAGAACTATTTAATAAATAATTCTAGTCCGTTACTGTTATTGATAGTTGTAAGACAGAACAAGTATTAACTGACTACCCTTCTGCCTTTTGAGACTTATKACTTTCTACAGTAGAATCTATGCTCTCTACTCATTTGGCTACCAGATTTTAATAAATAGCAGCTAGTAATATATTTCTCTTCATGCAGTCTTGGCATACATACCTGAAGAAGTTCGATGTATATTAATGGTAGAATTCAGTTCTGGACTTCCTTGATCTAAATATATTATGGCTTCAATAGGAAGTGGCCCAGCACATTCTGCTCCATTAAAAGTAAAATACCAGCGCTGACAACAGGCATTTTTGCATTTTAGCCGAAGCGATCCACTGAAGAGAACTCGAAGAGCACTGTTAGAGCGCATCTTTGTAAACGTACATTCCTAAGAGGGAACAAAAATGTCTTGGTAGCAACTTCTGATTTTGAACCTGTTTCCTAGAATTGTTTTGCGAATGTTTTGACTATATTCTTCATTCTTTTCCCTCAAAAAGAAAAGAAGAAAAATAGTGCCTGGCAAACACCATATGATGCGAATGAGAAACACCTCATAGAGGATAGTGGGGGACTATTGAAATTCTTAACTTTAATTAGAAAATACCTGTTGGTAAGTTGGTAACCTATTTACCTTCTAGGGTTTATGTACAGTGCAATGAGCTATTTGAAAGCTACACTCAACTCCCTTCACTGCTCCATTGCCCCTACTTGGTTGGGATTTCTAAGTCTCTTGCTAGGCTTGCACCACTGTGTTTGCAAGTTTTATACTCAAGGGCTGCAGTGGAGGATAGAATATTTGGGTCAGACTGGGTAAGATTTGTTAATTCTGCCCCTGAACAATGTTGATCCTTTTTGCAGTAATACTTTCCAATACAGTTTTTGTGAATGACCATTTTGAGGCAGAAGTTATGAAGTCAAGTACAATTAACAGATGTAAGTCTCCTGTCCTTTACAATGCGGTAAAAGTCTTGCCCTACTTATGGAAGTACTTTTTAGGTAGTGTCACTTCCAGCTCTAYAGCTGCAGATGTGAAAAACTAAACCTAGTCTTCTAGAAGTACTCTTAAACCAAAACATCGTTCTTTTGAAACACTGTTATAGAAATCAACAACCAGGTAYGTGCTGGAAGCTATTTAAACATATTTGAGATGGACCTGAGGTAAACCTTCGAGGAGTTCACCMTGGCATGTTGAAAGGGAAATCCATGCTACACCATACTTATAGTCAAATACAGTCAAAACTACTGTGGTACTGCTGTAGTTGGTAAAATACAGCATCCTTGGCAAAGCTAACTTACAGCTATTTTCCCAAGATCTATGCCGTAATTCAGTGCACTCCATGAACACTGCTTGAAGTTGGGTGTCCAGGACTCCTCGAAGCTCTCTCGCATACACTCTCCCTTCTCCCCCTTGAGGCCGTCGCGCCCCGGGATGCCGGGTGTCCCRGGGATTCCGTTGACTCCAGGGCTCCCGTCGCGCCCAGGAACTCCACTGGGGCCTTGCAARCACATTCCATTATACTGAAAAATACAACAGATTTTGCTGACGCTGTCTGTTAACTCTGAGGCACCCCTCCCAATTCCCTGCACTCCCCAAACTATTCTGGCAMAAGCTAATGTTTTTTTCTGGACCAAGTTCCTGTAGAGGACAAAGTTAAATTTTGATACTTCTTCCACCAGTGCTTATATAACTGTATTTGCAAAAGTTTTTTTCTATAATTTGGTCCTTTTTTCTTTTTCAAGTAGAGAAGCTTTTGCATTTCATACAGAACAGATGCTAACAGTTTTAGGCTAACAGTTTTTTGTTCCATCGCCTCTGGAATAGGCTCAGGCTGTTACAGTAACCATTTCATGCAAGGCGAACTCTGGAGTGCCAATAAGGCTTTTAAACATTGCATTTTAAAAGCATACCGCTGTTGATACCGATCTCGGAAGCTGTGCACTGCAATAGATTTGTAGTCAGGATTCCCATCTGCATCATGGAGATACAGACATAGAAGAACTGTATACTAATGTCCATAATGTTAAAGTAATATTATCAAAGGTCAAATGCTGCTCTCTCRACTACCTGTAAGACATTTTGTCTTTGTAAGATTTGGTTTCACTTTCCTTGGATGCTGAGTTTGTGCATCTTAGCGTGCTCTCCCCCAGCAATGCGAGCACTGGATGCCAGGGAGGAGACAATTTGTGTTGAAGCCAGACAGAGCAGGCACAGAAACAGCATCAGCAGGACTCTGCAGATGCTCGTGATGTCACGGCACTCCCCACAGTTTTTAGTTGAAATCTTCTTTCCCATCTAGTGACCGACTGCTTACTCCAGTCTTCATCCCAAATCTTCAAGTCCGTTCTCTGCTCTTCCTCTTTCTCACCTGTGTTCCTTCCTTTCCATTCACCTAATATACACCCATTTCTTCAAAAATAAACAGTCATACAATTATTYCACCTCCTGCACACCATTACACTATCATCTGCATTGCAGAAACTGTAACACTACAGTCCTTGTCCTTTCTGCTTTGTTTGGTGAACTTTTTTGTTCTGAGATTGTTTCTTATTCTATGCTTTAAATGCAAACAACTGAATGGTCATCACAGGCTTGGCTGGGTTACACTGTAAATAAAATTAATAATTATATGAAGAAGTAAGAAAGTAAATTGTGACTTAGAATAACGAATACTAGTATTTCCTTACCATGGTCACCAAAAAAAAAGTGGCAAATGGTAAGGAAACAGTGGATTGTATTAATCAAGTCAGCCATATTTAAAAATGTCAGCTGAATAGAAGATTGGTTGGAGAAGCACATCATAATTATGCGAAGACATTTCTATTTCCTACAGCATTGATTACCTRATTTTGACCTAATTATTTTTGTAATATTGGCATGCTCTGATTTCTGCACCTTCACACACAAGCGATAAGYGTATGGAAAGGAGCGGGTCTGAAGGCAGCGTGCTCAGAGGCGCAGGCCAGTGTGCGAGCGCCGGAGAAGCCCAGAAGCGCGCTCCGACCCAGCCATCCGCCGCGAGAGGGCAGAGCTCCTCAAAACAAGGAGGCTGCAACCGCTGTGAGCTTAAAGCTATAAATCTTTTTTCCAGAGAGAAGAGCTTAAGCTGTTGCACACTGAAAAATTTAATGCRAGCAAAAGAATTACCTAGGCTCTGGTCTCCCCTCTAACTAAATTCATCTGCTTGCCAAATCAAGTATTTCTATGTCTTTTGCTAGGCTGGAAATGCACAAAGCATCTTTCAAAATGAAAATGTCTGCTGAAGCCAGGAACCCCGCTCGCTCATGTCTTTTCTCAGTCTGCTCATTAAGGGTTTATAGATATCTTTAGTTGAAACAGACTGGACAACAGGACTTGGGATGAAGCAGCTCCCGTCTATTTATCTGAGCTCTGCTGCTCAATCTGCCCCACCCAAAAGCACAAAGAGAAATGCAAGAGAAATGCCCAGTATGAGGGATCCTTACATGCTAGTCAGCTAGAAAACYTGAGCTGTTCCATGAGTGCAGAGGCCTCATTCTTGATGCAACTCAGTTGCTACAAGAAAAGTGGAAGCACATCAAAGCTGTGTGAACGGGAAGTAGCTTTGCCAGCAAGGGTGCTTTCAGCACATCACTTTGGGGGATCTCTCCGGAGATCATGGAAGAAATGTCCATGTCACTGATTTTGTATAGGAGGTGAATGGCACTCCGGCAGCTCTTCGAAATGGCCTCACATCTGCTTTTTACATTCTAAGGACTGGAAAATCCCAGTCCTTTCTCCTACCCCTGAGATGGGATAGTTCCAGTGCATTCAGGTTTCTAGTTGCAATGGAATTGCGGACAGAACTATGCAGACCCAAACGCCAAAGGGAATGCATTAACGTGACTTTAAGGAAAAGTGGAATTAGTGAGCATACCATAAAATGCAGCTTTCACAGTATCTAGTGGCTGTTAAAGAGTAGTCCTTTTTTATTTATTTTCCTTTCTGTAGTTTATTATTTATTCACTACTGCAATCTTTCAGTAAATAAACAGCATTTACTATTTTATGTTATAAGGGCTGAAAGATTTCATCTTTGCCCCTGCGATTTGCAGGGGGAAGGATGGCAGCTCACAGTACATCCTTTATTCYTGCAGCGATGCCTCCTCTTTAACTTGGCCCCGCTTTCCCATGCGGACATGACTGGGAGCGGAGACTATGTTGCCTTTAACCACAAACTCCAGAGACTCTGATCCTATGCAGAAAACACGAAGAAATACACCCAGCCCCTGGAAACGAGCGGTTTCTGTGAAAGCTCGCCTAGCCCTTTCTCAACGCTTTCCTGATTCATCACAACCGGGCGGTAATAGAAAGAGCAGAAGAGAAATCAAACGCCCCCCCCTCCCCCCCGCAGCGGGGCCGGAGCACGCAGCCCCCGAGGCGCGCGGGGAGCCGCCGCCGCCGCGCCGCGCCGCGCCGCGGAGCGCGCACCGCTTCATTTACCGTTAGGCACTAGGAAGCGGCCGTGCGCCCCCCGCCCCGCCGCCCCCGCTCGC
>NW_028186601.1:4876045-4957749 GCF_003343005.1 Rhea americana
GCGGCGGAGCGCGCGGCGGCGGCCGTTGGGCGCGTGAGGGGAGCTGCCGGCGCCATGGCCGCGGCCGCCGCGCGCGGGGCGAAGGCGGGAAGGAGGCGTGAGGCGCCGAGAAGCTACCAGAAGCGTGAGGCGAGGGCGCGCTGCGGCGCTGCCTGCCCGGGGGCYTCAGAGCCGCGGGCGGCCCCGGCGCCCCCGAGAGCCGGTTCGCGCCTCGCGGAGCGAGCAGCCCCTTTGCTGCCCTTAGGAATTCGCTTTGCAGGTAATTCCTTTCTGATTAAAGGGGTGTTTTGCCAAGAACTCACAGATCAAAGGCAGCAGAGTGCCACTGCAAAAGCCTAATGTAGCATGAGTAGGAGCAAGTTCAAAGTAGCTAGGTATGAACGACCGAGTTAACAGGAGTACCACATCAGGATGCAAAATACTTCTAAAGAGCAGCAAAAAAATAGGCTTGTAGTAAATACTTCACCCCACTGAACATTGTTGATTTAGTAACACAAGAAAATGCCTTGCAACCCAGTACAAACCATCTCATCTTGCCTTCATTTAAAGTAATATTTTATGTTTGAATCATACTAGAAATGAAAGCACTATAAGGAATGCTCTATATCTTCAATCCTCTATATCCTAACAAAATGGAAGTAACAGATACTTGAAAAATAACTCAGGAATGTTGCAGTCGTACTGGGATTCATAGTGGTAAAGTTTCCAGAAGGGGGAGGTACACTTCAACACTTTTTTTTTCCTGAGGTATTTAATGCATTTTTCATTTAGGAATGCACGTGGCAAGACACTGAGCCTTTCACTGCAGAACATGCAGAACCAGATTTTTATTTACGGCAGACCTTTTTGCGTTGTTCTGACTGTGTAATTCCCTCTGCACTTTGAGCCGCTTCTCTTTTGCTCCTTCCCACTTCCATACTGCCTGAATGCAGTGAAGCAGTAAATGAGATTCGTACCCTAAGGCACGCTTATGAACTGCGTTACATAGCGTCCTGAATATCAGACTTGCTGTCAGCCACGTTTCTTAGAGGCAGGGACTCCTACCTGTGGCTTCTGGGGAACTGCAATGATACACACATCTCGTTTCATAAAATGGCTAATAATTATTCCCTGAACCAGTTGGGAAAAGCTATGGAGTGATGTAAATGCTTAATTATAGTAATTGCTCCTGTGACAGCCTTGGTAAATATCCATGAACACGTACACGCAGAGCATTCGTTACACAATTACATGTCACTGCCAACAAACCTTTTCTTTAGCCAGGGTTCATGATAATATTAGGAGAAAGATGATCTTTCTTTCACTTGCCTGTCATATGTTTGTTTGCATRAGTGGGGCATYGTGATCCAAGTGCCTAAGGATCCCCAGCATCAACAGTGTCTGTTGCTACCGTTCATCTTTACCCGGATCACCAAATGTCTCTGTTACTGAATTAATTTCTTTAGATGTGTGATAGCTGAAGTACACAGCACAGCAGCATTGAAGACCTTCTTAATACAATTGCTCTTATTTTAGATAGCAAAATTTACATATACATCTGTGTGTATTTCCTTGAGTTCTCTCGCCATTACAGCATTCTTTAGGTGTAGGTTAGAAGCTTTTAAGGAATTTGGGATCCTTTCTCTCTACTTCCCATCCTGCATAACAATTCCTCTAGAACACAGGAGGCAATTGAGGTCCAAAAGCACTGGTTCTTCCAGAGAAAGCAAACTGAAGAAAGCTGTAAAAGAAGATCTTAGCAAATAATGATGGAATGTCTGCTTCAAATTCSAGTAATGTACTGTGTAGTCCCTAGCACTCATTTGACTTGCAATGTGAATTACCATCTGGAAAACAGAAATATAAACATCCTCCTTAGCCTGGTTCAGTCTGATCAAGCCCTTACCATCTGCAAGGCTGTTGCTTTGTATGCTTCTGACATATTCATGTGAATCCTCATATTCCTTATCTTGAATGGGTAGCCTAGTCCTTGAAATCCATATCCTTTTATGGCCCAGTAAATAAGAGATATTCATTGTTATAAATTGGTATTCATTCATGCATCTTCACAAATACAAACAACTGCAAAAACAAAATTAAGAGCATTTTATCTTAAATGCAGAGCCTGGAGCTGAAAGATTGTGATGTACTCCAAATCTGATGATAGAACAAAAAATTTTAACCTATACTTACCCAGTGACGAGAAGCTTTAACCACTCAGAAATGGATCTTCCCACATTGGAAGTATATTCATTTTGGCTTTTCACAACCACAGAAATCACGTTTAGGCATCTGTTAAAAAAAGATCATTGCTTGGGATCCTGAGCTGAAAGAGGCACCTGCCCAGTAAGGTAGATGCCAAATCCGGGTCGTTTCCTCTGCTATTACTTTGTTTGCATAAGTGGGGCATCGTGATCCAAGTGCCTAAGGATCCCCAGCATCAACAGTGTCTGTTGCTACCGTTCATCTTTTCCYGGATCACCAAATATCTCTGTTACTGAATTAATTTCTTTAGATGTGTGATAGCTGAAGTACACAGCACAGCAGCATTGAAGACCTTCTTAATACAATTGTTCTTACTGCCGGAGAAGTTTTCCTGTTCAGGTGATGACTGGGGATTTTGACTTTGAATGGCAATGCTACCTATGCATTGCTTTGGGAAACTCATGCCTATTAGAGGCTAAGCAGCAGAGCACTCAGGTAGGCAGCGCAGTGCCCAGCACAGCAATACTCAGTTGCTGAGCTGCCCTTGGTGTGTGCTTTTAATCATGGAGTTCATAATTTAGCTCTTGTTCATTTGTTACTGATACTTTGGGGTAAGTTGTAGGTGACTGAGTTAGTATGAAGGCATACTTTTCCTTTAAAATGTTCTATATTTTTAGAGGGAATAGAAGGGTAAAATGCGTCAAAGATGTAAAAGGCTGAAATCAGAGAAGACTGCTGAATTTCTCAAATGGCTCTTTGCAGCCTGACTGTCTGATCAAGGAAACAAAGAACAGTCTGTACAGCAGTAAGAGGAAAACCAAAGTAAGCTGCAGTAGAAAACCAAAGTAACACCGCTCAGGAAAATTTATTACAGATTTAATAAATATATTTAATTTTCTTCCACAAAAACCCTTTAGAACACCATAAAAATCAAAAAGATCATGGCTTTGATCCCCTTTAATACCTTTTAGTTTATATATTTTATTTAAAGAGCATATTTTAACTTTTAAAAATGACCCGAGCCCTCTCTTCTTGTATTTTATTGCTTTACTAGCACAGATATATAAACAATCTGCCAGAAGCTTCTAAATAAACATGATAAGCATGGCATTATAGTAAGAATATTATTTTGCAGGGCATATATTATCATTTGAATCTTAAATAGTTGTGAGGCAGATGCTTTTTCAGACTGTGTTATTTCTGCCTTTGAAAAAAATCTTAGAAGTATTCTACTTTTTGAGATTCCATACCTCCACATGAAAGCCAAGTCATGCCAAGAGTTCACAACTCCATGAAAAAGAGCTGAACATCTAAATGATAGCCAAAAAGAAAAGGCAGAGGTTAGAGCATAATAATGAAGTTTGGCAAAGACGAGAGACTCTTAACTGCCATCAAAGCAGTTAAGATGATAACCCTTTCAGAGGTCTGTCTGAGGAAGAAAAACTCTGTATGTAGGAGGATGCAGTTTTGAGTGTCGCACAAAAATCATCAAATTAAGTACTCAGTTGTGATATTCTTCTAAATAACCAGACGGAATTTATTTATGTTGCTATAGGAAATACTGTACAAACACATGGTATAAACCACAGGAGAGAGGATTATACTATTCTTTACTACTCTTTCTTTTTTTAAGCTTTCTATCAAGATAAAACTTTAACATTAATACCAAGAGGACAAGAGTGGGACATATGACATACATCAAAGAGCTCAACTGGTAGAAACAGCTTTTATAAACCGCTGAGACTTTTTTTTTCTTTTTTTCCTGTGCAAGTAGTTTAGTTGATTTGCAGTTGAATTTCCCTACTGTTAGGGAAAAAAAAAGCTGTTACTTTTACAATAATAAATGAAGTGTTGAATACCGTAAACTAAATACCAGTCACAAATTGTCAGAGTAAGGTAAGTGAACTTTTATAGAGCTGAGTGAACTGAATGCCTTACTGATAAAGAACAACTCAGAATATAAGAGTGGACTTATCCATAATGTAAACATTATGATGAAAAGTCCATACTGAGACCTGTTTCTACTTGATCGAAAGTTTGGCTCTAAATGAGTATGATAAGTACCTCTGCAGAACTCGCTGTCTTCCAAGCAGAGCTGCTGCACTCCTAGCTGCAGGCATAGAAACATTTGGGTTGGAAGGGATGCCTGGAGTTCATCTGATCCAACCTCTTGCCCAAAGCAGGTCTGGTTAGGTAAGGTTGCTTGAGAACTTACATCTGCAGTAAAATGTGAAAATTATTTTTGTCCAGTCACAATTTAGGTTCTTGAAGAAGATGGCGATTATAGAGATCAGAATAAATATACAGTGCAGGTCTCTAGTGAATTAAAGTGTGTTAGGAGGGAGCTTGATCTCCAGGGAAACATTAGTTGATTAGACTGGTTGTAATTAGTCAATGGTAGAAAAATTGGCTGCTTGAATCCTCAATGGATAGAACAGCCATTTGTTGCTGAATTGAAGAATTATCTTGTGTTGAATCCTGTGCCAGAAAGTAATTAGAATGTGGTATTCAGTACTCTTATTCATACAGGAAAGTAGCTTCTTCAACAGAGGAAACAATCTTGTTTCATCTACACCATTCATCTGCAATAGATCTGTCCTTCAAATTCTGGAAAATGGTACTTGAGTTAGCTGAAATTAAAGGAATGGATTTGTTTAAATGTTTATTTTTATTTGTATCCAATATGCTCTTTGAAAAGGGGTTTCCATAGAGAGTCAGTGCAACACTACACGGTAGGCTGAGAAAGGATTGCATACCTCTTCTGGATGTCTTAAAGAAACTTTCAGCCTTTCATAGTAGCCATACCTGACACACAGAAGACTATGGATGCAAAAGAACGAGGTCACAGATTCAAATTAATTGGTCCAGAACACTCAACAAAGGTGCATAAAATTTCTGTCTGACAAGAGARAGGGAGTTCCTGGCAATACCAGAGCTCACGAATGGTTACCAGGTCTCTGCCTATTCAGAAGGTCAGCAGTGCCACCTGGAGCCCACAGCCGTGCTGTCCCTGCAGGCAGCTTGCCCTCTGTGTCAGAATGCCACAGCTGCAAGCAGTGCTGCAGACCTTCTGGGCCAGCCCTGCTGGTCTGTCCAGTGACGGACACACACTGTCACCAAAGGGGCAATAGATTCACAGAGGCTACTGAGTTAGGCACAGTGACAGATATTTTCACCACGTGCGTATCACTTGGGTCATCTCATAGTTAGCCCTAAAGATATTTCAAAAGATAYACTCCTGCATTAAAATCACTGTATGTGTTAAAATACAGATTTTATTTGACTTGCTTCTTAATCTGACTAGTGTAATGTATCTGGAAATAGTTAAGCACAACACTGAATCACTGTCTGCCATGGAGATGGCATTGTGTTCTGGCCAGAACAGTGAATACGTTTTTTACTATAGATGTTCATCTTAACTATGCATTTGTGAAGCACAATTTTATTTCTAGTATGACAGCCTTRCAACTTTACTGTAATCATAGCACATTTTGATTGATTAAAAAGGTTCATTGTATAAATTAACAATTTTCCACTGTCAGGTAGAAAAACTTTGTTTGCCATAAGTTTATCTACTGCTGCTGAGGTTATATTAATTTAAAAGTCAGTCCTCCTCCATTTTTATTGTCTGTCCTTTTTTGTTCTTCTCCTACTGTCTTGGTGATTTTCCCTTTCTCTTCTAAGGGGACTTCATCTGGATTTTTAGCTTCTCTCACAGTACCTATTCTGTGGATGATCTTGTCTATTACAATCACATTTTAGGAAAACCAGCTTGCAATAATTTCCATTTTAAGTCCTGACCTGCACCAGTCTAATACATTTACATCTCATCTGTGCATTACTGTCTCACAAGTTTCTCCGTGACATCCCTTTACATTTTACAGAATGAGATATGCTTTTGGATTCTGCTGACGCTCTGATGCATCCACTTGTTCTTTAGTTGGACATCTGGATGGCACTGTTGCCTTCACCAATCTGGAAAGTGAGTCCAAGAGAGGACTAGGTCCAGTGGCCAAGGTCAGTGGCCCATACAGTGGCCCATACTCCCAACTTATACAAAAGTGATAAAAGCATTGAAGAGCAATAAACATTCTAAATCTAGTTAAGAAGAAATACCAACTCAGAAGCTTACTATACAATAGTGTATTTTATTACTAACAAAACCAATAATAACAAAACTATTGAAAGTGTGTATAAATTTTTCTGTTTACAAATATGACTACAGGAGTGAAGGGTATTTAGTGTGCATTTTCACAAAAGGCATTTCAGATTTTTTTCCATTGTCCTTTTCAGCAGCAAGAATACTATATATATTTTTAAAGGGCAAACTATAAACGAAATGGCACATCCTATTTAAGGCAATAAGTTACAAATGTTAAAAAGCAGAAGACAATATAAGCTGAATAYATTCAATTTTTAAATACATGACTGATAAAACTTTGGTTTACCAGAATTATATTTCCTATTGAATCAACATTTACATGACCTTTATATTATGCAGTTTTGCGTGACTGTTCAAAGCATCACCATGAAAACTGTAAAACTAGAAGGAGTAATTTCTGTGCCTAGTATCAAGATGAATATATYGATTTAAGAGCTGTATTATCATCAGCAACAAATATGCAAGATGCTGAACAGTCTTACAAAATTCATTGACTTTTAGTGTTAGACAAACCGCAAAATCCTAGCTCCAAATTAACTCAATCAATCACACTGACTAGAGCTAGGATTTCTTAAAATTCAAACCGTGAAATTCTTATCCATGTCAAGTAAGTAGTACTTGCTCTTGAAAACAACCCTCTCAATAAAAAGGCTACCTGTATTAAGGTCTATTTGATTTAAAGAAAATATATTGCTATAGCATATAGAAAATTAAATTTTATAGAAAAAGCATTAAGGTTTTAAGTAAAAATATTGTTGAAAAGCCTATATATTAACTCAAAAATTTATTTTCTGCATGATATTTTTCCACAGAATTTTTAAAAATTCAAGTCAGTTGCATAGAAACAAAGGGAAACAGATACACTTTCATTGCAGCTCAGTAGATAAAGTATACTTCCAATTCTATCCTCACGTCTTCAGGTATCTGCTGTGTTTCTCGTCTGGCATGGTGCCCTGGAAATACCACACCAGGATGCGCTTGAAGCATTTTTGGAAGCACTGCTGGATGTGCAGTGTATGGTGCACATCATGTATAAAGGTATTTTCTGTTCTCCTCTGAACTAAATTATGTTGTTGGAATACCACAAGACTGTTGATTTTAGTAATATCTACTGGAAGCACATTATCCTTGTTTGTACAATACATACAAAACAGTAGTTCTTACGCAGTCAGTTATTTACATATTTCTATGTACAAAATAAATCACTGTAATTCCAGATTCCCTTTCATATTCAGTGTAGAAACTACCATAAAAACAATGCTACAATTGATCTCATGATACATGCCTTAAAAGTATTTATACCTTTATCTCTCAATTTTAAGTGATACAGCCTTTTAAAATATAGTTTTAAAAAACAGAATTGTTAAGAAGATCTGAAAAATACCGAAGATGCAGATGGAACTTTATGCCTTGAAAAGTAACACTGCTTTCCATGCATTATTTTAATGCAAGTTATTACAAAGTGTTTTTATTAYTGAGAATAATATTTGTTACTCACATCTCTTTCAAATTACTGCCAGTCAGTCCAGCTGTGTCTTACATAATTTCAGTTTCTATTATTCCTGGATGGGATTAAATACAGTACGTTATTGCTAGTTGTCCCCACTACAGAACTTACATTTCTATAAGTGCAAAACAAGGTACACGTTTTTTTTTTTTTTTTTTTTTTAATAAGGCACAGAATATCAATTATTTCCAGTGTAACACAGAATCCTTATCAGTTTTATAAACTGAAAATGTTCTTATGAAAAATTTCTCTCACTCAAGGGTTTAAACTGTTTCCAGAATCCAACTCTTTTCTAGTGTCTGAAGCTGAGTAGACAAGTAGTGACATGGAACCAGACTGTGAGACATCAGGTATTTGGGAACTGCTGCTTTGTAATGGAAGAGATTCAGTAAAATCATTTTTAGGAGTTATCCTGTAAGTAATTAAAACACATGAAGTCAATTTTAAGCACAATGCATTAGAGTGAAATAAAAAAAATTATAAATGTATTTATAAAATTTGTAAATACATTTTATAATTATAAAATCATAAATAATAATAAAACATAAATCATAAAATATCTGCAGCTATATTCTTTTCAATGCAGTTCCGTATGATCTTTTCAAGCTTAGGAATCACCCCTGTTCTTTTTCAGACTGGTTGTATCCCAGAATGGTTGTATCACAACCATAGATTTCTCTACGCCACTGAATGACATATTTTTCTGAGCTTTGTAGCACTGTACCTTAAATCTATCTTAAAGATCAAGGAACATAAAAACATCTTAAGAGCTAAACCTCTAGCACTTGACATTATATAAAAATAATAATAATAAAAGAATGAGCCCACATGCTAAAGCTACATGATTTGTGAGGCTATATAGAAAAAAATTACAAGAATTACAGAAAATTGCAGAATTACAGTATTCTCTTTTGACAGCTTCTAAGGCTTAACTGTATACTGATTCTTCCAATAAAGAAATAGAAAATACATAGAAATAGAAAAGTACTGATAATATAAGTAAGCAGCACAAAGATTAAGGAGTCTTACCTTCCTTCACCTAGTCTCTTCATACTCTCAGACAAGCTACTCATATCACACGTATTACCTACTTTGCCTCTTTTTTCCACCTGATCGATAGTCAGTTTAGAACTAGATAACATTTGATCTCCATACAAATCGTCACCTTCCTTGACCTTCTGGGTTGATGTTCCATCTGCCTCCACCTCTTTCTCAGAGGTTTCTGGGGATGTTTTAATTTCTGTAACAGTTTCCTGGCTTAAGTAATCATGATTAGTGATTGCTGCTGCAGAAGTTCCATGATTTGTTGTGCCACCTGTACTAGTCCCCATTGACTTAGAAATAACTTTCAATCTGTGCGAACTGGATTTGTAGTGCTTCTTTTTATGCTTAACTTTGGAATTGTGCCTCAGGAAAAATTCACATGATTCTTGCAGTACTCTTCGGCTCTCACTGATTGGACTGAAAGAAAACACAAACGTGTAACTAAGTGAAGAGGATAATTTCAGATAATGTAATATAGTTTCTTATACCAAAAATGTGTAAGAATAGCAATCAATGATGTAATCTGAGTTGAATGTAATGAACATGAGGAAAACAATTATATGTTAACAGAGGGGGAAAGAATCTGATTGTAATGGCTCCAAAGTTATTATGTCTGTGCAACAATTAAAGCCAATTTCTACATTTCTTACTTCAGCAAGCAGGTCCAAAGACTTCAGTGAGTTAATCATCTAAGAAAGGAAAGTAAGATTAGCTCATAAGCAGCTGTATTATTAAATTAAATTTATGTAACATAAACCTTGTTCAAGTGGAAAAAATGGTAGGTATTGCAAAGTTGACATCATAACTTTTTCAGGTATATGATTTTAAAAATAAACATCTGAACAAGAAAAAAATATACAGGAAATGGAAAAGAGGGGAGAGGGAAAGAAGCTAAAAGCTCATCATCAAGGAATGCAGATATAAAACAAAAGGATTTTAGGAATGCTGGCTTGGGAAGCTCAGGAAATTCAAATAAGATCTAGAAATAATTTATAAGCAATAATCTAAAAATAAGCAAGGAATAAAGAAGAAAATGACAACTTCAAGAATATTTTCTGTTTTCTAAGAAGGCAGTCAAAAAGTCATTGCCTATATAAAGTTTCCATAGACTCCAGTGGAATTTTGCCTATGCTCCTATACAGCATTTAAACTCTAAAAAAGAAAGATTGCAAAGAAAACACTTTGATTACCTGAGCTATATATAAGGAAAATGCCTTACAACTAACATTTTCAAGTATATACTTTAAAAGCCAGGAATAATAATAATTGTTCTTACTCTCTTTTGCGGTTTCTGTTGAAGAAATTGGCCCATTCAGAACAGGTCTTTTTACTTCCCACCCAAAAGACTGGAGATATGCCAACAATTAATGTCAGTAGATATTTCATCAGAAACAAAAATATTTCTGGTCTTGCTAATGCCTTTGCCTAGAAGATAATAAAGTTTAATAAATATACAGAAGAACACACACTTATTCATTTATATTTTAAGTGCAGAAAACAAATTATGTGAAAGATGTCCTTTCTCCTTATGGCAGGTATTCTTTGTTCAGGCTTGTACTGCATACAAATGCAAGACATGTAGAGTCAAGTCAGGCCTAGTAAATGTCTGCTTGCAGGCTACAGCTGAATGAAGACAGAGAGGAGATTAGATAGAGGGAGGTATTTTTCTTTTAAATTGGAAAGAAAAGTAATTTTAGAGGCAATAGTATTACTAAGCATGTTCTCCAGTGACAGTTGATATGTGGGAGCTTCATCCTTTCAACTTAAAACAATAAGGGATTGAATTGGAGTTAATCAGATTAGACAGCATCTTCAGGGAGCCACAGGGAACTACATAGCTGTTTTCTGCACTTTATTGCAAAATTAATCCACCTCTTTGCAGAACAAGATCATAGGAGCTAAAACATTTAGCTCTGTAAGAGATTATTATCTTCTCCTCCCATGCTGCAAATTTAATTTATGTTACCTGGCTTATCTGCCAATTCCATCTATGAAAGTCACTATGTTTGGTAGCTAGGTAACATTAGTTACTTAAATGGAAGTTTGTTTTTATTTGATTTTGATCTGATCAATGTAAAAAAAAAAGTCTACAAGCCAGTTCAAGTGAGCCAAGGCTAAGAGCGCAACTTTAAGCTACTCTTAAGCTACTCTGTAAGGACAGATCCAATTAAGCATGTTTTGTGCAACATTCCCTGTTGCTATTTACTCTTTCCAATAGGTTAATTAAAGGATGAGAATACATGTTCTTTGTGCCTTATTATCCTAAGCTGCTGTATTTAAGCACTACAAGACAAGTTAAAAAAAATAAGTAAAAAATAAAAATCTTGTTTTCAACCTTGTTTAATTTTGGCCGTTTATGTTGTGTGGAGCTCAGTTCAAAACCCACTGAAGACAGTGTACTTGTTAAGAACATTAATGAAAGCAAAAACAACSAAGAACGGAGATATGGTATTCTTAGCTTATATTGATTTCAATATARAGAATATAGAGGATGTTTAAGGATGTGGAAGGATCTCTTTTTTAATGGTAGTTTACTGCAGTAAAAACACAGATAAGTGCAAAGCAATGAAAGATGACATAAGAAACCTACAGTTTTCTTAGTGATAGTTTTTTCTTTAATATTTGTGCTTAAGTGGGAGGCACAAATCACTTCTGATTACAGGGAGTTTTATGTATTTACAAAATAAAATTAATCCATAGAGAATACATGTACAGTTTTACTTCAAAAGCCTTTCTGAAGTGGGTTTTTTTTTTAATAGCACCTGTTAAATAAGAACATCTTGGCAATTTAAAGTTTACTTTAAGGTTTTTTTGATGATTTCTTCACATTATTGAAGAACAGCTGGCAAATGACAACTATCATGCAAAAAATATCCTGGATATTTGTTTTGTAATTTCAAACGTCTTGCACTTCTACACTTAAGAAAAAAAGCGACAAGAATGATATTAATCTATGGTTATAAGCACATTTTAAATCCAATTTAGACTCAATTTTCAGGAATCTGTTTTTCAATTTCAACTGAAATTGAAGCAAATTCTCCTTAAGTGCTGTGATACCAAGCTACACAACCAGGCAAGAAAGTACAGAGCAACTGTTTTTAGCAATAGATACTGCATCAAAAGATACACACAACCACTTTTCTCATGAAGTTCAAATATTTTAAGGATTACATAATCTTTTTAGAACTGTGAGTTGAAATTTATTTGCTGAGCATTATCAACTTGATCAGTGGAAAATTTCAAAACAGAAGTATGATACCACCAATTTGGCTTAAAAAGAATTCATCATTGCATGTTTTCAAATTGATTACTTAACCTGAAAATAACCTAATAAACTGCACTGCTAAACAGTGATGCATAAGGATTTTATTTATTTAACATTGCAGTATTAATTATAAAGAAAAGTGCTACTTGCCTGATAAGGACAAGGAATATGGTACTGGTTACAGTGGTCGAAGACCCAAGTTGTTTCCCAGATTTTCCGATTCACCAGTTCATAGACATAACATCCAAGTAGTGCAACAAGTGGCACCAAGTATAACCCACTAAAAACTCCAATTCGAATCATAAATTTCTTTAGTTTCTCTTGGTTCCTGCCATCATGCTGTATGACTTGCCGCACATGATTTAAAGAGATAATACCAGCTAAAAGAAGAGAGAGACCAACAAAAACACAAAGGCACAATGGCAAAAGCACAAAGTACAGAGATGCATCCAGATCATAGAGACCCACAAAACAAACTCCACTGATATTGTCCCCTTCAACTTTGTTCATTGCAAGAAGCATAATGGTTAGAAAACCAGGTATCCCCCATGCAACTGCATGGAACCACATGGCCTTCTGTGCAATAGCTTCACAACTCCATTTTCTTCCTGCAGCAAGGAACCACGTGATTGTAAGAATCACCCACCATATAGTTCCTGCCATGGTGAAAAAATACAAAACCATGAAGAGGACAGTACAGGCTTTGTTTTGAGAACCAAGAACCACCGTTTCACCAATTTCTAACTTATCATCTGCCTTGTTACAGGCAGTTCTATTTCCAAGTAAGAATCCAATAAAGTACATAAGAGACACTATGCTGTAACAGACGGAATAATATATGATTGGTCTCTCTGGGTATCTGAACCTTTTAACATCAATCAGAAAAGTCAGGAATGTGAAAAGAGTAGCACAAAGACAAAAAATTGAAACTATTCCAATGAAGCTTTTTGCAACATCCAATTCATAATTTTTGAAGTACATATTGGGACATGGGGGTGCACACTGATCAATTCCTAGAAAYTTGTAGCCTTGTCCATTGGTAGTGTGTAGGTGTCGTGGACACCAGAATCCGTAATCCCTTCGGGTCTCTCCTGGGGTCTTCTGAGTTCCATGTACATTTGTGGTTACAGCAGCAGGAGCAGTCTCGTCACAATTGACCAGTCTACATAAATTAACAAAACAGAAAATATCTTAATGACCCTTATAATCAACCATAATTTACAATTATTCTTTATAAATATGAAAAGAATTGCTTTTAAGCACTGTTAAATTTTATAGATRATGCAAAATATGACTTTGAGAATATAATCAGATGGCATGTTAAAAATAGCATACTTAAGATTTTCAGTTTAAAAGAACATTCAAATACAGCTATTTAACTACTGCTCTCTGTTGATTTTAGGTGTGAAGCACTTCCTACCTAAATTGCAATTGTTCTTTTATAGYTTCAGTCCACACTAAAATACTACTGTAAATATTTATATATATGTATTTTTWTATATATATATATGTAAAATTTCTATCTGGATAACAATATACCAATGGAGATGCATTGCAAACGATCTAGTCAAAACACAGGTTTCCATCGAGAATAAAGAATGAAGGCTGACAGATCTAGAATTTACTGATGACTAGTGTATGATGCAATGGAATTATCAGGACCCTTTGTAATACTGACTTCAGCAACGTAGTATTACAGTAACACAAAAACTATCTAACTGAAAAAAGACAAGCAAAGAAATAGGTGTAGCAGAAACTGATCAGTATTTTAGCAAATTTTTATAGTTTTATAATGCTCATCTAAAAATTGCTCAAGACTCAGTTGCTTAAGAGTTGAATTGAACAAAATAAGCGATTTTTTTATTTTTTATGATTTTTCAAGGATTAGCCCTGTTGCTGGACAAGTCAAACAGCTAAGCGTTTACTCAGAATGGGATTCTTATTCATATGCATTTTGAGTTTAAGCATATATTTAAAATAACATTTATTGCATTATAGCTTTGAAAGTTAGATTCTCTTACCTCAAAACATGCTTTGTCAAACGCTATAGGGGTCTGTCTGCAATAAATGTGCTGACCTTAAATATTTTTTAGCACAGTTTGACCTAAAAAACTTAAGTTGTTTCACTGCATTATTGTGAATCTAAATAAAGTCAGAATGAAAAATAAGAAAACTGATTTGATAACAGATTCTTTCACTAGCCATGGGACAGACCAGCATGCATAGGAGCAGTGCAAACTTTAGTCATCCAAGTCTTAACAGGCTTTGCGTACTTCTATAGGAATAAGAGCGCGTAACTCAGAATTACAGTTACTGCCCATTGAAGCCCAAGCCTGTGCCAGCCCAACTTATGAGGATTCCCGCAGCTGTATCTTTGCTGTTTTCAGAATATCCTGCATTATATGGACTATTCTGTATGATGTAGGGGGCAGAGATCATTTCACATATAAACAAAACAGGTAAATTTTCAGTAAACACTAGCAGTAATAGAATAAATCAAAGCAAAGACTGCTGTAAAAATGGAATTTAATCAAAAATATAATTCGGAACATATACTGAATAATTGGATTAACTAGTAAGTTTCCTGATTTTTCAAAATAATTCTGGAAGACATTTGCTGCACTGAGTGGCACTGCTACACCGAAGCTCACACCAGATGGAAAAGCTGACACCAGCCTCTAAAAAATCTATAACTCAAGTTTTTCCACAAGGCCGAAGGCAACAGAGTTAATGCCATCTTGTCAGTCACTTGGATATGGATTTCTAGCAGCATCATTGTGCAGGATTACTACTCTTGCTCTCCTGTAGCCCCATCACAAATTAGCAACTGTATGGAGGTTAGACACATGGTTAAGTTTGTAGCCCTTACTCCTTTCTTCTACTTCTTGCCTTTCCGTATGCTAAATAAAAAATACCTGGTCTTAAACATTTATAAGTATCTCCAGATGAAGGTCAGAATCTTAAGAAGAATACAATACAGTGYTTTTAGTGGTTTCCATTTAATATATAGGGTCCATTTTTTTTCCTGAAATGTAGAATTTTCTGTCCTCTCTCTGGAACAAAGATCTGAAATTCTTTGAAAAAAGGTGAAGTCTTTGTGGAAAAGATTTCTGGCATGCAGCACAGGAAAARTAAAAGATTTTATTTGAATGCCTACAAAGCACTAATAACTTAAACAAGCAAATTGAGTGCTTTATGTTTCATTGTTTCATACCAGTAATTATTTTTAAACCCCCTGTGAAGTAGGTATTATTATTGCTAGTTCAGAGATGAGAAAACAGAGTGAAATCTATGCTGTAATGTTTAGTGTTTCATTTAAATGTTAAGAGTATGTAGAAAAAAGCCTCTGCAGGGATCTGAATAGTGAAGAGTATTCGCAGCTGCAGAACTCTGTTGCAGCTGGAATCAAAAGTGGTAAAAGGAAATGCAGGTGATCATTTTAATAATGAAAAAGTCTTAATAAAAATAATACTCCTATACACTCAACACTGGTGTCTTCACTGATGTGGAGGCTACAGCACAATGTTTTTTAACATTTTGTCTCAGATTTCCAATGTAGTCTAGATCAAACATGGTAYGTTTGAAAATACCACCTCCAATATCTGCCATATCAAAAAATACTATACCTGTCACATTCCAGCTCTTCAGGCCATGTGATACCAAAAGTGTCAATCAATTGTTTACAGTCAGAATATACTTTCTCACAGAGGCTTCGACAAGGGTGAATCACGTGAACTTGCTCCAGGCAGGCAGGGACAAAYGCTTTGCACAGAAATGTGTGGATGTCTGGTGAACAGTGAAGATTCATAAGAGTAAGAAAAGGCTTTAGGAAAGAAAAAGACTTTGGTTAGTAATTTTAAAAAGATAATTCAAAGCAGTAAAACTAATTTTCATCACTGTGACTCTCMTTTGTTCTCCTGTAGGTTTAAAGAAATATGAGAATATCATCTGTTCAACAGCTGTAAAAGGGAGCAGATCCTGGTGGTTTGAACATGGAGAAAACAGACTCCCGAGTCCTACTASCATGTCTAGCACGTGCCCAGCTCTGCCATCTTGGCCCATCTCTTAACTATTCAAGTTTGATGTTCCTAATTTGACCAAAATATAAATCTGAAAAGTATCATCAAAGCCTAAGATTTTAAAATCCAGAATATAAGATTAGGCTCCTATGTTCACCAGTCAACTTCTAAATAAGCAGCCTGAGATTTCAGAAAATGTGTCCATCTCTGTAGTTCCTGTTGAAGTTATRTTTTCAGTCTTAAGTGGTGTATCACATTCATCATCTTCCCTGATACTATAGCTTTTTTTGATTAATGCAGTCCAAATATCATTACTACCCATTTTTAACATATTTCAAAAATCTCAGCATGATTGAGAATTTCTCTACCTTTATTACTGAAGGCTAGACAGTGAGTTACTATGTATCCAAACACCCTGGGGGGTTGCTATTTACTTTGTTTTGCCCCCACACCAGGTAACATTTCTACTTCAGTTCGTTACAGCAAAACAAGTGAGTTTAAATCCCATTATAAGGCAAAGGGAATGAAGCCATGGCTGAGGGTGGAAATGAGTCTGCAAAATCATGTCAGCTGAAGTCCTTTTTAACCCAGCTGTTTGACAGAACAATTGACCAGTCGACATAAAAAGCTGTTTGTCTTCTACTTCAGAAAAGGAAACTCCATAYATTGCATTGAAGGTTCAGTTCATGAATCAGAAAAACTAAAACAACATTTAATACACTTTCGAAATGTGCTGATAGAGACGCTGACATTTTAAAAGTAGGCAGATCTTTCAGTACAAAACAACRTGAAAATTCTTATTTATTTATCTGCTGTTAACAGCTGCACACCTCAGTTATTCTAAATTCATCAACCAGTGAATGGCAAAGAAAGGATTAACATCTGAGTCTAGAATAGAATCCCTGATGTTGTCACTTTGTAAATATCCCAAATTAGGTACACACACGTGGCAAGGGCAAGTCTGATTACTGAGCATGCAGTTTAAAAGGAAAGACACTGATAAAATAGCACCATTTCCTCACTCAAAAATGGAATAGCTACAAATCCTCAAGGAACCTCAGCAATAAACACAGGAATGTGAGAGAGAGAGAGAGAGAGAGAGAGAGAGAGAGAGAGAGAGAAGACAAGAGAGAGCAAGAATAACAGAAAAATCCTTTAAGGAAAAACAACAAAAAGGTTTAGCTGGCGCTGTTCTTCAGAGCACTCTGTCTGCACGCTCTACCTGCGAACTCCATCACAGCAAGCGAACAGAAGTCTGTCCCTCCCTTGGACGTCTGCTGGGGATCTACCTTCTCAGGAACCCAAGGCCTGAATATTTTCTTCTGAGAAGTATAGCTCTGGAACTCCACAGGCTGGATTACTTTCTAAATGCTAAACACTACTTCAAAAAAATAAAGGCTGGAGTTCTGGAGTTAGCCAGATGAATTAAATTTCCTTTGTGTAATCATGATGCAATCAGATTTTGATTGCTCCAATATTTACTGTTAGCTCTTTTCCTTCTTGCACTTAGGATAAAATAAACAATAACCTGTATAGCTGTATAGAACTCCTATAGAAATTGAAATTATTTTTGAAGTTCTGTAGAAATAGTTCTTCCTTTTTTTGCCCACAAATCATCTCAGTTAATTTAAAAATTAAAATTAATTGTCTATAGCAACTTTTAAAGTGCTACTCAAACTTTTGCAGACTTCAGTAAAGCAGCACCATTTTCTCTGGAAAGTAGTAATTTTTAAAAAATTATTTTCATATTTATAAAATCAAWTTTATCTACAGAATTTTTTTACTAGATGTTTTGACTAGCATCTAAATTTTTGTATAGCATTATCCAGTGTAACGTAACAAATGAGGCTACATAAGTAATACTTGATACAGAAAGTATAAAGGAAAGAGATACGGAGAGGATAAAGGAAATTGTCTAGCCAAGAAATTCAGGATTCAAGACCAACCTTAAGCATTCAAACAATTTCTGTTACATAAAAAATACTTAAAAAGATAATATATAACAGTAATCACTATGCAACCAATAATACTGCCATAAGTTAGAGGCAGATAATTACTGTGGTTTCCAGAATATGTTTTATAATTTAAAATCAAGTATCTACTTACAAGTATTTCACAGAAATGGAAAATGGTAGGAAGAAGAAAGCTATGCTCAGCTTGTAACATAACCATAGTAGAAATCCAAGGGCTTGGCTTATAAGAATAATTGTTCTACCATCATTCTTTTAGTTTATGCTAAAATATATTTACTTTTTGACGCCCAAAATTAAGAGCAGGAAATCTGGTGTTCTGAACACACAAGCTGGCTTTCTGAGTCACACCAAATGTTTATGCAGCTAAGTATGCTATTCTGATAATAGCTGGCAGCAGGGCACTGTAAGACTAGGACGAGCAGACATCTCCTAGCTTGCAGCAATCAACGGCTTAGGAAGCTTTCTGAGCTGCAGGTTAGAACCAGACCATTGCGTTTAAAGGACACCAACAGACCTTTTTCCCAAGAACGTTTCTAATCTCTTTCTAAACCTTGGTGTAATGCTTAAACCCCTTATAAAATACTACTGCAAAAAGTTCTACTGTATATTTTAACTAGGCACTCTGCAAGAACATACTGTATTTTACTGGCTTATTGTAATTCCTAGTTATCACAACTGAGTTYGTATGTTTTGCCAGCGGTTAACAGATTATTCAGTACTTYTCCTATGCCATTTTGCCTATCTGCCATCATAGTTTTATTGACTATTTTCATATCCCACAAATTATCTCTTCTTTAATCTAGGAGCCTTAGTCTGTTTCATCTGTCCTCATATAGGATCTGTTCTATACTTTTGGTCATTTTTCCTCATTCTCTTGTATGCAAATTGTGTGTGGGTGTGCACACACGCGTGTGTACACAAAAATGTAAGCACGCTTTTAATTTACGTTAGCATAATACTAATATTTTTTCCTACTCCTTTCATAGTACACATTCATCCTATTTATGTTGACTACATTTGAACGCTGACTTCACATTTCCACAGAACTATCCACAGGGACTCCAAAAATTCTTTTCTGAAGGACAGTGGCTAATTTAATACTATGCCAACCTATTATTGGAGTAGTTGAGGTTATTTTTCTCCTACACTCATAACCCTGCATTTACAAACACTAAATCTCATCTATTATTTTATTGTCCAGTTGCATCTATCATGAGACCTCTCTGCAAATCTTCAGTCAATTTTGTATTCTAAGCAAATTCACTATCCATCTCTTTTCCAGGTCATTTATGAATTAGCTGTATACCACAGGTGTCAGCACAGATGATTGTGGAAACCCCTCTAGTCACCTATTTGCTATAGCACCACACTATGAACTAATGATTTCATACTATTATTTGGAGGGCGGGGGAGGAGGAGAAAGGGTAATTTATTCCTATTTTTTCTTCTTGTTTTTTTCCAGGCAAGTATTAGCAAAGAAAACTCCCATTAGGGTATCAACACAGTTTCTTTAAAAACCTTGGGCTATGGACTATGTCAAAATGCTTTTGAAAACCGAAGTACAATAAATTGGCTGAATCATCCTTTTCAACAAACGCATCGAGTCCCTCAAAGWGCTTCTATAGATTTTTATAAACAATGAGTTCCCTCAACCAAAAAAAGCCTCTATAAATATAGAGTTCTGCCTCAAGTACAGGCAAATACAATTTGCAAAATATAAATTTGTTTTCAGAAACTGTCTACTTTTATCATTGAAAAGCATCAGCAGAGGTCATGAATTGTGCTCAGAACACTGTTCATGATTATGCACCTTTAAATGTGGGCTTTAGTTCCAGTTAGACAACTTGGAAATGTTTCATTATAGAAAATTATAGGTCTGCATTTCCTGCTGGACTGTAAAAGCTAAAATAAAAATACCCCAAACAAAGGAAAAGTATTCTCTCCTCCTGCTAGATAGTATGTGAGCAAAAAGAACATAAAACTGAGGCCACAGGCTTGCTGAAAATAAGAATTAGTTGCTTCAAGGCTGCAATATCAGGTATGCTGTCACTGAGCTTAACTGGTCCTACAGCCTAATCCTTCAGCTTTGTTCACTCCAAACACATCAAGCAGTTACAAAAACATGCCAGCCTTCTGTACTGTCTGAGGTTTTGTGTAGCGGACTATCTCAGCTGTGGACTTTACCCTCTCAAGCGAGCTTCCCAGGTGTCCCAATCACTAAACATTTTCTAAGGAACTTGCATGTATGTACATGTGTATGTCTTGAGCATCCAAATCTGAGATTAGACTCACAGATTCATCAAACTGGTAAATCTAGAATCAAGAATCACAGTCCTCTCCTAATGAGAAAACTCAGGACTTGCAGGCAGCACAACTGCACAGAACAGGAGGCTTTTCCAGGAAAGCAGGGCTCTTGGCATATCTCATTAGCAAGCATTACTAGCACAGGAAGGACAGATGCAGATGTCTGCACACTTGGCGATRGCAGTGCTAAAACAGAGCAAAACCAGGCTGCTTTAAAACCACGAATCGAGCCTCACATAGCCAGTGGAAGCCCTAAAATAAGAATTCCTATCTTCTCCTTCTTGCCAATGGAAACAAAACCCAGTAAACATGAGTCAAGCTAGAATACGCTAACAATATACTACCATAACAAACTACCTACTGAGGCCAGTGCAGTGCGAGCCGTTCCAGCGTGTTGTTGAGGCAGAGCACGGGAGGGCCACGGGCTCCGTACAGAAACCTCTTCCAGCACCAAAGAGGACAAACTGACCCTCTTCCCTGAAGTGCACCCTACCCACAGGGGACTGCRAGTAAGGACAGTCACAGGGGAGAACAGCAGCACTAGCCAGCAAGAAATACTGCAGCACTGCACAAAACATCAATGCCTGACTTAGGAAGCCTTAGATTCTCTCAGGAAGCAGCTCCATGTTGTGCTCTCTCCAGAGGCAAAGCCAGACTGTTTCACTGATGCAGTTTACGGTGTGGCCTTGCAAGCAACTGCCATGACACAACTAAGAGGAGTGGAAAAAAAAAAAAACTCATGCAGGGTAGGAAATAAATGGCTAGGTGCAAACATAATCTTAAACTTGCTTTGCCAGCAAATAAGTTGTAATGTAGAGCTACACGTGAATCTCATGATCAGCCAGTTTCTTCTGTTTTTTTTTTAGCGGGGTGAGAAGTTCAGGACACAACAGACAAAAGGTCTCTACGAGGGAGGGAGGGAGAGGGAGGGAGAGAGAGAGAGAGAGAATGGATGACTTTCATTTCCCTCATCTCAGCTTTTCCCTGGAAAAAATTATTACCAAAGATAATTAGATTTCACTAGGGTTAAAAAAGAATACATCTCAAAACAAGTAAGCTTAAAGTGTTCTTCTGTACTCTGTTAGTTAATGCTATAGAAACATTTAAATAATATAGAAAATGATGGTTGATTGTAGCAAAGACTGCTATATTTTCACCCATGGCAAATATTAATTGAGAAAAAACAGTAAATACTTTGAGTTGCTGAGATATGCAGAGTGTAAGAGCCTTTGTTCAGCTGTTTGGGAGCCAGTGATGTAAAACAGTTAAGAGTGAACTCTTAACCACTCGGGTTTCGCTACCAAGTTAAAACACTTAGCTTTAAAACTTAGTTTAGGCTAACTAACAAGGTTAAACAATGAGAGATAYTAACTGTTTTAGTATTAAGCAATGGTGCTTCATGGTTTGATACAAATCTTGTGACCTAAAGCAACAACATTGCACCCTTGTTACTTTATATAATTGCATATTTCAATTTTGGAAGCAAAGATGGGATTAAATCTGAATTTCTACAGTTACACTGAATTGTGTACCACAGGTTCCTATCTATATTAGAGATACATATTCTTATTCATGAAACTGTTTACTTACTTTACAGGATATAAGACCTCACCTAAAGGTCTTTGTTAAATAAGTTGCTGTGCCAGATGCAAACATAAATATTGTCCAGTAAGTGTCATTCTAGAATTATAGTATCACCTCACCACATGAACACGTCACATATACACTTTCATATCTGATACGTGTGAAATACAGCCACCTTCAACCACTGTGTATATAAATGCTGTGGTGTCAAAAGAATAGGCAATAGTTGCTCTTTCTACTCACAGAGCTACATCAACAATTAATCTCCATGATATCCTTAGCCACCTTATAAAGATTATCTGTCTCAATTAAAAAAAAAGCAAAATAAGTAGAGCATGGTTGATTTAATCCCCCACTATTGTTTCAATAGAGTTATTTCAGACTCCATGCAAATGAGATTAGTATCCTACCCAGGAAGATTAATGCAACTCCCCGACAGGCTGGCAAGGGTAATAATTTGCTCATGGCCACACAGTGAATCAGCTGCCAAGAATCCCTGATTTGTAATTCATGCAGAATAAATTAAGTCATGATAAATAAATGTACTAACACTTGACACTAAATGAAGGTTGAAATTTAAATGATGTTTTCAAGTTAGATCAAGTTTAAAGCTGGGTTGAGAAAAGACTCAGTTATATGGATGATTTAGATTAAGGGCAAGATAAAGACATTTTAAAGATGATATGTAAGGATTTAAAAAAAATACTTATCTTGCAGAAGGCTGGTGCAGTTTATGTGACAGTATCTTGTTGCTACACATCTACTARAAATTACTACTTCCACAGCAAAGCAAGCACATTTCTGTTTTGCAGCAACTCATCAACTTCAGTGCAATGTCAACCATCCTTCTTTAAGCCACCATTAAAGATGGTATAAACTAATCTGTTGCAGCCCAAATACCATCGGCTGTACCACGCCCCGGTTCCGAATTCCATCCTGGCGCAGATGTTGCTCTCGTTACCAAATGGCGCTTACCTGATTTGACTTGGAYGGACGGGCCGCCCACCAAATTCCATCTGGAAAAGGTTCCCTGTATCGTACAGGGTTCGTAAATAGCACCAACTTGGGGGGGGGAGGAGGAAGGGGGCAACACTCCATGTCAGTTATCTGAGCTGTGGGTAATAACCAGTATTTAGTGACAGCAGCAGCAAATATCAATCATAACCTTCTATTCTCTAACTTCAGTCAAAACAATAATAGTAACTCCCATAAAACAAAAGTTTTCCAGGACTAAAATTGATTGCCAGGAAGAGAATAATATAGATATGAATATAAATGAATATAAATGAATTTAATATGTACTAGTACTATTAGTGCATGCTAATTTGATAGTGCCAAGAGAAAACCTTTTACAGCACCAAAATTTGGTATTTATTTTAATGAGCTGCTTTTAAACAAAGCAGAACTACTTTCCGCAGATTGTAAAATAAAATTAAGATAAAATATAAATCACGCTTAATTTAAAACCTTGTTAAACCTTTTCTAAAATTTAATCATTTCAAAGGTTATAAAGACGAAGTAAAATCTTCTATCAGACAAGAAAGTTACTCCAGTAGTTTAAAAGGCAAATAGTTTAAGTTTCCTATGCAAGGACAATCTGGAGTTCAAGGAGCTGAGGAAAAAACAAAGGAAAATGTAGCAAACAAGCAAGCGGATCAAACAATGTTCTTCCACAATGAAAGTTTATAAAGACATCAGCTTTGATCTTTGTCCTTCAGCTGAAGGACAAATGCAAACCATGCACCTGGACCTTCAAAGACAAAACACTGTTTCAGTGAAGTAGGGCTCTGAAGGAAGAGTGGGGACAGTCTGACTTGGAATGGCTGAAAAGCTTAACTGGGCCCACAGTCAGCTCCTTCCACTGCCATACAGATGTGGGAGCCACCAGCCAGTCACCACCTGAAGCACCATAGTCTACAAGGAAAAGGTTACAAAGCCAGATGTCAGCAAATCTTAGAAATATTGTGCTGTAAACTCCAGTGGTTCAGGAGCGGCTGGAGAGCAGGGCAGGTGCCCCTGGTGTGCGAGCAGGGGCCAGACCTTTGTCACCAGGCCTAAGCTAAACTGGTTGGTCATCAGCTCAAACCTCTTAGTCTGTGCAACTGTTCGATCAGCTGAATTACTCATCATCTAAATATTCAATATAGCTACAATTAAACAATCAGGGTATCTGCAAACTGTTTCCATCACTGCTCCACCTGTGCAATGCATTTTACTGCATTGTGTGTTGCAAACCTTCAAACTAGCTGTTCCAAGCTCGCAAGAGAATTGATCAGAATTTCAAAAAGGGTAAAGCCAAGGCACATGGGGGAAGGTCTTCAAAAGTCTGTAGGGCTGCTAAGCACTCACTTAAAAAAAAAGGATCAACAGCTGGGCATTCAACATACCATTTTAGCACCAAAAGTACAGAAAAACACACACACACAATGATAAAGCAGGCTACTTTGCTTTGTATTTCTATGGGCTCAGGAACGTTTTTCATATACTAGAAACTACAGAATTTAAGAGTAAAGTAACCCACAGTCCTGTGTCCCCTTTACATACTTAAATACAAAATAATATATATACATCCATATTTTTAAACTATAAGTGTAGAAGCAAAACAAACAGAAATATTACATCTCAGTAAGAGAAGTTTCAGTGAAACAAACTAAAGTATAAGCATTTCAATACTTTCCAAAATGGCTTATTAGCAAAATTCATTGCATTTTGTGGTTCTAACCTAAATTATAGCTCGATCTAAATTATAGATCATATTACAGCCTCTACAATTTTCTATTCAAAAAAAAGAGATAATTTTTACTGAGCATTACAGAATTGAAATATTCATGCAATGCTTTCAATTATATGGTTTTATCTCTATGTATATTATACAGAGCAAAAAATACAGACTAAACTGTCTTTTGTAAGAAAACTAAAAAAAAAAAAATACTCTGGGCCCTCAAACCTCTGAAGTCTAGACTATTCATATGGGAGCTTCATTGTATCTGGACAGTAGCAGCACATGAATCTTCAATTTTAAATATTTCAGGTGTCTGTCATTTATTACAGTAGTAAATGCATTTATTACTGAACATTTTGCATAGAATAYGATCTAGAAGAATGTTATTAATACAGGTAGTAGACTACCTGTTATGTAGATGAAAGCTCCCCATTTGGAAGGAATTACAGCAGAAGTAGTTACTGTTCTGGGTCCAAAACAGTCAGACTAGACTGATGTTTCTCCCGACTTTGTGAGTTCAGAGATCCGTTCTAGCAGAACGGCACAGCCCAGATGGAGGACAACAGAATACTAACCCTGCAGCATGCATTCTTCTATGCCTGCTTCGCACTCACTAAATCAGGAAAATCTCAGCCATTACAGCATTGATTGTCTCAAATCTTCTCTCTCAATCTTTGGGGACACCAGCTAAAGAAATCAAGAGCTAAATCCACCAAAGGGACTGGATATTGCAACAGTAGTTGCTCGTTGCTAACTTCGAGACACTCAGTAAAATCCCCAAGGCAGTTTTTCTATGCAAAGTCCACAAAGAAAGGCACCTGAGACTGACATTAATAGAATTCAGGAACCTGGCAGATAACCTCACAATCGAAAAAAACGCCCAAGAGGAACAGAAATCAAATCCCACATATGTCCAAGAATTCTGCAACTAACTCCAAGCTCCACCACAGTGTTTACTCAATGGACCTCTTCTCAGAATTCGCAGAGATCCAGTGTCAGTTACTTCCTTTGCCAGTCTATAAAACAAAAATTTCAACAATCTAAAAAAAAGAGAGACAGCATGAATCCATAGCTTAGTAAATGATACGCTCACCTGAGAGAAACTGAGGAACCTGTTCCACTGAATATTTAAGTATTTTAAATAAAATAGTATCAACACAGAAGATCAAGAGTGATTCTTATGCCAGAAAATCATATAATCTAAGATTAAGAGAGACTCTCCTGTCACTACTACCTTAGCACAGAAGGTACAATTCTTCCTCTCCCCCGTAAGACGTTCACCTCTCCCGTTCTAATAAAGCCAAGCCATGCTAATATTGGATCAACACCAGTACATTCAACATCTCCTAACCATTGCAGAATTATCAGATTTTTGACATCAGTTGAAACTTGAGGATTTTCTTGCCCATAACTCTCAAAAATTCACATGGTTCAATAGGAACTTGTCTCCTGGTCAGCAAAGCAGCGCGTCAGTGCCTCAGTGTACAGCCAGCTAATCAGCACCAACTGGAGACACTAAAATCAAAAGACAGAGGTAAGAACTGTATGGGGGTGAGGCGGGCACACACAAACTGTTGGGCTTAAATTTAACAACTCAGTCAACTCATCTGACTTGTGCATGCCTGACTTTGGCTGTCTGTCACGTTACACAGTAAAGTGAATGTTTAGTGAAAGTACGTATACAGAAGTTGTTAATTTTAATAATTTTGGTGCAGCAGTATATGAAATGCTTCAAACTTCAATAGATTCACCTACTTAGCTCTTATAAAATCAGTATAAGTCACTTCTGTCATGCACACTGCTCACCAGGCAGGACTGGATGTTCTGAATTAATTCTTAGTAGTACAAGAGCATAGACCAGAAGTCATACAGAACACTAAAAATGAATGATCTGAACGTCTGAGCCACAAACCAGAGAAAGCTGAAAACAACAACGGAAAATTTCACGGCAACCTTGCTTTGTTTTCGTTTGGGAAGCTTTGACCACATAGTGAACTTTTTTATACACTTAGCATTCACCACCTGCTGTAAATTGGCATCCAGAGTAATCTTCTGTAAAATCACTACTTCTGGGAAGATCATTTATAAACCCAGTGGGGGTGCGAAACAGGAAGCCAAGCCTTCCATTTTTAATTCACTACTACTATAACTATTATCTTTGCTACATTTTGAAAATAAAAGGTTAATTCAAAAGAGTAGATTGTTACATTATTGTAACAGGAAGAGCAAGAAAAAAGGAAGATTTGAAAAAAAAAAGATACATAAAATTAAATTTTAAATATATTTTTAAAAGTGATTTTATTCCTAAGAATTTGTGGGACAATAGTTCTGAACTTTCACAGAAATGTATCTTTAACTATTTGCCAATGTTTTTTGTTCAGTTATCACTTTATTCTTATGGAGATAAAATGTCTAAAGCAATTCTAACCTGAGTAGTTATAGACTTTGCTCTATATATGCATCTTCCTTAAGTTACTTTTATTTAGCTTTTATTTCAGGTTGGCCTGTGTGTCAGAGTAGAGACAAGAAAGCAAGAACAACAACTAGACTTTAAATAATATCAAAAAAATATCAAAATCCTAAAGGATGAATCAGGCACCAGGTAAGAAACTAATCCTAACTGCATTGTAACCTCACATGTGGTTGAGGACTCACACATGCTCCTCTCTCCTTCACAGATGCCCTGCTGAAGAGGAAGACGCAATGGCCACCTCTTCTTTCTTCCCCTTCCCCCAGCATCCCATTCCTAGACAGTAGCAGGTGAGAGGCAGCTTATGCCCTAGAAGGTCACCCCGTGGGGTGATGCTGCTGCATCTCAGAACTGTGGTGGCCCACAGGACAGCATACAGAAAACCAAGATTAGGCAAACAGACCTTGACTAGCCCACCAAGGACCTGCAGAAGGACCAAAGCAGCTCCTGGCCCATCTTSCCGCCAAACTGGCAAAGGAGCAGGCGGCTTTAGAAACATGGCAGAGGTGGCAACTCCTGCAGGAGACCTTCCATTTCCCTCCAGAGCTGCCAGACTAATCACTGCAGTAGCAACTGGTGGGTCAGATGCCAGAAGGCCCATAGTCCTACACCCTCTTCAATATCTGCTTTGCACTCCCTATCCAAGCACCAAAGCAAGGCTGTGAGGCAGCATTCTAGTCTCTCCTGTTCTCCCCAATTCTGAATGCCCTCCGCTATTTTTTTTTCCTATAATTAGTCCACAGTGAGCCAACATGGGAAATAATTGTTTTGTTGGTCATGGTGTCCCCCTCTCATTCACTTTCCCATTTCTCCTGTTCCAAAGCTCTAAGTTACCTTTTCACGTTCCCAACCTCCCTATGAGTTGTGAGCTATGTTAACCTTCAGAGTATGAAGCTCTGTCTGTAGCTCCAGGAGGCTTCTCTCCAGTCGAATTTYTGGAGCTTTGCTTAAACAGTTGCACCTTCCTAGCAAGCATGTTACCTGATGTGAAGTAGTAGGGAGTTGGACAGGGAGTCTGGGTTGTAAGGTATTGCTAAAGCCATGATAAAGTTGGCAGAGGGCAGTCCCTCCCTGAACAGCTGCTTTTAACTTTTGTGTGCAGGATAAAAGTGTAGAGAGTTTGGCCACTAAGTCCTTTGTAAACAGGAGAGTGACAGTAGCTTCTGGGACTGAAGAAATCTGGCTGTGCAGACCCTGCAGGGAATACAACATGGGCCAAAGCAGAAAGGATGTGGTTATTCTCTGAATAAAATTCATCCACCAAAAATCTAAGCACAGGAAGAGGAACGATTTTTCCCAGAAAGCTCTTGTTTCACTGCAGGGAGGGAAAAGAAGATTTCTTTGTTGAGAGGCTATCTTTTCTGCCCTGCAAGGCCCAAAAATCCAGGCCTGCCGCAAGTCCCTCTACAGCTGAGCAACTGTCTCCCCTCAGTTACAATAGCTGCTTACACAGCCCTTAGTGTGCTCCCTTGCCTATCACTCTTCTGTCATCTACCAGAAAAACTGAAAGCAAGCAATCTCCATTCACCTCCAGTATACAGTGGAGGAGAAGAGGACAGACATCTGTCTGCATCTTTTTCTCAGGCAAATAAATTGCTGCTGTGGAGGCAGCAACCACAGATACATACAATACACAGAAAAGGTCCAAAAAAGTCAAGGGGGAAGGGAAAACAAAGCAGTTATGTCTGCCCAGAAGAGACGGTGAATCAACAGCCAACAAATAAACAAGAATGCAAGCTCTGTGGTCAGACACTCCTACCTCCTTCTCTGGAATGCAGTGGAGAGTTAGAGAGATAACACAAGAAAAGTTTTAGGAAACATCATATTTAATCATTGCATTTGCCACACTAGAAGATAGGATTGATACTTGACCACATCCTCTATCCCATGCCCTCCTTTCCTGGACATTCAGTTATTTGTGGTGCTTCACAACTGAAGGCACAGAAAGCATTCTGTACCCCAGTGCCATCCTCAACACCCACAACCGTCTTGCAACTGTCATACCAGACACACACTCCGCTCTCCCACCGCATGCAGTAAGGGCAGGGGCTCCACAGGATACAGCCTCACAACCCATGAAGCACAGCAGACAAACAGCATCTCACAGTTGCACAGTTGCACTTTACCTCCGCAATGGCCTCTTCAGAAAGATGGTGTGACAATCCTCTGATTCTTTGCCTAGAGTTGTAGAATATCTATGCATTATGAACCTTGAAACATCTGTTCATGAATCTACCTGGGTAGTTCACCAAGGCTTGCACGTAGTTGTCAGAGCTGGAACAAGCCATGCACTAGATGCGAATAAGCACCTTGTTAACAGTTCCCACACAGTTTCACAACCCACAGACAGCAGAGGCCTGACCTGGAGGATGACCTTCAAGATCTTGATCACTGCATTACCCTCAGTAGACTTGTCCTCCCTCAACCATTTGCTGCTAACCAAAAGTTGTGGTCACAAGGTTCCACAGGGCAACAGCTACTTCCTTAAAAGCACAGACATGCTCCTAAAATTGTGTGCATAGTGAAGCATAAGGACAAACACCAGCTTCAAATACACTTTTCTGTATCTGAAAGCTTTGTGGCTGCTGTCCCCCATTCCAATGTTGATGTGTTCCCACCAGCAGTTTGAGCTCAGCTCCTAGCCCTGACACTCCTATCAACAGAAAGAAGTCCTAGATGCATTATTAGCTCTGCCCATGCTTTTCTCCTCTGAAGACATTTAGAAAGGCAAGCATGAACCTATTTATTTATGGGTGTCCTCCAGAAGTAGGCAGCAGCCACAGGACTAAACCTACCACTCCACACATACAGTACCTTAGTTTAATCAGTGACCGTACTCTGAGCATGTGTGTGTGTGGAGAATAGGGGGTTTGAGGAGCACAATGAGCCTCAGAAACCACCAGGGCTTGTAGCTACACATGAGGCATCATGCAGGCAATGATGAAGGGGGCAGCAATGTGCTGTCACCATCTGCAGGAGACAACAACAGGATGGTGTAGCATTCCTAGAGAGGTCCACAGCTGAGAGAAAGATCTGCAAAATAGCCTTCCTTAGGCCAACTTCAAATATCACATTCAGCAGGATGTTCAGTCCAGGATACTGACCTAAATATAGATTCAACTCCTCAAGCTCATGCACTGCAGAGACAGGGAGCATGTTAACAACTTAATCTAGAGATCCACTCCTGTAACACCATTTACTTGCTAATGCAGACAGTGTCTGAACATGGATGAAGATGAGGATCTGGAAATCACAGTGTCAGCATCATCTTAATGATGAAAAGCTAACACAGGGTAAGTACCCGCTCTCCTTTCAGTATGGATTAGTTTGGATCCCTTTCTAGTATAAGCAGCATCTTTTCAGGACAGTGGGCAAGGTATTACTGTTTGCATTGTTGAGCAGATGGGAAATGCTGTTCTGACAAGCCATCATTAGATGTTGTAGATGACTGATATGCTTAAAGCCTGGGTAATAAGATTACACACATTAGCTCGGCTGATTTCAGACAATGGAACATGACATGATCACACTTGATGAAGAGCCTCAGTACTACTACATACAAACATTTTTTGTTGGTGGCAGTAATTTAGCCTGCCCATAGGAGTCAGCAGAGATGGTATATGACTATATTGCTAAACCTCCCACCATTTTAAGAAGTAATTGTTCAGTTTCTTTGAAACACCTGAGAGAACAAGAACACGCAAAACCCCCAAAACATTTTCTTGCCCTGCCCCAATCTGTATGACAGAATGACACAGATGTAATTTACACAGTTTTTTTTGACCCATTAGCCATAACTTTTCTACAAGACACTTGATGATGCTCAGTACATCACAATTATTCACATTTATCAACTATTCTGTAATTTTACAGTCTTGCCCAGCACAGAAGTCAGTCATACTGGTTTCTATTTCATTTCATGCATAGGAAAAGCCTTAAAAAAAGAAAAGTTGGTATTTGGCACCTTTCATCTAAAAGTAGCAGTTCAGCTATTTAACTATTGAAATCTTTTGCTACCATCACTTTGTTCTGATAAGCTAGAAGAAAATTACCTGTTTTAATCTGTTCTGAAGAATATCATGTACAACACGATACATTTACCACTTCTTAAACAAGTCTTCTCTCCATTAACAATCACTACTATATATAGCAATGGGACAGCACACCTGTTACAAGCAAAACATGAATTTAAGGGCTCCTTGTGCTTGTTCCACATGGGCCAGCACCATGCATGTGCTCTTTTCCCAATTCAGGCTGCAAAATGGTAGCAGCAGGGGAAAAAAAGCAACTTCAGGCAGATAAAGATCATTGACTACCTTCCTAATTAAAGTTGTGCTGCCAAAGATTTGAGAGAGAAAAATTTAGGCTTTAAAGTATTGGTGTGATGATCCTCTAGGCTGAAGGGGACAGGAGCAGAGGTTCACAGCATGTTCTGCAGAAGGTGGACTTTCTTCTCAGTGACTGCTGCCATCTCCTCCCATATGTACGTATGGTTTTAAGCTTGTCAGGTATCAGGTTTCCAGGTTTTATACTTACAAAATCTTCACAACAAATTAATTGTGAATATAGTTAGCAGAAGCAAATTAAGTGATCACATAAAATAATAATTTAAACTGATTAGATTTGAAGAAGTAGAAAATTACAGGATTTCTGTATAAAGCTTTTGAAGGTATTTCAAAATGGTTTTGGTAGATTGTATGAGAACTAGTCAGTTTAACTTCTCCCACTGCTGTACCCAGTTCCATTGTACTTTCAGTGGACAAACACAGTTTGTCACAGGATCAAAGAACTCAGAAGGGAATGGAAAAATTCAATACTGAATAATTTTTCCATTACCCTCAGAGGTACTTTATTGTTCTCTATGGGATATTTTCCAGTGCTTTGTATAGCTTGCTTTAAAAAAATCACTGGCAACAGTCTTTTCCCTTTGTACTTCTACAGACCAGTGGATCTTACCCATCAGGAAATCTTAAACACTTGCCTACACATTCCAGAACTCTGGCAGAACAGATTAAGAGATGAAAACAAAAGAAGCTATTATAGAGTAATATTCTCTGCTTTGCTGGCATAATACTTTATATTGACAACCTAATCCAAAAAGTTAAAGTTACATTGGAATTAGAAGTGCCTTGTCTATAAAACCACAAGGGGGAGTTGTTCCTACTTAACTATAGCAAAATAGTTTCTTCATTACTGCTACATCCATCCATTTTCTTCAGTAAATACATCCTTGATCTCCAGCTTCCCAACTTGAGCTAGTAATAACATGGACAGTGTCACAGCTAAATCACTTAGACACACTGTAGAGATCTTTGGATAACTGGATTCCACTGTCATGCAGCTGTTTAGCTAAACATATCCCCCCAAACTTCATGCCACTGAGTCATGTGGTTMTATTTTACTAAAATCTGCATTTGTATTAGCAAAACTAACCCAAATATAAGACAAAACTTAAGTAACCTAAACTCAGTCCACCAGGCTGAAGACTCAAAATAATATAACTGAGGGGAGGGGGGGGAGCACAACTAAAAATTATGAATTTTCTGTTACAGAAAATAAGAGCCCAAAGGCACTAGCATTATTAGCCAGACCACCCAGAGCAGAAGCCAAATCAAGCTCTTTTCCTGCTTCAATCATTTCAGTGCGCTGGTTTACACTATATCATGAAGAGTTGCTCACAAAGGCAGAAATGTAAGACTAGAAAATAGCTGAAGAGCCAGCTGACTTCCTGGATGAAAACCACCACCTGAAACAGTGGCTCCGTATCATCCTCTCCAGCGAGGATCACTATGAAGACATCATCCCAGAAATGCCAGTGCAAGATCTTTGAAGAAAGGAGAGACAAGTCGTACAGAAGCCTTGTACTCCAGTAGAGGCAAGGCACAACTCTACTGGCCAGAGGAAGCTATACAAGCCTTCCCACTGCAGCACACACCTCTAGGGCCTTGGAAGTGGGATACACAAGATAATTATGACAGTTCTGGAAAGTGAACACCCTCCTCAATAGAGGCTCATCCTCTTGACTATCTATTATTCTTTGGTTTTTGTTAGAGTTAACATTCAAAGTAAGTAAGGGTGGGGAAGAAGTTTCTATAGGGGACAGAAGTAGAAAATGGGACTAGGATAAAACCCCTTTATTGCACAAAATAGATTTTTGAAGAAGTTTCTTCCACATACTCTGGGACAGTATGATAGCTTGCCCAAAATCAGTTAAGCTAAAGCAAGAAAAATATTACAAGGCTCAAACTCAAAACCCGATGTCTACATTTTAAGACCATGCCCAGTCTTGAAAACAGGCTGTGGGGACTGGGAAAAGAGAGGAGGAATTAAATAAATAAACAAACTAAAAACCCCAAACAAAACAAAGCCTTTCAGCATTCCTACTGAAGATCAAACAAAGGAAATTTTAACCAACATACTATTAAAATTCTTTCATTGGTACGAGCGAAATTTGGACTACCAATTACAGAAAAATTCAAGCTCTTAAACCAACAGATGTCTCCTCTACCTCCCAGCCTGCTGCCCCTTTATGGCAACAAAAGGGAATTAAACAATATTCCAAAATAATCAACAGTTCTACTGCCTCTGCTGTGAAACCAAGCGGCCTGAACAGCAGAACTTCTGACAGTCCCAGTAAGCTTCATTCCTGCAATTGGCAGACACACTGTATTGGTGCCATTACTAACTACCACGCAGAATTACATTAAAAGGTGCAAAATGTGCTGGTATGCACTGGTCTCCCTCAGGAAACAAAGGCCCAGCAACGAACTGGGCTAAGCTTATCACCTCCAACTTAATGGCTAGCAACAGATTCACAAGCTATAAAATGGGTGAAAATTTTCCTTATGCTTTCACCAGCACAGCATGTCTCTGAAAAATCCAGTTTGACTAACCAACCAATCAATCAGCACTGATCAATTACAAATAAAGGGAGGCAGATTAGCACACAAATGCAGTAAGTAGCTGAGGAACGTCTACACAACATTACAGTAGTGAGTACACAAAGTTAGAGGCCAGACTATAGCAATGACAGGAAACCCAGAAGAAAATGGAATGGGGGAGGGAAAGCCCCAATTCTAACAGACACTGTTGTTGGAAATACCTACAAACAGTAACCACTCAGCTGGCTCAGCAGTGCCCATCAGCTGCTGCAGAAAGTCACAGGTGGCTATAAGGGAGCCAGAATGGGGAGGGGGGAGGAGGAGGAGGGAAGAGAGAGAGAGAGAAAAAGAGACTAAGCAACAGAACTTGCTACCATACAGTTTTTATAAGATATGCTGAGTAAACACAGGTAAACCATGAACCCCTTCAGGAAGGAACTCCTTCCATACAGGAAGAAAGCAGTAGGCACAAGTTTGTGACTGCTTGGAAAAATAATACAATAATAATCAAAATGGCTCTGCGGCCTATCTGCTGTGACAGCAGCATGACTGGAAGGCATGAATACTGAGGAAGGCTAGCTCAACAGTTATAGTTAAGCCATGCCAGGAAGAGCTAACAGCTTGCCTGACAAGATAAAATGGTAGATGCTACAGCAAACATTTCAGACAACTGATGACTGGAGGAGGCTGCACAAAGTTTATAAGCTGTCTATAGCCTACTTTCCAATTCAAAAAGCATGTAATTTATCTGACATCTGTGGCTCAATTCAATTGCTCACAAATAGGCTTACATACTCATCTTGTGACATTTAATACTACAGTTTCCCATACACTGGTATGGGAGATATCATGTGAGACCAATGTCTGTACTCTTCCAGCTAGAGAAGAAGCAGAGAACCCTGGGGATCCCAAACAGCACTAAACAAATCTTTCAGCAACTGAATCAAGCATAGGGTACCCACATTTCCCAGATTCAGTTAAAAAAAATAAAAAAGTAATTCCAATGTCGCCTTTAACTTTTTTAAAAATCAAAATTTCTGAATTTTCAACTCATTTCCATTTCACTCTTCCACAGCACAAGACTGTGAGCTTTTCAAGGCTTGTATTAAGAGGCTCCCCCTCCTCTTACCACTGTAAAGCCATTTTTAAAACAGGTTTAAAACTTGTTCTGCAAGCCTCTCACCCAGAGAGGCTCTCGCCCTCTACAGCTATTACTCTTGGCAAAGCCTTTCCACAAGGTGGCATACACTCAAGAGACCCTCGCTAAAGTCAGTTCAGGCAAGAGAATCTTTTTTTAATTGCAAACAAAAGTTTCTCTTAAAGGCACCTAGTAAGGAGACAGCAGAAAGCAAGAACCACAGTGGAGACCGAGGCTAAGAGTAAGTTTAGCAATTCCTCCTTAGTATACTGCACATAAGCTGAGAGTTAACAAAAACTAACTTTTAAACAAGTACTTTTGCACTACCCGAGGTGTGATGGGCCAGGATATCAGTAAGTTATGCCACTAGCACATTTCAGAAATTGCTCCACACGGTGAGGTGCTCAGGGTATGTACGACCAGCTCTGCCAGAGAGCTCCGAGCAGCCACGCTTCTGCGCTACACCCATTCCTCCTGCAGCCCCAGTATAGGCTGGGGGGGGGGGAAGGAGGGGATTATCCTATAGCTCCCTCACACAGCACTTACACATCCACAGGTATTCAAAGCAGCATCTAGTCACTTCAGATTATCCGCCTGTTCCTTCAGTGTAACAACCACCACAAGCTATTCCACGACGACAAAACAGAAAACCCAACACACATGCATGCTGTTTCACTGTATTTGTTTTCATACTACACTAGGGGAGGGAGAACTCACCTCCATTTGGAGAGCAGCAGTGTCCTGGTCATAGTGTCCCATGATATTTGGGAAAAAAGTCATATTGTAAGTCATTCCTGAACATCTGGAAATAGTAATTGGTTCGCAGGTGAATAAGCTGTGCCCCTGCACCAGGGCCAGGAGAAAACCGCAAGTCACAAAGCACACGGGAACTCCCATGTCGTCGCGATCTCCGGCTTCAGCACATAGCTTTGCTCGGCGGCCACACAGAGCGGCTTCTCGCAAGGGCAGAAACGCGCATCCTCCTCTTCTCCTTCCAGGGAGGCGGGAACCAGGGGCAGGCAGGCAGGAAGGCGGTCAGGCTCCTCGCGGCTGCTTCGGCTGCTCCCCCATCCCGCCCGGCTTTCAGGAGACCCCGGCTGCCGCGAGCTGCGAGCAGAGACGAGGCCCGTCACTAACGGCCCTACCGGCTCGGCCGCCGCGGGCAGCTCCGCGGGGCGGCCGGGGCCTCGCTGCCGCCCCGGCTCCCACCCACCCCGCAGGGCCGCGGCGCTGCCGCTGCGCCCGGTCCCGCCCGGCCCAGCCCAAGGCGAGCGGCGCGTTTCGGCCCCGCGGCTACCGCTGCTCCCAACGCCCCGCGCCGGCGCCGCGCTCCCAGCCCCGCCCCGCGCCGCGGCGCCCGCCGGGGCGGGCGGGGACCTGGCCCAGGAGCTGGGCGCCACCGCCCCCTCGCAGGGACCCGCCTCCCCCCCCCCGGCGACAGCGCGGGGCGGGCGAGGGGCTCGGCCCCGCGCCTGCGCCCGCACCGCCGCCGCGGCCACCTGCCCCCGCACCGCACCGCGCCGCACCTGGCGCCTCGCGCGGCGCGGCCCCGCCCCGCCCCGCCTGTAATGGCCGCCGCGGCCGGGCACCACCCACGGGCGCTGGCGAATCCCGGCGCGCGCCGCGGGGGCGCTCGCGCGATACTTGGGCGGCCGTTGAGGGCGGGGGCGGCGCCCTCACCTTTCCCGCCCGCCGCTCTGAGGGGGGGACAGCGCTTCACCGCCCTGCCGGCCTCGCCGAGCTGAGCCGCTGCTGCGCCGCTCCATCCCCACTTCAAAAAGCTTCCCTCGAGTGAGTCCCCGGGGAGTGAAGGCGCAGAAAATCCCAGTGGGAAGAAAAATCCTTCCGAAAAATATCTAGCACTCGAGTTTTAATAACAATACTAAATATTAACTGGGCAATATGCTATATAGACATTAGGATGATCTACGGAATTTCAGATATCAAGAAATGAATGCATCCCTTCTATCAACACAGTTCAGAAATTTGTTGCCAAATCAGCAGGTTAAATCCAAGAAACTACAGCATTGATGATCCTGTAAGTGCTCTATAATCAGTCAGCAAGGCATTTCCATTGAAGTCTGTGGCATCTATCCTATATTCATGCAAAAAAAAAGCAGGATCAGTGCAGATGCTAGTTAGGTGAGGAAGACTTAGACGTTAGAAGTCAGTGTGAACAATTGAATTTAATGAAGGAAAAAAAAACTTTTTTTGATGTGTTTGCTAAGGAAAGGGATGCTCTGATGAAGACAAAGGGTTCTGTGATGAACCTCCAGTTAAAGAAGAAAGACCTGACCTTCAGAAAGACCTGATACCTGAAATACCAGATGTTTCAGCTATCTGAAATACCTTTCAGATTTTAGTTGTCTTCTAGAGACCAAGCTCAAGGATCTGGGTACTGTCCACTCCCACTTCTGCTCCTGACTGAGACCAGGCCATACAAATGCACATCTGGTAGCATTTAACCATGTTCACAAGCAGCTAGGYCTGAGCTAGTAAGATCTGACTATAGAAATGCTGAAGATTACTAGGCAGAGACAAATTTCTCTGCACAGAGCCACCTGAGGTCTCATCAGACTCGTGTTCAGCCTCTTTACTAGCTCTGCATGGCTGTGCTGGAACAGGAAACACCAGATGCCGAGACATGCAAACCAGCTGTAGGAATAGTCTGACTATGTTCAGGCAGCTCTACATTTCTGCTAATATGCCCCAAGCTAGTCTGTGCAGAGTCAGGCATATTTATCCATAAACCAGATAATCCGTCTGTAGGTAGCAGAGAGTGAGTGTGAACTTGCTCATTGTTATTCAGAAGATCACAAACATCTAAAAGCTCTCCATGCAGATTTTTGTGGGATAATTTCCTATGCAAATACATACAAATATGAAAAGTCCTCCAGATTCCCTTACATGAAACCATTTTGGAACCTTCATGAATCATTACAAGGATTATACCTACCTGCCACAGATCCAAATAGCTCTGCCATTTGAGCAAATGGAGTAACTTGATAGCTGTAATGGAATTAAATTTGCTATGTGAACAAGCAACTGAATGGGGAGGTGACTAACATTTTGCCAGCAGGTCTTGTAGATGACATTAATTTAATCTTGTTATTTGCAGGATATGGCAGTTAATGTGTTCTAGTGGTGCAAAGACACTTATCTACATTATTTTCTGTCATTTTTCCAGTTCTCATCCTCCAGCTGGCTTCTGTCTTAGCCTCTCTTGGAAGCTCCTTTCTGTTCTAGAAATACTACTTTTTCATGAATTGTGAGAGGTTCCACACTCTGGGGTTCTAGCAAAGAGAGCACCAAAGCATGCAGGAGACACTCTCCCCACTCAGTTTTTGAAGAGGAAACTGTAGGACAGTGTTCCAGCTCCTGGGACACAATCGGTTCCTAGACTATAGAGAGGCTTTGTATAGCAAGTGATAGTATGTGTTCAGTGCAGACTGAAACTTCAACAGGTTTCTGATTTCCTTTTCTCTAGTTACATTGACTAAATCTGTAGGCATTTTCATGGGAACRACAACAGGCTTATCTAAGACAATCTATACCAAATGAAAAGTCTC
Organism: Rhea americana; assembly: GCF_003343005.1. Lineage (NCBI taxonomy): Eukaryota > Metazoa > Chordata > Aves > Rheiformes > Rheidae > Rhea > Rhea americana. The sequence continues at coordinate 4,914,868 of NW_028186601.1, forward strand.
TACTTCCCGGTATATAGGGTCTAAGGAATCTCAACCAAACCTATGTAATAATTTTGATATGGGAAAAACAGCCTATCTTAGATAATTTTCATGAAAAAATGAAAAATCTTTCTTAAAGTGAAATTTTGCTGGAATGACAAGACAAAATTCTGAGACTACTCAGATGTACAACTACTTTGCTCACCTGGCACCCRAGATACTGTTAACATTTCCGTTAATGGAATAATAAGTTCCTGACCTTTCTCTGGCACTACTTCGAACAGTTATATTCTAGCATTTTTTAATATGAAGATATTAAGTGATTTAAAGCTTTGCTCAAGTCCTGGGTCTCCTCAGATGTCTTTGAACAGTTTTAGCTGTGGGAGTTTGAGCAGCAGTGATGGCAGCTCCCTTTCAAGCTCTGCTCGTGGCTGCACCTGCCTGAGGGAAGCCATGTAAGAGGATGTATGTGGGCCTTTCCAGGCCCAAATGCCGCCCATCKGCTTTTAACCCATCCACATCAGAAATGTTAGCAGCTTCCCTGGGCTTCAAATTGAAGCACCTTTTGCTCACTCAGCTGGATACCCCTCCTGGAAGCGCAGAAAGCAGCATGACCACATTTACTAGCTGCATGATCRTGTTAGTGCCTGATGCACTCATGCACTGGGGGAGAAGGATCTGAAATGGTTAGCAGTCATCAGGGAGCAGCGTACCTCTGAGATACAAGGGATTTGGTGCTTCGATTCTGCACACAACTGTTTTACACTGGCTAGAGCTTTCTCCTGTTGGCACACCTAGAAAGTACATAATTGAATTATATTGTTGAAACACTGTACCAAAGTTTGACTTACTGTAATTTAATTATTGAAAATTTGCCAGATGCGTAGTTTGATATTGGCTAATATAGTTGTAAGGTTCATAATGTTCTTATTATTCTGCATTTAAGACACATTATTCATAATTTGGTGAAATTTAAAAGGAGTGAAAAGCCAGTAGATGGCACCAATAAATCCTATTGTGAGACTTAAAATTGAAAAGTGTCATTCTTGTCTTGTTCTCAAATGCATTTTGAAAATGAGAGAAGTAGACAAAACAGTATTATTAAGGTAATTTAATTAGTTTACAGTAATAGTCAAGGAAAATATTTCAGTTTATAAACTGAATGTATTTTCCGATTTAACTGAACATACAGACTCATGAGAAGGGCTTAATAAGAACATACAGATGTTCCTCAGTAATTTTGCAGTTGTTTAGTAAATCTAGTCTTTGATGAGTTAGCGCCTTCTGAGCATCCCTCCAATCTCATGCAGTCCCGTCAGCTTAAACCTTTCATTATAGTAAATTTCTTCCATAAAGCCTATAAGCTGTRACCTCCCACAACAGCTATGAAAACCAGAACAGCATTTGGAGAAAGCCATAAAGTTTATGCATTGCTACATGGCAACCACAGTATTGGGTACTCAGAACCTGTGTCATCTTCACTCAACGAAGTGTGAACTAGTTGGGCTTTAGTCCTATTAAAACATTAYGGCTAGTAGTTTGTGTCACCCGCACAGGTCACACATGAAAATATGTTGATTTCCTTTATGCTATAAGGATCTCATCTTTCATTTGTCTTTAAATGATAACAACACTATGTTTTTGTAGTGTTGCTTTAATAAAATAGTGATTATGTTAATATTACTCCTTTCCCAAGAGGTTACCTTGCCTTACCTTGGATATTAAGCACAACATAAACTAAACAGGAAATACAAAAGAGCAAACTTTCCTCAGAACGATCAAGGAGATTTCATTCTTTGTGGACTACTTATAGTAGACTTCTTCATGCTTCAGTAAATCTGCAACCTATCTTTTTGGGTGACGCTAACAGTAGCAGCAACTGTGGGGTGTTTGTGCCAGTGGTGCTCCTCTTATCTCATTCTCCCTGTGGCTCACGCCGTATTTCCTTTGGACAATGTCACAAAGGCCGAGGGGAAAGGAAATCTGTGCTACAGAGCATGAGTCATTTCCAATGCAAAGGACTGATACAAACCAGGCGTTGTGTTACAGTGGACAAGCAAGGTACGGATGACGCTGATAGCAAAATAACACATCCTGAGTTAATAGGGTACATTGTATGCTGTTCCCTCCAAAATACTAATGCATTAACTTCAGTTGAACTGTCCCTATCTATATGATATGCAGTTAGCAGAGTGGGTTTGAATTTATACATATTTCAATTGCTGCTTTTTAAATTAGCAGTTTAATATATTTCTTGAAATGTCCAAATGCCAGGGATACAAGGAAATAATAGCGTCTGAAGCTCAGACACTAACTACCATGAGTTGCAAAGGTGTTAATCAACATGGTTGAGGCAGACTAGTGTCTGCCCACGGCACAGTTCCAGGGTACTGGTAATTATACCCATCCCATAATGAGTATTGTTTTCACAACATAACGATACAGTTCTGCAGAGACTTTTCAAGTTGTAGGGAACTATGTAGCAGAATATCTTACACAAAAAAACCCAATCTGTCTATAGCTATACACTCTGGAATCTCTTTCTGGTCAGATTTCTGGAATGGCTAATTGATTCACTATATAGCAAATTGCAAAAGAAGAAGTTCAGACAGGAATTACAAATTTTTACTTTTCATTGCTTCACAATCCTATTTTAATCTGTCATAAAGTTTCTTTGAAATTATATGGGGTAAAGTTGTTAATGTAGCATGTATCAGAATTAATTAAAAAATATTATGGTCACTCTATCCATCCTCTTTACCTATATAACAAGAAGTTGTCTTCTGTCAGGGTCTTTGTCACTTTTTTGATCTATTTATGATAGCAAAGTTWTTTGAATCTTATTGTTTTAATATGCAGAAATAACAAGTGGATTTGCTCTTCCTAAACTTCTTAACAGGTGCTCCTGAGCTATTATAAAATTGAAACAGCATGCAGAATACTAAGTGTGTTTTCAGCTGAGACATACAGTTCTGCTGGAGATCAATGCAGAATATAAAAATGAGTCACATTTTGCATCTTAGGGTAACTGTAGCCACATAAAAACTAATTTGTTAGTTTAATAAAATGTTGTGTACTCCAGGATCTGTGTCAGCATTGCTATTTTAAAYTAGGATCTGCAAAATATGCTTATGGAACCAGTTATACCATGTCCTAGGAGATAGTGCGGATCACTGTCAACATYTATAAATTATATAAATCTCATTTTCTCAGTCTCCTTCTGTGTCTTTTTATCCTTGTTGTTTAGGATCAACCACTATATCACTAATCAGGCTCTACAGGTGACACCATCTTTCCACCCAAGAATTTATAGACAGAAAAGGTTTCAGAGCTAACTTTGCAAGTGTGAAAGCATTTCAGTATACAAATCAGGACAGAACAAGGAAAACTGAAGCATTAGACAAAATGTAATGATAGATAAAGCCAATAATAAATGAGAAAGGAAAAGCTCTATGATGTGTCAGTAGCAATCTCAGGAAATCTTAAAAAGAAACAAATGTTTCACTGGCAAGGAATTGATTCTGAGCACAAAAATATATTTATTTCATTATATACAGTTAACATCYGAATTCTTACATAGCAGAATTTCAGTAGTTCAATAACGTTTATCTGCTATAACTGACAGAGGGGTTGGGAAAAGATAAGTCAGGGAAGGGGGCTAACCACTACTCATTTTTATATCTTTATGTGACTTTTGTAACAAAGAGTGCTTGATCCCATGTTTGTATCTTCATTTTCTTTCTCAGACTTTCTGCCATGCATGCCTTCAAGTTGAAGGAGGCCAAAAGCCAAAGAGCAAACCAACAAAAGAAGAAGGAAGGCCAGAAAAAAGGGGGAAAGGCAAAGGATCAGGCTTGTCTGAGACAGTGGGACCAGAAGCAGAGGAGAAAGGCCAGGGGCAGCAGGAGCTCTCTGGGCTGTTTGCTTCTATGATGAAGGCAGGGACAGAAGGCTGGACAAGGGTTTACAGGCTGGATGTGGCTGAAACATATGAAGCTCAACTCTGGGCAAAAGCTGAGGAGCTTTTGATGCATCCGGTATGGGAAAACAACAGCAACAACAAAAAAGGGCATAGAAGCAACAAGAAAAAAATAATTCTGTGAGGAGAGGTGAAATGTATGTGTGTCTGTGACACAGGAATCCAAATCTACTCTTCTCTTGGTTCAGGAAGGTCTGTGGCCTAGGTTTCCAAAATGGAAAGATGGCTCAGAAGTATCCATAAAGCTTTCCCTCTTACAAAGGGAAAGTGGAGGGCACGGATATTATTGTCTTCTGGATCTCAAATAGCTTCTGCAAGGCAAAGAGACAGTTAGGATTCATGAARGACTTCTCTGGCCCTCCTTGCCAACTTCAGTCTATCAATCAACTTCATCATGGTTGTCTTTGTCCTCAGAAGACCCAAACACCCTTTCAATATAGAGGTGCCCATGTTTCCTTCCATGGAAGTACTCATGCGAGTGTGATGTTCCTGTCCCGTAATAGAATACAGTTTAGATCCTCACAGTAGCAGAGGACAATAACTCAACAATAACTAAGTAACTAAGTGGTCACTTCTGGTTTTAGCTGTCTTGCAAGTCTGCTTCAGGGCCTTAGTTTTAATCCTGCAATCTTGCATTTAATCCTTACTTTTAAATGCCATTTATAACTGTGCTGCACTGTGCCATCTGAGCACAAATTACAAGGTGAGTCACCTCACTCATGTGTCACCAGTGGTCACCCCATGCGCTGATCCTTTACTCAGACTTTTATGCCTGTTAGGACCATCTGAGAGGTTCAGTCAGGACTGTGATATGCTAGAAATACATATTCTTCTAGAACATTGATTTTTATGATTTCGTTAGAAATAAGTTTGGGATGAGGTTGCTGTAGGACCAGTGACTTTCACAGTGAAAAGCAAAAGTAAGGGAAAAATAATCCTAGTCTAGCAGTGGAGACCTTAATCTACTGAGCATCTAGATGGAAAGGCTGATCATGGTCTGCTGATGCAGACCTAGAGATACTGATGACAGTTAAGGGGAAGCCCATGCCCAGCACACGTTTAAGGGACTAGGCCAAGCCAGCAGTCTGAGTCTCTTTATAAAGAGGAGCAAGGATATCCACGGACTGTAGTATTGTGTACMGATTTTGAAAAGAGAACAGACATTTCGTGGCAAAAGGTGCCATAAGACAGCCCCCAAGACCTATGCAAAATGTCAATAGAGCAAAATGGATAGAGTAGATAGACAGACTAACTTACACTAAAGCAGATACTGGTGTTTTTAATAAAAGACAAAAAACAAATTCTGTCATATCAAAAAATTAATTGACTGACTTACGCTGCTGTAAATAGCAACGGCATTTAGCCCAAAGGACTGATATTTTCATAATTAATATTTTTCCTCTTTCCATTCTCCTCTTTGTACCTATTTTGGCAAGATACATGTTTCTGCATCATTGCCAAYAGCATTATGCTATTTCTTTAGTCACTAGAAAATCCAGTAGTTTTCTACACTCCTGGGAGTAGACAAGTTCAACTAAGCTTTTGGTCTACCTCTACATAAATTATGTGAGTGAAACTGCTAAACATCATGAAAGTGTTCTTAAATTTCTACCCAAATGGAAGAATCCAGAGCTACTCTATGCTCAGAAACTCTGGCTGAGTCAGTTCAAGTGCTAGTTTAAATTTGCTACTGAAGTTGAAAGCAAAAAGAAAGAAGAAGCTTAAATCTGCCTTATGTAGCTGTCTACTTTGGGACTAAWTCACTGTAAAACAACATGGTTTCTTCTGGATTACAGACTATTGTGGGAGAACAGCAGCAGCATAATACATATTGCATGCGTAATGGGAGAGGCGGCTTTCACTTGTGAATATGTAGAAAGGGCATTTATTTTTAAATTGTATAGAATTATATAAACAAAAACTTTCGGATAAATACACAAACACTGATTTTCACCCACAGGTCACCTTATACCACATTGGCAATATAAAGAGATTTAAGAGAATATGCAATGTATACTAATTTTAAAGGCTTTACTTTAAAGGTAGTAAAGTAGACAGTGTGGTATGCAGAGGCCTTAATATAAGTGAAAATCAATGTCACTTGAATAAAAACTTACCCTTTGATAGATGCAACATATCAGTCAGTCAGGGGAGGGAGAAAGATGTCTTGTAGGCCTATCACCTCTGAATATTAAATTGATATTTTAGATACATAGGAGAGAATTATAGAGTAGAAGCAATTTATACTGGGTTGTACTGGCTAAGCAAAGTATGAGCCTTGTCAGTCATAGGTAGAAGGAAATAATTACTCTTGTTAACCTCAAAGATACTCACACACCCAGCAGACATGTAAGATGCGATTACTTTTCTGAGACCAATAGGCAGTTGAAGAGGAGTGTCAATATACATGTATTTATTGTACTGCTCATTTTTAAAAAAGTGTCACTTGGGTTTGCTCAAGTAAATCTCCAATATGTTTTTGAGAGAACAGAAGTATATTCAGTAGCACTGACCGTTGAAGCATGCGAGATAAATGTCATTTGAATTTGAAGAGAAACAGCTTAAAGAACTGACCAGACAAAAATCAGAATATCCTGAGTTAGTAAGAAAAGATTCACCACTCAAGAGCTCTATAAAGTGATCATAAATGTAAAAATAAGAACTATCATTATCTCYTCTTAAGACAGTAGCTTTCTACCTACCTTGAAAGTATCCAAAATAAAAGCCTCCAGTTATTCATATCTGTGACAGTGGACTTCCAGGACACAATGTGCTTGAGACTGTAGGAAAGACTCCTTGGTTAATCTAACAAGCAGATAATCACAACTAATCAAAGAAATTTAAGAAGTTGTCATTCCTCAGCTCTGAATGGCTGACCTCGCAGCTGAGAGCTGGTGTTTGACCACCCGTGTGGTAATTTCTCATTGCTCTGCAAAATTACTGTTTTGCTTAAGTCACCACTGGAAGGTTCTCTGACATATGAAAAAGGCAAATTTTAAATCACTGCAGTGTCTTCTAAGGAGGCATAGAGACTGTAAGCAYGGAATACTTGCTTGTGTCATGAGATGAGCTTGACTTGAGCGTTCAGTCAGAGAAACAATGTTGACAGAGTTGGGACAAAAAGCTGGGAGAAAACTTTCCAGTAGATACTGGTCACAGAAGTGCTTGGAGTTATCACAGAAATTATCTCCCATTGTTTGTATGCTGCTGAGGCCAGGACRACAGGACTTGCTATAGCCTTTATAAAAAAAGAGGACTACATCAGAGATACCTCTCTCTGTCATCAAATTCTCCTCCTAAATGAAACAAAATGAATTATGCTTTGATCAAAAAGGGGTAACACATGGTCAGCTCTGGAAGGATTAATTTATGGGTTTTCCTAGATGTGTTATTAAAAGTAACACAGATGTGCAAGACTCCACACGTTTGTAAGAGCAGAGAGAAATGAAAAAATTGAGGAATATATGAGGAATATCATGTGAACTCTCCTTAGTCCAAATTGAGTCCAGTTCCAAATTCAGCTATGGAGAACTGACAGCTACACTTCTGAAGGCATCTCCCCTATCATAGGAGGTGCGAACTCTGATGTTTTGAACACAAACTAAGTGASCTAGCTGCATCACACTGCATAGCCATGAAATGTGGCTTGCTCTGTATCCGGTAGGCTGACCACCAGCTCACTGACCACCAGTGACCACCGGCACTTATGTCTCTCGTATGGCAGGTAACTACCTCAGCAGACTCCACAAAAACTGTCTGCACACCCCACACTGATAACCACTTGCCACAAGAGTGTGTCGCTCACCACTCTGCTGTCGCACTTGCCATTGCTACTGCTTTTTAGTGCCTCTGCCACTGCTGTGGTTACTGCTCACGTTAATGTCAAAGAAACTTCAGTGCCATCTGTTGTCTGTCCTACACCTACCCTTGAACAGGATCTCCTCAAGAGAGCTGGGGACATCGATCCTGACAAGTGGAGCAGCCACCCTAGGGAAGGCAGCATACTGGCAGGCTGTTGCCAGAGATATGAACTGCCAGTTCAAGTTGATGAATCTTCACAGGGGAAGTCACCAGGGGGAATCATCTTTGCCAATCTCGTCATCATCCAAATGARATCTGTAACCCAGGATAGCAGTGTTGCTGGTGGGACCAGGACGTGCCAACCACCCGGGATGACCTGGTAGATACAGAGGTTTTGTATACATGCAAGCATGTATACATGCACGTATACTATCTACAAAAGTTGATGGAGGCAGCTGGCAGAAGCCCATGGCAGCTTGCCTGTGAGCACTGAAACCTCACCATTTGTAAGAGTACTGATTAACAGGCTGACAATTTATGTCTACAGTGAGAACGACCGTGGTGGAAATTTCTGAAGCCATCATCCAGACTGTTCATCCTTGACTGCACCAGGTGTGTTTATAAATTATAAACATTAGACTAGTGGAAAGTAATTTTGATAACTTAATTTTGATAATTTTGATAATTTAATATTGCCATAACTAGTGGGTATGGAGTATTGTGTCTGTTTTTGTAGGTGTCTGAATGTATCTGTCTTCCAATGGATTATTATTTTTGCAAAGTGACAGAATTTAATAATGACTATAAAACAAGGATGTATATGTGAAAATTGTTCTAATAAAATAGTAATTCAATTATCAGTAAACTAAGCTACAGCTTTAAGGTRGTTGAAGAAAAATAGGAGGTTGTAGCAGAGGTCCCTGAAAGTACAAGCACAGAATGATAGTAGAGGCCTTGAAAGTGCAAGCACAGAATCATATTAGAGGTGCCACGACTGTAAAYGCAAATTACAGATGGTCACTACTAGTCACTACAGAAAAATAAACCTATGAACTGCTAAAGAGAAGAAAGAACAAGCCTCCAAAATAAGTAAAATATACTAGATATAGCAAATGTAGATATAATATAGAATTGTTAAAACAATGAGGAAGGAGTAAGTAAGCAGTTTGTGTTAGAAAATATATAAAAGTGACTCTGAACAGACCCAGAGTGAGATCAATGTCATACTTCTCTAACTTAGGATATGGATGACTTGCTGTAACAGCCCCCTTCCTTAGTAGAGGGGCCACTGGCCATAGGACCCRGAGGGGCAAGGAAGAATGAGCATGAACTGTATCATTATTGGGARTGAACTGTAATAACTGGACAATTGGAACTATCTGCATAGTATCATTGTAACTGGACTAGTTTTTTTTTATTATTAACACTGTTAACACTTTCATTAGACTAACAATAAATTCTTAACTGTGCATGTAAGGTGTGTTTCTTTAGCCTGTAGAGATTGCACTGAACRTTTGGTCTGGTTCCCTGCCCTTGAGGGCTGGCTGCTAAGATGCAGTGCAGCCACCGATGGAGAGTGCAGGCCGCCCTTCTGAGAGCCCRGTGGTGCTTCTGTGAACAGTCCTGCGTAGGCAGAAGCCTACAGTAATCACACAGGGCCAGAATGCATCTCACATATTCCTGTGGTCCTGGCAAATATCTCACTGTAAGTGTTAACGGCTGATTTTACCTAGACTGTAATTTCCAAAGCAGAAAGATAGTAGTTGTAACTTGATAATGAACACATTTGTCATGTAGCTGAACGGACAGAATCCAGGAGCTGAGCGTGCATGTATCGGTGGACAGAAAAGAGTGCAAAAAGTGGTGTATGATAAGTGAACGTGGAAAGAAGGGTGTATTGCAACAAAATATACATGAGTATATGTAAGACTCCAGGAAGATCAGCTAGGAAAGAAACAAGGAATTCTGCYTGAAGGAGGGGGCTGGAGACTTGAAAGATAAGGCTTAGACTGTGGTTGGGCTGTCTAAAYGGCATTGACCAGGAACCTCGACAGCGGGAGATGATAGGACCTGGCTTCATGATATGTGAAACCATCTGTGCCCATAGGGAAATGAGGAAGACCTAGAAGCCTGAGCAAGTAACATGGTCAGCCCTACAGCTGGGAGACAGCAGGCACAGTACCAGTATGGATGAGTCAGTGTTTAAGATGTATGAAGCGTTTCCTCTGAGCAATGAATGAGTGGGAGCTGTTAGTATTAACCTTAGATTTGTTGTATTTGCAATCAACAAGTTTTGCATGTCAACAGTGTCCTTGAGGTTGTGTGGCCTTTTTCTAGAAGGTCATGAATGTGAGGGGGCCTGCACAGGTCTGCTAAGACCATCACCCTCTTTTGTGTGGTCTCTGCCTGCTCCCAGGATGGCCAGAGAGTGTCCTGGGTTTCTGCCTCAGTTTTTGGTAGGAGGCCAAAGTTGCCATCTACACATCCACACTAGTCAATCGGATATGCCCTTTTTTTTAAGCTGGTTCTTTCCCAGTGTAGTTAAAGGGTTGTTGTGCAGCTCACGGGTGCCGTTTGCAGCGCAGGGCCGAGGGTCAGTGCACCGTGCCCTGGGGCACAGCGCACGGGCGCACTGGGAGAGGACGTGATGAGCCTGCGGGTGGTGATGGGGACGAGCAGATGCACTGTAGCTCCACGGCCTGCACGGAGCAGCTCCTGGGCCAAAGCCTGGTTTTATCGCAGCAGGAAGGAGCTGTTCTGTTCTAGGAGAGGCTGGGAGAGAACGCGTTTCTGTGCAGTGCAGATGGTCTGCGGACCGGGCTCTAGGAGCAAATCTTGGAGCTGWGTGATTTGACAGTGTAGAGCCACCCACTGATGAAATGTATTTAATAATATGAAATGCTAGTGAGAGCTTCTTAGAGGGATTAAAAAGACCTACATTGAACAGGCTTAGGAAGCCGCCTCCTTACCAGGGATGTGAGTGATTAATATGTTATATTATACCCAGCACCAGACAGATAAGCAGCAATGACAGGAACTATGTCTGCATGCCTGCTGGATAGTGTGGCCTAGTATATGTTCTGGAAATTATTATTTCTTATTTATTAGTTATTATCCCAAATTGTGAAAGATTACCATGCTGTCAATCACAGTCAAGGAACACCAGTTCCGTATTTAGTAGGTTTGAAATCCCAGCTAGAGCAGTAACCTACTGCATTCCAGCACTGGTGTAAAAAACTTGCCTCAGCCTACRATTTAAACGTGATTTCATCTGAAGCATGGTCTTGAATTAGAACATAAATAATGAGTATCATTTGCATAGAACACTCTAACTTTACGTAGTTAATATTTATTATAAATTGTAGAACTATACATAGTGAATTTTTAACTCCTGATATCCCAAGAGTTCCCAGAGGATATGCTACTGCTTGCATGGGATCGCAGCTGGAGCAATGAGACGTAACTTTGCCCATGCATGTGGCAGGGCTTCAGATCATGGGCTTCAGCTTCCCCACGTTCACCTCTGAAATGTGTACAATTATGCTAGCTGTAATATAATAAAGTGTGGTGCCAAACGCTGCAAAAGCTGTGTARTATTAATACTCCAACTGAAGCTGAAAAGATCTTTTTTCTGGGAAAAGCTAATGTGAGGATAAAGTTGATGCTACCAGAATGCAGAAGGGYTGGTTTAGGGCAAGATTCAGCTCTTGGCATTTTCAAATAGATCAGCCCTTGAGTCAGGCAAACTGAACACCGAGTAATTTACTAAAACCCAGAAAGTTTTATTTGTGTTGCTGAACAAATCCAATAGCTTTCTCTTCTGGTAAGAGCAGAATCAAATCACCATAAATATTCTCCATGCTTTTTGTATTTGATAGCTTCTCATCACTGATAAATAATAGGCTTCTGTTAGCTCTGGTGCCTTTTCTTAAGCTGCTTTTTGACTGTGAGCAAATTGCTCTATCCATGCAGTAATGCCCCAGACATACTTCGCTGTATCCAAACATGTGGGTGTTTTGCAGAGGTTAATGGAAATTAAATTAAAGCTGAATAGTACTGATTATAATGCAAGAGTGTGCAAGCAAGGCTAATTAATACAACTGGAGCACAGCTCAATCCTGACCTGTGACACCACTCACTTTTGTTTCCTTCAACTCTATTTTTTTCCTGAGCAGTCACTCACAGCAATGTAAAACTGCTAGTTTCAAACAATCCAGCAAGCTTGATAGGGAGAGATTTACAGAGTAGTAACACTTTTCTCCCTCAGGACTTAAACAATGTTCAAGCCCGCAGAAATAAAAGAAAAGTTATTACATTCTCCTTTTTGCCTTCTTGCTTATGGACACCCTAATTCTACCATAAAGATTAAAGTATTTCTTGAATTTTAGTGTTTGCTGAGCTTTTATGTGCTAGAAACTGTTCCAAATAAACTGAAATTTTATCCTGTTAAAGTGGCATCAACAATTTTTGTTTCCTATGCATCAGGAAAAAAAAATCAGTTTGCTTTTTATCCCACACTAATAATTAATGATAGTTTACCCACAAGCAAGAGAATGGCTTTTAACTGGGGATAATATGCACAGTCTACCCAAGAAAATTCTGAAAATAAGACCAGAGGGCTTGAAAGGACGATGGTAGGTTGGAACAGGCAAACGCCCGGACTTGGAGCATGCTGTTCTGTGGGTCTCCGTGTGCTGTTGCATGTCTGACTGCTGCACCACGGTTTCTTTGTATCCCCCCAGTTTTTTTTTTATTTTGGCACCTCTGAAAGCTGCTCCTTTGTATTAGTCTTCCTTTTTGTCAGGAAAGAAACTAGCTGTTGCGTCAGCGTCTTGGCCACGAGTCAAAGAACGAGCTGCTTGTCAAAGTCCCCCTAGGCAGAGGCAGGTAGGAGAGAGGTGGTATTTCAGCGAGAGTAACGTTTTCTGGCACTAGGAGAAAATATCTTAAGAGTCACTGGAAAGGTTTTAGACAAAGTGCTACCGGCAGAAGCCATGGATGAATTTCTACAGCACTTGTTTAACGATGCAGCGGCTATTTTCTCAAATCTGTGCTTCCCAGTGCAGCCAGGACCACACGTATTTTATTAGCAATGTGTTCTGCCTCATACATTTACAACTCCTGCGCCAAACACGCACGAGCGATAGACCATCCATGCTACTCTCTGCAGTCTCTGATTCCTGTGCTGGACATGAACCAGTCTGCTCATAAGGTCGCTCATCCTTTGCTCATGGAGTCTTAGACAACACAGATCTTTGTGACAGGCCGTTACAACCTTTGCTGCTAGCCTGGGCTATGCAGTTCCACTTCACCCAAGCTTTATCCTGTTTTCTTCAGTATTGTACTTTGCTGTTCTTTCCACAACACTGGGTATTTTTTTCAGCCTTGTACTGACTAGTCAGTCATGTTTTGGTTGATTTGGTGTTGCAGGAAACTAAATAGCACAGCCATGTTGCCTCTAATGTGGACCCAAACGCACAGCCCTCACTAATGCCAACACCTACTGGTACGTCACTGCGGATACATACAAAAAAAGCTTTTTGCACTATGGTGGCAAGTCCCTTAAGTGTCATATTATTAACAGCAAGCAGAATTCGCTTCTTGCTATCTCTTATGCTATTTTTCCTCCCTCCCTCATATCTGGCTATCTTTGTAGCACTCATGGCACAGTCATTTTACCATATTCTAGGAGAGTCTCACACACATCCAAAATGATGAAAATCTTCTGCAAGAAGACGAGAGCAATATCCAAAGCCTGACCTAGCACTGACTGTACATCCCACTTGGTTTTTGACGGTAGCATTTTGATAATGCCTTTCTCATGAACATAGCATATCCTATGGCCATTCCTCTGCATGTTGTCTGAGCACTGAATACTGCCGTGATTCAGAAGTAAATGGTGCCTTTTTTGTATGTTTGAGTTCATATAATCTTTTCTCTGGTACTTTTCCCAGTGAACCTTCCAGTGCTGTTCTTCCCTAAAGTCATGCCATGCAAATTTTCTCCAAGATTTCGAAACATTCCTCACCAACAGAACCCCCATGCTGTGCACATGGCCAGCTTGCGGAGCCATCCTTACCCAGCTTTTCCTGCTGTGACCGTGCTCATTCCTGTGCCTTGGCTCAGAGAACGCCGTGTGCCCTTTGGGACAGGGACTGTGTCATTTGCTTTTATACAGTAATCTCAGACATTATAATTGGATCAGTCCTCAACAGTACAAATCTGATGTCCAATACCTTTTTTACTCACCAGTTGCCTCAAGGAAGAGCTATTTGGAAGACTAGAAAAAGACCACTTCAGGTTTCTAGAAAATTTAACAGAGTAGGGTTTTCTACAGGCTGGGACAGAACGGTCACATGAAATGCAGAATCAACTATCCCTGCACCATGCAACAGGTATTTGTCTGGTGTGATCTTACAAAAATTTCCTACACAACCTGTCAAATAGTTATTTACCACTAATGTTAGGTTTTTTTATTTTCTAACATTAATCTTTCCAGTTTCACCTTAAGTCCATTTCTTCTTGTCTTCATCCTAGTCAACACAAAGAAGAACAGAAGAATGTTTCCCATCAGTTTTCTCCATGCTAAGCAAACACACTTCCGTAAATCTGTCCTGGCAGACTCTGTCTTCCAGCCTGCTGACTGCTTTTGTTGTTCTCTTCCGGACTTTCTTAAAGTGAGGTGCCTGGAACAGCCAAAGTGCTTCAGCAGAGGCCTTATCAGTGCTTCAGCAGAGGCCTTATCAAGGCCACACAAGGGGGAAGGATTACTTCAGGTGTGTATTGACATTCCTATTTATATCGTGAGAACTCAGAACTCACTGAGTTCTTGTTTCCCGGCCCCCCAAATAATAATCTAATCTTACTGAGAAAATGTCTTAAGTTCCCAATGTCTTCCCTTTTTGCTGTTACAGCAACCATGAATTTTCCCATTTATAATTATGAAAGCTATAATTCCTCCCATTTTTGATCTTATAAACCCTCTTTGGCAAATATAGTGGTTTCTTGTGGTGAGAATATGTATTTTAGCTCTTTTTAATGTGACTGTGCAGTCCATGAGTCACAGTTTGAGTCCGCCAGGTACAAAAATATTCTGATTCCATAAGGAGAGGAAGTGGAAACCATTCATTATACCTTCTCAGTTGTTAGTCCTAATTTTTAAAGATAAATCAACAGCAAACACAGGAATATTACATGCACAGAGTAATAAACAGTCACATCAGTCTAAAAGATTTGCTTTATTTTTTTTTTCAGGTTGAAGGTCAATCTTTAATAATTGTCAAAGAAAATGAGAGTACAAAAATGCTCCTGTCATTCTGCTTTGAATCCTTACTTGGTTAGATTATTCATATTTCCAAATAAAAATAAGCCTGCTTTTTCAAACACCATTTCTGTGCACAAATGACATAGCTCATTCTTTTCATAAGGCATGTTAAATAGATTTCAATTCAAACATTAAAATATTTTACATTGGTGTATCAGAAACCAAGCATGAACTGCAGAACATGATTACCAATTAAAGACGTTACAGTGGACCCACACACAGACATGCACATGTGAATATGTATGTACATGAACATGCTAGGAAGACCAAAAAAATCTGTTTTTTGTGTGACCTTAGTCACGTAGATAACAAGAATGCATGTTTAACCCAGTACTTACATACTGCTTACACACTAATTGTACGTTCCCCCTTTTTTGGTGAATGATCCAATTCTCCTGTACAGCCAAAGAACGGGAACAAATTATATCACATAATACCTTGTGTGGGAAAATTACATTTCAAAATCCTGTCATATAAGAAGTCAAGGATTTCAGCAGGTCTTTTATCTAAAAGTATATGTCTTCTAACAGGGTTGTATTATTTCCTGCACTTGAGCCATTCATATTTTAAAGAGCCTAACTGAAGAACAGATCCTGTAGCTAAGACTCTTCACTCCTAGAAAGGTCCCCTGGAGTGAAGATGTCCAGATGATTCTTTGAGCTTGCTTCCTGCATTAAAACCAGCACAGGAAACTATTTTTAGTACTTTTCGTTTGTCTTAAGCAGTATAGACCAGACTCTCTTACCCTTAATTATACTGAGTGGTATATTATTACATAAACAAAATAGCTGTTTCTACTACTGGTTGTCTCTAGTAGAAACATATAAAGAAAATATAAATATAACCCTATGTAAGCACACAGGCAGAACTCGTGTCTGCACAATACAGTCTTAGTTCTGTGGAGGTCATTGGGAACTTGTGCTTTAAGAACTAACAAGCTGTTGAGGACATAATGTAATGTCTTTTCAGTTACCTCTTAACAAATAAAAACAGTAATGTTACATAAAAAGATTTTACAAGGTTGCTTGTAACTAGGCATGGTTCTTAACACAGAAGTTAGATCTCTGTCTTTGAATGCCCTAGAGGTATGGTTCAGGATAGAAACTGGCTCCTGAGATCTTGGACTAGCTCGAACAAGTTATCATGAGCAGAGACAGGTGTCAACCAGAGCAGGCAACTTTCATGACTCCGCAGCTGCTATCCTGATGAGGATGTGGCCAGCATGACCAAGGCAATACCACAGTATTGCACAGCTAATTACACACCTGCCACCCTATAACCATCCTGTCACATCTCGTGCTCTGAATATAAGACTCAAAAGTCTGATTCCCTGCTGACCGTCCACAGGCAATAAGGGCTATTTCTCATACGCTTGTACGATGCAGCTCTGCAGTCTTCCTCCTGCTGTGGGAACTAAGACATCAGCTGCATCTAGTCAGCACATCATCATGAAATAATTTCTTACCTAGTAAATAATCTCATTGCTTAAAGTCCCTGTCTCTGCATCTCTTCACCCTAACTTCTTATCCATCCAAGACAACTATCTGGAGAACAGCTTCTTAAGTAATGGCAAGCAATGAAATCTCCCTTTTGCCTTCTTTCAAAATCTGTTGTAGCCTTCACAAATTAGCATCACTGATTACTTTCMATAGGTTTTCTGTATCATACTGTCTTATACGGTACTGCCTCTGCCAGTAAATCCTTTGAAACAGAAATGGGTTGCAAGTTTGGCACCGATCTGAAATGGTTCACTACCTGCTCTGCATGCACAAATAACGCAGAATCCTGAACGTGCACTTTCAATTACATTAGTGCATGGTCAAAACCAATGGCTATCCATTTCTAAATTAATATTGCAGAGCTGCCACAGCTACTGTTTATTGTTAGAGTGAGTCAAGTCCCTTCCTGTCCTCTAATGTTGCAAGCAAGTTGGCAGAGAGCCACAAGTTGGAAGGATAAACACAGAGAACATGTTTCACCTGTACAACATTATTTTCAGTATGTTTTAATACTTCTACATAAATGTTCAGCATAAGATCACTTACCAGATAACACATTGGACTGAAGAGAGCTTAGCACAGGATCTTTGTCCTTTTTCAGGACGGACATCTAAAAATAACGATTTGTTAAAAATACATATCCTAATATATGCAAAAATCTCTGTCTCTGGACTTTCCTTTGTCTTTGTGTCAGAATAGAAAACAATTACTTACCTAAACAATTCCCGACTGCATAAACTTGCTGTACGCCAAGTATTAGGCACTCATACAGCTAGCAGCAAATTACTAAAATGATCTTAATATGGAATAAATTAGGATTCAGTTTCACAACTCCATTTATACTTACTTGTATAAGGGTAAAAAAGACTTCTTGCAGTTCATTTACAGATTTTCTTCGCAAACTCATTTGTTATGAACAACTTTTGAGCAGGTATTTTAAATGGTCTTCAAAGGATGCTCATATATGTCTGATGGGAGAGGCAAATAAATTTACCTCTTTTATAAAAGTATAAGCTTACAGAGAATATATATTACTACTTCTGTATTAAGAAGTACTATGTTAAACTCATTGCTGGACTTTACAACACTGAACATCTATATTCCTTTTAGCTGTGTATTTATGATAATCACAGAGTGCTATGATACAGGATACATACAATGCAATTAAATACATGTTCTGCCCATCAAATCAACTATGTCTAATCAAATAAAGTTAATTTTTGGAGCTATCATCAGTGGAATATTGTTTTAAGAAGTATGGTTATTGTCATATAAAGTGAGTGATCACTATTTTCCAGAGTCTAGTGAGGAGAGTTTGTRTCTCAAAATAATTAAGGGAGTATGTCTAAAAAGGAGACTGGCCAGACCTCTACCAGCCAGCTAATACAATGAACTTCAAGTAAGGCTGGAATATGTAAGTTATTGTTTTTAAGACATAAATTCTGTCAGCACAGAAAATAAATTAAAACTCTTTAAAAGATGAATGTATAAAAAGGATAATATACGACATAATTGTATATAACTGATATATATATATATATATAATTTAAAAGAGTTGTAATGGAAGCCATCCATGTGTCTTTATTTCTGAGAGATCTGGGTTTGAGCTCTATAGAAACGAGCTCTTTAAATGAACTCTGTAGAACCGAGTGTACATACTTCAAACTCCTTATGACTAAAAAGGCTGATTCATTTTTCCCTTTGCTGCTTTAAATTAAGATGAACGATACCTCTCATCCTAACAGCAATGCAGAACATAGGCCTTCGTAAAAACAAATGGCACAAATTTTGGCATATGTCCGCACAGTGCCCCTGCATTAGGCAAGTGACGTTGGAGCCTCGAACGGGGTTTGCAGCTCCTTTCTGCAGGACGTTTCCGAAGGCGCTCGGCAGCAGCTGCCTCCTGTATTCAACACAGGGTGTTCAGAGATCTTCTGGCTGATTTTTAAAGTGCACCAAAGTGTCCGTAGGTCCATCCTCACTTTTGCTTTACGCTGTTATTTGACGCAACTCTTTACTATCCTTCTGTCACTTTGTCTGATGCTTTTTGTAACGTTAATGGTGACTTCTTTTGGGGGCGTTTTCCTGGTGTCCCGTTTGCTCTGTGAAAGCGTTACACAGCACAGTGAGTTGCACTCTGACGGGACACAGAGTCATCAACAGTGACTGCAGAATTTATGGAAACGGTTGTATTCAGCAACCACAAAGACCTGAGTAGTCTCCACACACCACTGTGATGTGGAGCAGCTGTCTCATGCAGCGTGGGTGCAAGCTTCTATGAGCGCTTTCAAGGCGATGGACGTGACAGGCTTGGCATCAACCCTTTTGGCTATCATTAACACTTTTGCACGTCTTTCAAAAGCAAAGCAAATAAATCTGCTTTCAGTCCAGAATTAATGGTTTCCTTTGATGTCACTGGGAATTGAGTATGACTACCCTGAAATAGAATTTTCTCTGCTTTCTTGTAGGTTTTTTAAATGAAAACATAGTTTAAAAATAGCACTCAGTTCTGCTTGCATATAAGACCTCAGTGCAATATATACCTTCCAGAATTTCCAAATATTCAAAATAGTGAGTCTCTCTGAGGTATTAAAGTGCACCCTTAATTTAAAGTTATCCTTCTTTATCTCCCAGTTTTTCTGCTTGTTGCCATAAGCAACACATTATAAGATGCAGTAAATTGGATACACTTATCACACACTTACAACTGGGCTGATATAAACTCAGAGTTGGGTTAGGTGTTTTTGATCACTGCATCTCAAATGTTCATGAGACTACTTGTAAATGTAAATAATGCCAGGTAAATTAGGCATAATTTACCTGATAAATAACACCAGGTATAACAATGCCAGGTAAACATCCACTGACATCAGTGGAAGCTGATGGAATCACATTTGCCAGCATATTTCTTCATATTTCTGCAAACTSAATTACATCTTCTCCCTTACTAACTTGTCCCTCTGTGTTTATACTCACTCAGTGTTTCTCCAAAGACTACGTACATCACGAAAAGCAAACTAGGTTATTGTCACTCACTGCAGTAAATAATCTAGATACTACTTTTGCTCTTGACTATTATAGTGCCTTTGCTGTTATTAGTTTTTATCATCAACATCTTTTGCATCCAAGTCCTCGTGAAAGGATACTAGGAGGCAGATTTCCCAGCTTCATGTCAAACCCTTTCCCATTTAACACCACAGATGGTACCTGATGCTGTGGTAAGAAAGATGCTTCAGAGCTTGAAGCCTGAGAAAATGAGACACAGAGACCCCCTCAACCATACCTCAAACCACCCCATAGGCCAATGGCAGAAGCCAAGTCTCCTGAGCATGGTGTGTGTTACCTTGCGTGGTACTCTACAGTGGCTAGAGATAAAAGACAAACTGTAGTCAACGTGAATATTCWGATAAATAAAACATGCACACTTTGAGTTGTGGGGAGACAGTCACATTCTCTTCTCTAGGCACCTAAACTGTAGGTGTCCAAACTAGAAATTTATTCATCTTATGCTTCCCTAAATAGTCAGTGGAGAAACAGAGATTCAGAATGGTAAATCAGAGCTGGAACTTGACTTAGATACTACAGCTCACCCACTGTAGGAACCTACATTTCTTTTTTGACTGTAAGAAATTTAGACAAATAACCCTGCTTTCTTAGACATCTGCATTTAGATACACAAAATAATGTAAATACACTGCTYACCATCAGAAATTTTCTCTGTGCACTTTCTTACATCAGAAATTTGTGACAGTACAAATATACGATTGAATGTATCTTAGGTAGAAGACAACTGGTGGATACAGTCAAAGCCATAGGACCCCAAGTCAGTAACTTATACTTCACTGGGTAGTCCCACYGCAGTCAACATTCATTCATTAATATATTGCAGGAATTTGCCCATATTTCCTAGTAATTATAAATGCAGAAGCAACTTTTCAGTTGCTTACAAAATTAAAAGAATTATCCAACAATATGTCCAATATACAATAAAATTTTCGAGTGTGGCCAGGGCTCTCTCAGATTGGATTAATAAATATGTTAGTTCTGTTCAATCATATTAAATCTGATCAATCTTTATTTTTCTCTGTAAGCTAATGGTTACAACAGGCATTTTTGTTTTCATTTACAGCAAACCTCTTTTGGCTCTAGATGTCATGTAGATGCAGAATGTGGAGTGGTATTTCTGCAGCTGCAATATCGAGTGAAAAGATATAGCACAATCTATGTCACTGCAGAATATTTCCATACTTCAGGAGTACTGAAGGGAAAATATGATACAATGAAGGATTAAAATAAACACACAGGTACCCATGTGTTTGCTGTTAGCATATGCAAGGTAAAATTTGATCCACATTCCCCTTTTCACTTGCTCTGTCCCTCTGGGCTTAAATTTCCCTTGCTCAAGGATCTGACTCACAACTTATTATGGGATGGTTGTAGATGTTCCTGCTCCCACTATGCATGACACTCCATTCTGGGAAATTCTTGCCACTGGAGAAACTGAGGAAGCAGTAAGTCAGCTGTGATAGTTGGATTACTTTAATCTGCAGCGGTTGAGCAATTGCTGCACAAACAGTGTAGCAGTGGAGACTTACGAGAAACAGGCATGGTAGGCAGATAGGAGAGCAGAAATCTGGCACCAAAACCTCATGTTTTCATACGTTATTTTTACACTGGATGATCTTTCTACAAAGCACTCAGTAGGTGAGAGGGAGGAGGACAGATGATCTGATCCAGGCCTGGTGAAGTTACTGAAAAGACTCCCATTGACTCTCTTAGGCTTTGCAGCCAGCCTTGAATGAGTCAGGGTTCATGCAGTGAGTACAATTCAAGCAAAGCAGTAATTAAGTAAAAGTACGTTCCCTTTCACATTATTAATCTCAACAGCTTATACAATATATGACATAGCTTGATTGAGTTGAAAAACAGAAAGCGTAAGGCTTTTTTTTTTTTTCTGCTGTGACAGGCATGTGAGTTACTCCAACTGCTGAATAAAACATCAATTTTGTGGCCACTCAGGCATGACGACCTGTCAGAGGTGCTAGGCTTAATCCTGCTGTGGCTGCGCTGCAACTATTCTATCTTATCCCAAAGCATTTAATAGAGTTTGACTGCCGAAAGGAATATTGTCACAAAAATAATTTTGATCTGGTTGAAGCTAGTCCTGGGCATCATGGAACATACTCAGTCTTACCTCTGCTGTTCTGAAGCTGTTGGGCCTCTGCGCTGCAGCTCCAGAGGTGGGAACCGTGGGGTTTGCACACTGAGGACCAGAGCTGGGTTTTTTCTCTGTGTTCAGAGTTCCAGGTGTGGTTGATGTGGTAGTTACACCTGTCTGAGTTGATTTTCCATCTTCTAAAATATCTAGTGGGGATAAATGAAATTGTGTAATTAATACTGCAGAGCAGCTTATAACTGTGGCTACGGCTTCCTCCTGTTTTACCACTTTTTTGTAATGAAAGCCATGATTGTGCTTGACGGTGCTGCAGTGAAAGCATTCTGCCTCCCTTGGTAACCCTCCTCCTTCTGCTTTCCATTATTTGTCCTTGCTTTTATATTCACTGCGCTGTGACACACTGGCTCATAAGATGGGGAGAACTGTTGAACGTGAGTGCGGCAGGGTAGCAGCACTTTGTCGAACTGCAGATCCCCGCTGGCTGCTGGCTGTGGACTTCCACRCGCAGAGCCGCTCGCATGAGCGAGGGCTGAGCTAAGGACTCGGAGGCAGGCACAGAAGGGGACTTCTCTTAAATCTGCTTCAATTAAACTAAATGTAGGGGGCAGATCTGAGGTGAGACCAATATCGACAGAGAGATGGCTTTATTTATGGCCCTGCACACTTTTTAAATCAGAAGTTGAGGAAAAAAATTTGGAAAAGAATAGATTTTATACTGTTTAGCTATCAATAATCAAATAAGTTATTAATTAGTATCTGCTTTCTGCTCTAGCTGCATGTATAAGGCATGTGGAGTACAATATGATATTGGCCAAGCTAAAAGAATTTACTCATCTTACTACCAGATATCATTTATGGCAGGCCTGGAACAGTAAACATCTGATTGCAACACCAGGTCTGAAATCCCAATGTGGATAGTGGGTGCATCACTGTAGCTCCTCCCCCCTTCTTTTTTTTTTTAGCAGAGCTCATTTATGAAGAACTTTATGTTMTAATAGAAAAAATAAAAATAGATTTAGTAATACATTGACAGTGCAAGTACCAAAACTGGAAGAAGCAAGTATTCACCAATACTGAAGGAAAAATAAGCATGAGGAAGAACAACAACAATTTATTGCCACTTGCAGTGCACATTGCGTCATCGAACCCCCTTGCCATAAGTCAGGTGGCAAATCAAATACAGTATTACAAATATTAAAAATAAAAAATTAAAAGTCTTGAATTCTGTCCCAGGAATCTGTAGGAAAAGTTGCTTTATCAATAAAAAGAAACAGTAGCAGTTTGCTAAAGACAAGGACTGAAAGCAATAAAGCTAATTGAAATAGCAGTAGGAGGCCATGTCAAAATAGAGGCCGTGTCCAGCTAGAGTAAAAGGAATCAACCAAATGTTTAAGGTTTTGTTACTGAAAATGTGTAAGATTGTGTGAATTTTAAAAAGTCTAAATAAAATTTTTCACTGCATTTCCCTAAGCAGTCAGAAGATGGTGTTAGAGTTTCCATAAGCCAGTTATCTGATAGCGCTGATCACCAAAACCAGTACAAAAGTATCTACTTATTGACAGAACAAGAATGTTTTGAAACTTTAAAATATTGTACCATATTTTAAGTTAAAAAAAATCTRCAGAAGTACCTCAGTCTTTGGACGCTACCTGTTTCTGCTAGATAATAAAACTAACGTGCTCATGCCTAAACCTACAGGTAACTTCCTATAAGGCAGCAGTAAACCCCACCTCTCCTGCATCTCCAGAAAGTCCATACCTGCTCGTATTTTAGATCCTCTATGTTCCTACCACTCCCCAGAGCAAGATGAGACACAAAAGAGTGACTTGRTGCAGAACAATAGATTTTACAGACTGATCTCATACACAAAATCAATTTTCAGGAGGGGAGATGGAGAGGTAACCAGTTATGAGTAATAACTCTAAGCCTAGCACGTAGTCACGGCGCAGTCTACTTATTCACCTTGCAGTGGAGCTATGTGAGCAAGTTTGAGAACTGCTTTGAACAGGCAAAATGCTCAAGGCATTAAACACTAATTCCATTAATTGAATTGTAGACATTTTAAACTTATATGACTTATGAGATTTTCCTTCTGTGGAGTCATCCTCCTAAATTACTTTCCACCATGCACCGCTTTGGCCATGTGGCCCGAAACTAAGGCATCTTGTGAAACAGATGTCAGCTGAARAGCAGCTTTGTTAGAAAGCACAGTTGTTCATTTAGCAGACGAATGTGTTGCTCTTACAGTCTCTCACAGAACCATTTTCTTTATATCAATACATTTCTGCAAGCTGATGGAAAACCTCAATCCAGAAAGTGGTATATTTGGTTCATTTTTTTTGGCCTCTGTAGTTTGCAGCTGGAGCATCATTCACTGCAGAAATGAGATCTCTCTTCCCAGTGCTTGTCAGAAATGAAGCAGATAGCAGCATCTGAGCCTTCCAATATCACTCCCAGTATATCTTTCTACAGATGATCTCGTGATCACCAACAGTAGAGTATCTTAGTAGTGCAAAAAGCTTTGTTATTTTATTCTGACATTATCTTGTTTGCTATTTGGAAGCTAAAAAGCTCTTTTAGAATTCCTTTTCATTAGCAGATAGGTTATTTACAGGGTAGGCAACAGTTCAGGTTTCAGTAATCTGCTCTTTACATATGAGCACTGAGAAGAAACTGCAGGAGAATGCATGAGCAGCAGAAATGAGAACAGAAAATTCATCAAGTAATTCATAAAGTGAAACATCTATGTACTACATACATAACAAAAATGCTGATTACAAAACAAAGTGATATTAAAGAACGCACCAGGAACAGATCTGCCCCTTTTTAGATGGCAAATACTTTGCTTTGCCGCTTGGGAGTTGCCCTCGTACACGAACATGGAATAGTCGATTCTCCTGTGTACGGCCTGGAAGCTGCAAGCTAACAGGGCGGCAGTCTCACGACCTCGTCTCCTGGCACTTAAACCAAGCTGTCTTCCTASATGTGAAGTCGTCCTCCTCACAGCATGGGTTCGGTAACTACCCTCCTCTGTCTTCCACTGTCCAAATTTGCCGAGAGCTTCAGCAGAAATTTAAACAGACGGGGTCAGTAATGTGGCTTTCCTTCTCACTTTCCTGCTCTCTGCCGGGACAACTCCCTGCCAAAGGTCTGCGGGCCTCCTGAGGAGCAAAAATAGCAGCTCCCACCACAATGCTCCGTCAAATTCGTGTATTTTATTTTTAAACGAACTCGCGAGCCTAAAGGATTCTTGCAGCTCTGGTCCCAAAACGTGACTTCCTGAGTGACTACCGAAGCTCCACCG
The DNA here is from genome assembly GCF_003343005.1 of Rhea americana. Lineage (NCBI taxonomy): Eukaryota > Metazoa > Chordata > Aves > Rheiformes > Rheidae > Rhea > Rhea americana. Next base: position 4,939,930 of record NW_028186601.1, read on the forward strand.
CGGCAGCAGTGTCCTTTTCCCAGGAGCGGCTGGTCGCTGTTTCAGGGCTTGCCACCCTGTTCCCACTAGCGGGACAGGTGGGTTTCCCTGCCTATAATGCGTTTATTTGTGAAGAACGTATGAGAGCTCTCTTCCAGCGGACGCAGGAAGAAAACGCAACAACGAGCAGCGCCCTTGCTCAGAAATCCGGTCTACCTTTCCGGTGAGAACGGCACARGCGACGCGGGAGCCGGCCTCCGCGGCACGGCGCTGCCTGCCCTCTTCCTCGCCCCCGGCCTTCCAGGCTGACCGGCAGCRGTGGCTCCTGCCTCTCCTACCAGCCCAGCGGAAATCCTTCAGCCTGTAGCTTGGCAAACATTTTTTAATTATTTTTAATTCAAACCAATCCCTCGATTTTATCCATCATCCCACGGCGCGAGCAGTTTTACTGGCACAACTCGGAAGGTAGCCCAGGAACGGGAACAAGCAGCCTGGCCTGGGGCAACTACCAAAACAAAGCAAAACAACACAAAACCAACCCCCACTCATCCAGCTTCGCTCTTTCTTCGCACTGAGTTACCTGCTGAGCTATCTAAGTCCTTCAGCGGGGCCTTCACGTCGCTTCCCGCTGCCCCTGCACCAGGGGACAATTATTTGTTCATCCTTTTCCCACAGATCCACCAAAGAGTCCTGTCACCTTTCAGAAGTAACATTAATGTCCCAAAGATTTCTRAAGAAGTTTCTGGTCCAGGCTACAATGTGATGCGACTCACTGATTACAAAGACAAAATGCAAATACATTTTTCTCTAAAACCTCTTTCACTCAGAAGTCTGATGATTTAGTCTCAAATAAACTTTAGTGTTTGTCTCAAATAAACTTTCATGTTGTGTATTTTCAAATTCAAGACCTGAATAGACTAAAAAAAAAATAGATTTGCCCAACTTTTTTTTCCGCTAAAAAACTGGCATGAAATCAGTGTCTTTTGTTCAAACTTCCCAAACTATGAAAGTCTGGGAAATGGAACACAGACAAAAATCAATTCTGCTTACTGAACTTTACTATTCAAAACTAAAATTTGTCCATATGATACCTGGGTATGTTTCAACTGTTCCACAATTTAAAGGTATATTTCAGGACAGTTTTCTAATTGTATTAATATGCAATGAATAGAAAGTTGCCTAAAATAGAAGATATCTTAATGCAAGCATGAAACCCAGCAAGATACAACAAAGCTGTCTGGAATACATATCACATGTAAAGAACAACACGTATATTAAAGGTAATATAAACTCCTGGAAGAGGACAATGTGAACAGAACGTGAAAATTCTGACTATTAATACAAAAATAAGGTCATCAGTATTCTTAAATGGATCACAAAAACAGTATGAATAATACTAGCTTTCCAAGAACTGCTACTACTCGTAATTAATAGTTTATCATAATGTTGAATGTTTAGACTCCCAGTAGGACACCAAGTTTTTCCAGTCTTTCTGGGATAGCCTCCTACTCTCTTCACTGTAGCCTTAATGAAAAATCCAGTGTGTCTAAGCAAACATCAAAATTAGATTTTAGCAGGAAGATTCTGMACACTTCAATGATTCTCTTACCTTAATTCTATCCCTGCTCTAAAACCTCCTTATTAATTAACCATGGTTACTATTGCCAAGATTCCTTGTGTTACAGACTATAAAGCAGTATATTAATCACTGGTAGGACACTAACTTAATTTTTCAAAGGACAGAAGAGTTTTTCATAACGAAGTTCTTCAGTAAACAATACTGTTCAAAGACATGTTTAATTTCTCAAATGAATCTTGAAAATCCCATGCAAGTTCACCAACGCATTTAGAGGGGAAATCTGTCCATGATGCTCCCCTTCTCTGCTGGATGTACCAAACAGCTGTCCTAACTTCTTCTTCCCAACTTCTCCCTTTCGACCTCACTGCTCTAAGAACAATATTCACCAAGTCCCAGCTCCCGTTACGTTCTCTGAGCCCTCTTTTGTCTATAATTCTAAGTAATTTTAAAAGCTGAATGAGTTCTCAGAAATTCCCAGACAACAGCATCCCACAAATGTGATCAGTGAAAATAAGATATAATGTACAGATAGGATTCATTTTCATATGATCAAAAAATGAATTATGTAATACTAAGGTCATTCCTGAAATACTACTTTTCAATAAGCATTATATACTTAATTTATTCATAATATTAAAGTAAATAAGTTCTCAATGCCTCAGGCATTTTGTATTTTATGAGTTACATATTTAAAATTGTACTCTGAAAAGTTGCTCATATATTTGCAAGCTAATGTTTACTCAAAGTAAAGTATGCTTAAATCATATCTGATAACTCTTTAAAACCATTTAAACAGGGAGGAAACAGTCTAAGAAAGATTTTTAAAGAATCATTTTAGTAAACAGGGTGTTCATCACAGAGGAATCAAAAACAATGTAAAACATGGAATGAAAATTTCAGACATGCATTTCTGATTTTTTCTATTATAATGACAACACTAGCGATAACAAAATCAAGGATAAGCAATGAATAAAGTTTGCTATGGTTCTTCATACAGCCTAGTTATGCCTAAGAATTAATGCACAATTRACACTTAATGAGAATATCTTCTAAATACCAGTGGAAATTTTTATGCTTAAAATTTTATTCTAATCAGATTTTAGTATGGAATATGGATGACATGAGCAGGGTGGAAAGTCTGATGTAATTARCTCAGATTTCCGAAACAAACACTGGAGTAAAAGCAAAATAGTGCTGTGGTTCAACAACTGACTCAGAGGTAGGAAAAATGAGAACTATAGGGTTAATTTTCTGTATGGCAAAAGATAAAGATGCATTTTTGATAGATCCAGTGATCTTTAGCATATATTTGCAATGATCCAGAAAGGGAGACAATGAGATAACACTTACAGGTTGCCCTTAGTTATCAGGACTACTCAGGGAACTTCTCAAAATGCAGATGGCCTGAAGGTATGACTGCCTGGATCTGTATGCATAGACATAGTCAAAAGAACAAGATCTTAGCAAGTTCAAAGATGAACTGAAAATTTGTGACTAACAAAAATAACAAATGTTACAATAATTAATGGTATCAAGAAATTTGGAAGGAGTAATAGCAGAGCCTCATAATTCAGAGGTTAAGTTAATCTTAGCCATAATAATCAGACTTTTGTGGAGAAAATTACTCCACATGTGCTTGCCACAATATTTTCTTACCTGATATTAAAGTATCGGATAGTGGCCAAAACTGGCCATGAATTCTGACCCAAATAGTCTATAGATCTGACCCAGTACTGTGAATCCTGTGAGATCCATACTATGCCATGGGACAGTATTGAATAGCAGGCATATATTTGTTTAAAGTTAGTAATGTTGATTAGTATGCCCTARTTATATCTTTGGAAATGACCACAGACAAACCAGTAAGGTTCTATTTTCTGGTTCAGCAACCACCTTTTCTATTTATCATGGCTGTTATCTCATGAATAATGAATAACATATGTTTTATCAAATGTCTGCATAACAAAATACTGTGGCACTGTAAAGATGAACTCTGAGAAAATTATCCACTAAGAAGAACGAACTATGCTATTAAAACACATAGTTGCTTCCAGAGAAAATGTATATTTGTTACCATCACTGAATTTCTTGCTTTTAACATTACAGATTGATAATAAGTTTACAGAGCATTTAAATATCTGTATTCCATATCTACTTCCTTGATTTGAAGCTACTCGTGTTTGGGAAAACCACACACCTGCAGGGCTGAGCCCTGGCAAATTCTTCTACTGCATAAATGAAACAGAGAATGGATCCTGTTAAAAATAAGGGGAGTAGAGGTTAGGAAGAAAGGAAACTAAGTCATTTCCTCCCATGCAGAGGCCAGATGGTCAGGAAAATGCTGCAATGGATTTTTTCCCAACAAGAAAGAGTTTTGGATTTTTCAGACATAGCAAAGAGTGAGTTCGTAAGCCAGGATAGAGGAGCCAGCAGATCTGCAAAGGGAGGACCTGCTGCAGCAGGAAAATGTTGTCAGAGTGTTTATATTTCTGGATCCTTGTATTGCTCAGCCATTTTAAGAATCCAGAATGATTTATCTGAACTCTAACATGATATAGATTTTAGATGGTGAAGCAAAACAAACCACTTACTTGCATCTTCTGCATGTTCTACCCTGGTTATCAAAATTCTGCGGAATTTCTTTTTAAGAGATCTCCAAAGAAGTGCTTCCTGCCTTGCTGGGAAAAAGGCACCGTGCAGGAAAGGAAACCTCCTTTCCTGTCCTGAAGTCCTCCAAGCATGACTGGGCAGAAGTGACTTCAACCAGGTAGTGCTCAGCAATGCTCCTGGTGTGCCACAGTCCTCAGGAGAGCAGAAGGAAACCGTGTGCCTCACTTGTGTATGGAAAGTGATACCTAGATGAGACTGTTCAGCACCCAGCTGTSCTATCATCCATTGAATGTTTATGTGAACTCAGTTTCTTCTAGGAGCACAAACAGCCTCTTCATCTTCTGTTTAGAAAGAATCTGCTTTACTTTCAACACTGAAGCAAGTAGTTAATAGACAAGAGCAATATGAAGCAGACTGTATGTATAAAAGACAACAGAACTTGTAATAATAGCTAATAAATAGCAGAAGACAAATCAAACTCTTAGATGCCGATCTTGCCACTAGACTCTTGTAGATACGCCTCTGTGTCCTGTCAGGTTCGGGAGACTTGTGGAATTCTGCTCTTCTGGAAGATGAAGGTCTTAGCATCTAATTCAATATTGAAAGAAATGGCTCATGATAAATGACTATACGAATACTGGAGTCCTAACAAAACTGGGAGACCAATAACTACATTTTCTGACATTTTTGGTTGGCAGGCTTCCTTATTTTCCTGCTTTCTGTTACTTCATTTCTGAGAATAAGACAAACGAGGCTCTTACCATATAGTTGCATATTTCAAAACTTCTCTTAGGATGGCTGTTATGAATGAGGCAAGACGGTTCTCTTTGATAGACTAAAAGAATTTTTTAAAGATGCTAAAACTGGAATTTAACATGCATCTATGTAAATAAGCACGATAAATAGCTCTGAAAGTCAGATCTGGTTTATTATTGAGATTTGAGAGTATTCAAGCATCCTAGCCAGACAAGTAACATGCAAAAAGAATAGTGTTAAAGATGCAAACCTTGATATTCCTTAGATGGCCCAATTTCCCAGGTACACTTCRATGCTAAATGTTTGCATATTGGTATATTTTCATTTCAGATTAGGACACAATCATTGTACAACTATCTTGCAAACAAGCTTAACAATGCTGGAACCCCAAGCATGGGGTGAGTATTACACTGTATACACTACAAGTCTATATATATATATACACACGTACCCCATGAAAAGCGCACAGAAATTTGAACATTATTAAGATGCAGCAGTCATTTCAAAGAGCTGGAGGATTTTCCAGGGCTCAGTAGTAAAATTGTTAAAGAAATACTTCAAGTTTAAACTATGACCTGTTAATTTGACAGTACTTAAATTAGCTTGTAAAATTGTAATATTTAGAATATACATGGGTTTCACATCTGGGAGAAACTTTTCAAACACTAGATCCTTACCATGAGGCTGGCAAACATTACAGCCCTCATTTTCTTGAGAATGAATCAATTTTTTCCAAGTCGGAGAAGTCAATACCATAGTCTATTTATTTGCTCTTCCCCATTTTTATGGCCTTATATATTCAGGAAGCCAGGGCCCAAAAAGCCTCTATTTCCTCCCAGCTCTGTAGCCTCCTCTTCTTGGCTGTGTCCCAGAAAGCAAGTTAAAGGATTCAATAGGGCAAAGGATAGGAGGAGACAGAGCAGCAAAAAGTAGATACTGTTAAGCTGTATGAATTTCTCCATCATCCAGAGTTTAGGAAGTACCGATTTCACAGCCTAGAACACAGCGACACAAATTGCTCCACTCTACTGTACATCACGATTAAGAAAAATTATGCAGTGATCTGAAACAGAGCATTTGCTTCTGAMCATCCCATCTGGCATGGCAATGGTTACTATGGTGATTTTTTAAACGAGTTAAAAAAGTCCTAAGGATTCTGCATATTTCATGTATTCTACAATGTTTAACACAATTACCTGCAACTTTGGAAATGGTTCTCTCTTACTATTGGCTGTAAAAGTGTTAGAAAAAAAAAGAACAGATAAAATGCTGACTGAAATTCAATCAGCACTCCATACATCACAAGAACTCCCTCCTGTATAAAGCATTGGTTATTTGCAGGCAAACAGGAGTCCATTTTCATTATTTAGTCACCAGAAAAATATATTTACATTATCAGAGATATCAGAGCTTTACATTACACCACATCAAAGTTTCTCAATGGTAAGGACCCTATAATCCTGAGTAAATGTTGCTTTTGCACTCTGCGGATCCACTCACAGAGTTTATTTTATTTGGCTGAAAAGCAGCAAACAGGCAAGTACTTCCTGCTCAGAAAGGCAGGTTAATTTTAATGTCTAAAAATTTAAATTTTCTGGTAGTTTCAGGGTTGTAAAAGCGCCATCCTGAATCCTAATAGATATCACATTTTTTTCCTAACAATATACATTTCTTTCCATCTTCTGTGACAGATCGGACCATGGATCCCACTATGGATCTCACCAAGAAGGATGTGTTCTGCTGCCTACATGCTAATTCTGGGTGAGGGGGACTCCCCAGCAATCTCTGCTGAATGATCCACCTCCTTAGAAGCCAAGCACATTGTCTTGTYAGTACCTACAGCTCCAGAACCTGAAAATGCATTTGATTCTGAGTTATTGCCCACAAATATGTTGTCCCTATTCTACTAAACTGGTGTCAGAGGCTCTATTACTTTGAAAGTTTGCAAGATTTGAAAAGCTATCATCATCTTTGAACCCCAAATTCTGGTCTTCCTCACTTGAAGTCCAGAGTAATGAAACCTGTGAAGGAGAAAATCACTTGGGAAAAATCACAGATGAGTAATATGTAGGGAAGGTCTGAAAAGGTTTAGTGGCAGTTGGCCTTCACAAAGCCAACCTTGTCTCTGGAAGTGAAAGGGCGAAAGGCTGCTATGACTTATAGCAAGCCAAAGGACATCGCACRGAAAATAGACCCAAAAGTAAATGAGGTGGAATAAATCTGAATCCTGAAAGGAAGATATGTGTAAATATGAAAGAATTGTAATCAGGGGGCCAGGAGAAAGTTAACGAGGTGAGGACAGCGTTTCACAGATGAAGATACATATTTTAATAACTTGAACTGGAATGAAGAATTGAATTTTCACTATTTTATGGCATAAGATTGGCAATATTTTGAAACAGCCTTCATATAGTGGGAAAGGTCAAAGATGTTGAAGTCTTATTATTTTTTATGCCTAGGAAAATGATGAGATGGAATGGATTAAGTGATTTACCAATGCCACACTGTGTGCCAGAGGCAGATGACTCGTTCTTCGAAGTCAAAAACTAATATACAAATAGCAAATCTCTGGACTACTTTTCATGATACTGTATTTTACAAGTATAGGTAGTGCATAGATCTCCATATGCAAAAATATATGCTTAGGTTTCAGTGGTGCCTGTGAAAAATTCACCTTACACAATAACATACTCTATGCACAATACTGTACTTCACATGCATTCAAAACAAGTCAGATCAATCTGTTTTCCAAAGGTTCTTGCTTTTGGCTCATTTCTTGTCTGAACCTTTCCTTAAAAGACGAAAAAGAAGTTCCCATTATATGAAAGCACTGTGCTAAATTAGAAACAAGCAGATTGTTCCTTTTTCAACCATCCTTACCACAATTGTCCCTACTTTGTTTTAAGAAAGGCTCTGAACAGTAGTTTGGATTTGCAGATGTTCACATGGTCTCTCCTTAGGGATGTGGTAATGCAACATCAGTCATAATGTTTTTGAGAAAAATTTCCACTACAGAAATGAAAGTGTTGTTATCATTCTCATTATCTAGCTAATCAAACAAGGAATTTTAAGATAGACAGTATAATTGTGATTAATTGTACCAAGGAAAAGTACAAAACTTTAAGCAGACTAAACAAGTATCTATTAAAAATATCTATATTTACATGAAAACTGAGATGAAATGGATCTTTACTTTTGCTCACCAAAGTTCAGCAGCTGGAAGTTAAGGYTAAAGGTTCCAGGTAAGACATTAGATGTATATTTTAACAGTAGTGACTAACTGCTGGCATAGTTTATAAAGGCATAGACAAGCTGTCAATCATTGAAAAGTTGTAAATTAAGTCTGAATGTTTCCCTAAAGATATACTCTACCTGGGAATTAATTTCGGGAACATCAGTGGGCTTTATGGTCAAACAATCCCTTCTGGCCTTACAGTCTATGAATGTATGAAAGGATATTGTTGACTTGACTGGTTCATAATATGATTGACACCCTAAAAATGCATTAAGATATCTGTGTGCATGTGAAAAAATTATCACTTACATTCAGTGCTCATTCTAAAGTGAGGGTAGTAGCGGTATTAAAACCTAACACTGTAGTTGTTAACAACCTCCTAAATAATCTACAAGCAGCTTTTCATCTTTTTTCTTACCATGATAAACACTCAGAAAAAATCAAGAAGCACTCAGACACCAACTTTACACAAGTGGCAGAAAATCATACTTTCCGCACTGCAAGTGYTAGCTAAAATCCTTCTGATGGCCCTCGTGTGGGAAATACGAACAGTTTACAAGGACAATGATTGCAGTGTGAGAGCAAAGGAGGAGAGTGCAATATCCAGTTGCATTTCTGTATTAGAAACATATATATATGTTTCTGTATTTCCATATAGAAACAGAAACACACAATATGCATTGCTAGGAAAGTGGAAGCCTAAAAAGCCATCAGTCAATAGAGAGACCGGCCGATTATTTTTGCTCCTCAGTGGATATCGTCCACCTAAATAGGCGATCCCAAACCCACGGCCTTCCAGAAGGAGTGAGAGGCTCAACATCACTTCTGTTGCATCAGACACTTAAAGCACAAGGCTCAGCCAAGTGAGCAGCAACGCAGAAACAATCTGGATGGTCTCAGTGGATTAAAAAAAATTAAAATGAAAAATCCTGCAGTGCAGTCTACAGCTACCAGTACTGACCAGTAATACAGTACTTGCCATTTACCTGTTTTACTCTTAATCTTTTCCCTCAACAGAATAGAAAAGGCAAGAGTGAGAGTCTAAGGAAATAATTATGTATGTAGTCATAGACAAAATTAGGATAGGAACATATTAGTTATTTCTGTACAATAAAGGGACAAGACACTTTTTCATGCAAGTCCACTGCAGAATAATGTACATTTTCACACATCTTTTGAAATATTGCCCATACAGTCTAGAAAGGAGTACTGCTTTATGTAAACCAAACAAAAAAAAAAAACTTATTATAAACTCAGAGCTTCTACCACAGAGCTTTTCAGCCTTAACTATTACTCCATTTGAGTTTAACACAAAACCCCAACTTTAAATCTCAATTTTTTTAACTGAAAACAATTTATTTTTAAACTGCAGAAACATCTGAGAAAAAAGTGGCAATATCTGTTCTAGCAGTATCAATGCTAGCAATATCAATTCTGATTCTATTAAAAAATGTATTTCTATAAATGACTACATATATTCAGACTTCTGTCATTTAAATGCTGGATTACTGCAATACGTGCTAAATGTGGAAATTTTGAAAATTTGAGTCAATAGCCATTGAAGTATTCGGCATTCCAAGCCATGTTTCCTGTATGAAATACATTACAGCTCTGCTCTGAGATTGGAAAGAATCGTCACTTAAATTCAGTTCCAACTGTAGGTGTTAGTTTGAAATCATACATTCCTACACTAGAATATATAGGGTTGGAACTAGCCAGAAAACATCCTCAATCAGGACATATGGGGAGGGGGAAGAATTTTTTCCTCAAGAATCAAAGAATCAGTAAGGTTGGAAGGGACCTCTGGAGATCATCTAGTCCAACCTCCCYGCTCAGCAGGGTCACCTACAGCATGGTAGACAGGGTTGCATCCAGGCAGGCCTTGAAGATCTCCAGAGAAGGAGACTCCACAGCCTCTCTGGGCAACCTGCTCCAGTGCTCCGTCACTCTCACAGGGAAGAAATTCCCCCTCACGGTCAGGCRGAACTTCCTGTGCTTCAATTTCTGCCCATTGCCTCTTGTCCTGTCACATGGGACAACTGAAAAGAGTTTTTCCCTTCAGGTACTTGTACACATTGATCAGATCCCCCCTCAGCCTTCTCTTCCCCAGGCTGAAGAGGCCCAGCTCTCRCAGCCGTTCCTCATAGGGCAGGTGCTCCAGCCCTCTGATCATCTTTGTAGCCCTAYGCTGGACTCCCTCCAGTAGCTCCATGTCTCTCTTGTACTGGGGAGCCCAGAACTGGACACAGTACTCGAGATGAGGCCTCCCCAGGGCTGAGTAGAGGGGCAGGATCACCTCCCTTGACTTGCTGGCAACACTCTTCCCAATGCACCCCAGGAGACCACTGGCCTTCCTGGCCACAAGGGCACATTGCTGGCTCATCGTCAACTTGTCATCCACCAGCACTCCCAGGTCCTTCCCTGCAGAGCTGCTCTCCAGAAGGTCAGCCCCCAGCTTGTCCTGGTGCCTACAGTTATTTTTCCCTAGGTGCAGGACTCTGCGCCTCTGGAAGTCTTTCACAACAGTTTCATTCTGAGAGAGTCCTGCGGGCAGACAGGGAAACACCTGAAGAGGAAAAAATACCATTCAAGCTCCCTCCTTAAACACTTGCACTTTCCCACTATGCCTCCTCCCCGCTGCCTGCTGCTCTTTGCTTAACTAACGGGAGCCTTGGGGGAAAGCAGTAACAAAGAATGTTTTTCATGAAAGATTTCAGCATTCTAAAAAGGACATTTTTTTCCACTGGAAAATCATTCAGATGGTTCCAAATCATCTCTAGTGACACTTAACAACCTTTCATCTTTGTGATACTATGACAGCTAGAAAAGTCTTTAAAGTAATTTAAGCATTCATGCACATAACATTTTTAGTGAATTTATTTTATCCATAGTTAAGTGAGAGCACCATGGTAAACTGTGGGTGGCCAGTGCCAGTAGGTCTACTTTAAAGTGCAGGAGGAATTTAGCAAGACTAATGCACCATGTCACCAGCACCTTTCAGGGGGACTCAGGATGTGAGCCATCACCTACCATTAAACCAGCCTGCAGTTTTTCAGTGACTGAGCCTATAAGATTTCACAAAGTAACAACCCAAAGTCTCATAACTGAAGAGTTTCTCTCATCTGTCAATTATGACAGCTACTCTTGAGAAAAATTTTGTTTATTATGAACCCTTTATATATGGCTTCTGATATTTATTAATAAAGAATTCAATTAAAAACCATCCACCACCTGTGCAAGTATTATTTGGCTCATCAGAACATACAAAGTATCACTGACTTTTTTACTGAGTCAACAAAACAAAATAAAATTCACAAAGCACAAATATACTGAACAGTCACGCCGCAAAACAGCAACAACAAACCTTCTCTGAATTACTTACTTGCCCTGCATATTATCTCAAACCACATTTGCTTCTGTAAATCTTCTCAGTCYAGCAAAAAACATAAGCACATGTGGTCTCTGCATCAGTAGAACATTTTCTGCGCTTAAAAATAAGCAGACGCTCAGTTTGGGAGGTCGCTCTGGTGACTCAGGAACACAAAAGGACAATGCCTAAGTTTGTTCATGTATATTAAAATACTGTTTTGCTCTCAACCTATATTTCAGCTTCAGTTCTAAAATGGCATCCATATCTATGGGATATTAAGAAGGATTAAACTATCAAGCTATAGCAAAGATGGAAATGCATGAATCCATAGAATTAACAGCAGTATTTGGACTGAAAAATACAAATTGTTGTAATAACCGTATTTATCAGCTGAGTCTAATTTTTCTAATAATTCAGTGTGGCCTCATTGCATAGTAAATATCAGTTGTGGTTATTACTGGAATCCTTGACTGAGTTCTGGGCAGAGTGAAATACGTTTGTAGAGTGAAGAATGGCAACGTTGAGTTGCTTCAGTTCAGCRGGTTTGCTACCACTGTTTTACACAGATTATCCATTTAATTCTATTATTTTTTTCTATTGCTATTTAATGTTCTTTGTAATTCTCTGACTCACAGACTGAAGCGAAAATGTGATTTGTTCCTAGCAAAAATTATTCATTTCTCCATTTTGAGAGAGGAACACGGCTGGGCTGTGTATTAGTATTATTCCCCTTCTGCCCCAGTGACATTTGCCATCCCTCTCCCACAGATATGCTTTGAGATGTTTAACCAGAAGTCGTTAAAGTATGTGTGAATGATTAATTCTTCTGAAGCAGCAGAGTCTCTTGGCTTTTTGATTGCTTTGGCTTACCTTCACATTTGGTACTGAGTTTGTACTTAGTCCTGACAGAGAGGTTTATGTACGTGTTCTTCCACGGGTACAGGGCAGTATTGCACAGAACTAGGTGCCATTTAGAAAGAAGCTCTTTCAAGAACAGCCCTGTCAAACTGTATTTTAAGAAACTGATTTTCAAAGTGCTCTGAACCCAATCCTCCTCTAAGGCACATGTAAGCATCTACACAAATCCACTCTGCWGGAGAGTTCTGCATACATCTCCCCTGTCTACTACCTACCCACGTAGGTATTCACATGCTCAAGAGGTTGGTGTACAACGTTAAGCAGACGCGTAAGACTGCTTTCTGAAAGCTAGACGATCAAAATTAGATACAAAAGCTTTCTTCCCTAATTCCCTACTTTGTCTATAAAACATCCCACACGCTATCTATTCCTTTCTTCCTCTTCTTTTTGTGTGGCTTTAGAGTTTCTTCACTATAGACCTCCAGAGGCAAGTGGCAGTTTAAAGAGTCAAAAAATTAACAGCCCCAAACAATATCAAAATGGCATCCTTTAGCTAGTATCATGYTATTACATCCAAGATCTAGAAAGTGTAATATAGAATTACTTAATACCTATATACTCAGGAAGGTGCTCTGTTTGTTACTCTTACTGTAATTCTGAACTGTAATTAAATTTAATCTCCTTCAAAATATCACCTGCTAGAATCGCAGCTAATTATTTCTTAAACATACTAGATTTGGAACCAACCTGTTAATAAACAAACAAGTGTAACAGGCATAAGAGTACAGAGAAATATTGATATACTCTTATTCTGYATTATCGAAATGATCACTCTTGGGCTCTTAAGCCAAAATAAATCTATTTTATTAAATGCTTTTCTTGCAGTCTGATTTACAAGAAACAATCTGCCACATAAACTATGTTCTTCATTTACAACCYGATGGTCATTTATTCATTTAAGTTAAACTTTTAACTTTTTGTTTATCTGATAAATGAAATAGCAGATGATTGCAGCTGTGGTCAAAACCAGTATCAGCCTCTGTTGTTATGGCAACCAGTATTCAAACAGCCCCATTTTTCTRCAACTGCTTTCAGTCTCTGCTACTATAAAGCAGTACAGAATGGAAAGGCAATTTTCAAGAGCTTCTGTATAAAAGGTTGCCGCGGAAATGCTGCGCTTTATATGCTGATTCTTGCACAGAGGCTAACTGCAAAGACAAACCCGGTCTATAAAACCTTCCCAGAGTTGTCAGTAATCACAGAAGAGCAGAGCAGCAGCACAAGCATCTCATTTAACTCAAAAGAAYTGAGCCAAACAAGAACTGCTCATAAACACACAACTACATTAAAGACAGTGACAGCAGATTGAACATTAATGAGTCAGATTGCTAGATACTTGTAAAAATTTTCTCCTATTCTTCTAATGGATTTTTTTTCTTTCTTTAAAAAAGTTCTTACAAAGGACTCCATCCTGCTCCCTTTTCATAGATATTTTGTAAATGAATTCAGAAGGAATGCACTGAACCTACACTAAGAAGCGCAGGCTTCCTATCTGGCAGACCTTACCCTTGTTGATACCATGATCACATTTTTCTCCAGAGTATATCAGGTTAGTTTGCATYGAAACACACTGTATATATTGTTTTTTCTTTAATATGCTTCAGGAGAAAAGACTAGAAATAGTAAAGACACAAAAGAATAATTGTTTTYAAAGGCTTAGCTAGTGCTGTTACTGAAGTAATATTTAAACAAACATGTTTTATTAGATGAGATACTGAACAACTGAATTCTGAAAGAATATACAGCTTTTCAGTTCTGATGGGAGAGTTATTTTTCATATGATTACTAGATCACTTAAATTTAATGATTTTATTTGCATTTCAAAACCACTCTACAGCCAAGACTGGGGTCTTACTGTGCTAGTCATGGCTGGAAAACATAGTAAGGGACAGATCCTGTCCTAAGGATTTTACAGTGATTGAGCTAAACCATGCTTATAAAGTCTTTCTGACTACRAGGTAGCATGCTGTTTTATTAAATCTGAGGCACTTTCAAGTATAATAAGAAAATATTTGTTAATACTGCAGCTAATTTAGTCAATGAAAAACAGAAAGGAGTAAAAAAAATAAGATGACTTAAACTCCACTTTAGAAGAAAAAAAATATTCAGTTTTATTGTAGTTGCTACTTACAGGGATTATAAAACACTTATAATACTGCTTTTGGGTACAAAATTGTGCATCTTAAGTTATTAGTCCATTTTTTATACACCCTCCCCCCAAAAGTTTTATCCCAATACAATGCAGCAGAATACACAAGCRTTTTAAGACGCACATTTTTCATGCAAATTTATATATATGTATATAAATATAAAATCTTTTTGCTGTGGCTTGCTTGTAACCCATGGTAACTGCCCTTGGGGACTAGCCTGATGCTGCAGACCCTTACTTCCTCAAGAAGCCTTTGCTAACGATTCCACTTAGTTGAATCAGACTGTTTAAAAAGAGCAGGCAAGTTGTGCAAYGGGTTGCAAGGATCAAGAAGCAGTTACTAAGCAGTAATGTAGTCTATTATTTTCCCCAGCTATTGCCAACACATTAGCTGAGTCTTGTGAAAAAGGTCTTAGCTTACACAGCAACAGYTGTACTTGCGAGAAACTGTTCTGTGGTACAGCTTCATCATGAGTATTCCTTCAACTCTCTCTCATAAGCCACTCACACTATATACAGCACACAAGCTTATGTTTTAGATGTCTTTCAATTTCACCACCTGCAGTGCTTCATGAAGTAATTTGTTATTTTCATACTGCTGTCCCTCTGTACTAACAGACTGTTCAGCACTGTGAAAGGCTCAGCAGTGCATTGCAACAAGCTGCTACCACCTGTATTTGTCTGTTTGYGACTTCTCTTGATCCTAGGAAGAGTGGTCTGCCTTATTTTAGCCATAATATAACAATTAACATTGTTCTGTATGTCTTTGTGGAAAAAAAAACAAAGAAAAAAACAGATTGCATATCC
Source organism: Rhea americana (assembly GCF_003343005.1). Lineage (NCBI taxonomy): Eukaryota > Metazoa > Chordata > Aves > Rheiformes > Rheidae > Rhea > Rhea americana. Next base: position 4,955,333 of record NW_028186601.1, read on the forward strand.
TTTATTCAAATGGTTGCAGAAAGAAAAAGTAGAGAAGTGAACATATACTTGGAAAAAAAAGGATGAGATAAAATAGGAATAAAGGAAAAGTGAAGGGAAAGGAAAAAGAAATTATTACTTCCTTTTAATTAAAAAATAACATTAAACATGAAACATTAGATACATAAACATTTGGCTACAAATATGTATCGTTCTAGAGAGTAAACACAAAGCTAAACATGCTGATGGACAAAAAGAGAAGGATATAATGAAAGTTTGGGATGGGATTAGATCACTAAGATTGATATATGATAGTTATCTACCTTATTCTCAATTGTATCTTATATATTGTGTGTTCTTCCACACTCAACCGATTTGGCCCTCTTTTCATTTTGATGTCCAGTGTTTAGCACTGTTTTTTTTAAACTTAAAACATGCCAACAAACACAGCCACCTTTTATTGCTTTTGGCTCATTCCTGAAATCTAACTTTCTTCCTGTCTTCACTTCTCTCTTCACAGAATTTCACCCATTCGTTCTAAGAGAAAAGTGACAAAGCTTCATTCTCTCCTTCCTTGGCTACTTCAGCCTGTCTCCCCTCCACTTGACTCCCTCCTCTATGTCACAGCTACAGAAGTTTCTTACCTCCATTGGTGCCAGTGTCACATCTCATCTCCTGATCTCCCACTGGTACTCTTCTCCCCTTCCTCTTCTCGTCTCTCACTCTTCTGTGGTTCTGTTCTCGCAATAAGGCATGCTTTCCTCTTCACGTATTAAACCCATACTTGACCTCATTCACCTCTCCAATTGCTGCTTCCTCTCCCTTCCCTCTGCAAATTCACTGAATCAGTTGTTTCTAGCCACAGGAGTCTCTCTCCTTTATGCCATTCCAGACCCTCTCCTACCTCAAGTATTACAACAGCTCTCAAAGTACCTTACGGCTTTCCGAGATATTAACGGGTCCTCATGCTCCTTAACCTGATGGCTGCTGCCAGTGTGGCAGTGTTGAAGGGTGACTGTCACCCTTGTTGAAGTCTTGGCCTCCCTTCGTGCCCACCGCTCTGTCCTCTCCTCATTCTTCTCTAATCTCTTCCTCAGTGTGTTCTCAAAGAGCTTCTCTTACCCTAATCAGTTTCTACYGGACTTGAGCGATGTCTCTTGTCCTCTTCTCCTTATCTCTGGTATTATCATCTGTAAACACAAATTCAGTTATCATATGTTTCTATGTGGAATACTTACTGGTCTGCTGCTTTATCACCTCARTATCAAATTGATTGATTCAATATCAAATCGCAGACTGACTTCTGTCTATGACATTTTGCCACCAACTCAGACTAAGCATGGCTCAAAGAATGCTAAGTATCTCCACTGAGCCCTCCTTGCTATGTCTGTCCTGCCTCGCTGGACACAACTGCCTCACCTGCCATTCCAGCTTAGTGGTCACTTGAACTTCTTTAAGTTCCTTATCTATCTTTTTAATACAGCATTTCATATTGCAACTCACCTTCAAATTCTTGTAAGTTCACATGTGGTTATTCCAATGTCTTTTTTCCTTCCTTCCTTTTCTTTGGGGGGCCCTTCACAAGTGCAATCTATACYCTTTATAACATGTTTTCTCCTTCCYTGTTATATTTCAGTCCGCGCAGGAAAGTCACCTCCCATTCCCAGCTGGCCGGCAATGCYAGCTTTTGTGAATTTTCAGTCGTGCATGTCCATGATTTCTTCCTGATGCTTTGTAGCTCACTATAGATATCTGCAAAGCTGCTTTTTTTTTTTCTGAAGCTGTCTATATGCATTCATATACAAATTAGATTATAATTAATTACAAATTGCAATCTATCTGAGGCCACCAGCCATTTGTTCGACGCGCAGCACAGCGCTCCCGGACTGCGATTTCTAGGTGCCATCGCAACACACAGCGAAGCCTGGAAACCACCCGGCAGCCGCACACCACCCCGCAGCCCCTCRTTCCCCTCCCCACCCTCCTTCCCGCCGCAACACCCCAGGCGCGCAACGACGAGCGAAACGGCCGCCGCCGGGACACGCAAGCGCGGGCTCAGCCCGCTCGGCGCCGCCGCCAGGTCTCCGGGGCCGCGCCGGGCCGGGCCGGGGCACTCACCGGGGCCGGGGCCGGGCCGGGGGGCGGGCTCGGCGGCGCCGTCGCCCGGCGGCGGGCTCTCCGAGTCGGTGTTGGTCAGCCAGGTGGACTCGGTCTCCCGCGTCCAGCTCTCGTAGTAGCGGGGCTCGATAGCGTCGGCCCGGCTGCCCCCGCAGCCCATGGCGCCTCAGAGCCCCCGCGGCATCGCCCGGCTCGGCTCGGCTCGGCTCGGCTCGGCTCGGCTCGGCCCCGCTCCGCTCGGCCCCGCTCGCCCCTCGTCACTGCCCCCTCCTCCCCCCTCCTCGCGGCCTTTATTGCCTCCTCCCGCCTCTCCTCCCCCC